>NW_027040542.1:1270000-1777500 GCF_037179485.1 Ochlerotatus camptorhynchus
TGGCAGCTGTCAGGATATTATGGGGTCGGGTAAGTGATCACGCAGTTAAAAAGCAAGTGTTTTAAAGAATAATTCGGATATTGTTCTATTCCAGGTTACGCTACACTGCTGCACGTGTCGGACCATGGAATCCCATTCATTATCTTATCGAATGGATCTTCGTTTTCCTACTGCAAAAAACTGGAAAGCTGGCTCATGACCAGCTCATCGGATCCGATAATGCGCCATGGGTTGATGACCACCAAAATCGGTTCCACGGTTCGAAACATTAAAGCATTCCCATTGAGCACGGTTCAATCGTTCTCCAACTTTCAACCAATCAATGCCCGGAGTTTTCTGGAAAAGTAAATCACTTTGCTCTTATTTAAATGGATATTCCAAACTTAAACTTTGTATCTTGCAGCCCTAATACCGCCTGGCAGAACTCGGCAATGCTCGCGTTTGTAGAAAACCAGATAAAGATAGCCGAAATGATCAATTCTCCGCCGGAAATGAAACACTGGTATCTAATGCTGGGCTTCCAGCTTGCTCAGCATGGGACGGAGGATAAGATCCGGCAGGTTTTGGATAGTCTGCTTGGATCACCATTCCGGATGGAAGACGGATCCGAATCGTCCATCCTGGGCATCTCCAAGCACACGTTGCTGGAGGAAATTTTGAACCAGCTGAAAACCCAACCCAAATGGCAGCGAATCTACACGGAGTATGCGGAACAGCTCAAATTCTTTCGGCAGCAAACCACCGAAGACACAGACATGAAGGCAGAAGTCGATCCGCATGCCGGCATGTTGCAGTCTCTGTAAGTACTTGAAGTTTGACAATATGTTTTATCGATCAGTCGCAATATGATGTTTATCGGTCAGCAGGTCTGAAGAGTTGTTATATTCTGGAACAGTCCGACAGCCAACCGGGGTTTAATTTATTGGTACTGCCATCATGACCAATTCTACAGAGGACACTTAAGTTAATAAATTTTCAACTTTCGGTTTTTTTTTTAATCTAATTTAAGTCCTCTTTTTCGAACGGATTTGAACACAACAATTGAATTTTTGTTCCTAAAAGATGTCTTCTAAATTTATTTCTGTTTCCATATGAACTGTTCGTAATCGTTCTCTGTTGGTTTCTGTAACAATTTATAAGTTTCGAAGACAGTAGGTGATTGACCTAAAATCTCCTATCCCCGTATTGAGGCTACCATCTTAGGTGTAGCTTCCGGGGAAGAGTATTTCCAGAACAACATGTGAAAAGGGCATACAAGCTTTTTGCAAACAAACCTTTGTAAGCCCTTTTCTCACCAACCGAGGGTCGCCCAAGCAAACCAGCAATATCATCGGAAAGGGTAAAGTGCCCCCTACCCGGTGATGTTAAAGGTTTGCGTTGGTGTCATATGGGTGGCGAGAAAAGGGCATAAGAAGGTTTGTTTACAAAAAGCTTGTATGCCCTTTTCACATGTTGTTCTGGATTTCTCAGTCGCTGGATGCCAGTCAGACGCTGTTTGTGCCGCACCTCCGTGGTGGACAGACAGGTTGGCGAAGCACACCTGCTATTGCCGGATTGACAATATTGCCCACGGTACACCACCCCAATGAGGTGGATTACCGAGGTGAAGCAATCGCTTAAGTTGTGTGAGTAAAATCCCTGTACGATACAAGCAATTAGTTGCGTTGAATTTTTGGTTTACTAATACAACAATATTGTACGATCTGCTTCGTCTCTCTGTAGCTCATTGACACCACTCCTGTGTCCGTTAGGGTGGGTCAACTTTACAACACCCTGTTCCCCACTGCTCTTTCAATGCGTACTGAGGTGCAAAATTTTGCTTTTTCCTTTCTTTTTCGTTTATTTAGAAGGCTCAATCGCGTCAGCTTTATGGAGCCGATAATTCATTGTTCATAGTTATTTCTATGCTAGTAGGAGTTGGGCCGAATACCCACGGCTTACCCGAGGTTAGACGGGTACATTGTCGAGGTGCTTGAGGGTGAGGTTTCGTTGTAAACTGCACAAAATTTGAACGAATTTGGTTATAATCTCGATTTGCGGGAGCATTTTAAATGTTGCATGGGAGAATGTACGAGAAACGGAACGATCCTATTCATTTGCTTGCCAAAAATCCAAATATGGCTCAAATTTCATCAATTCTACACAAACTTCATTTGGAAGTTTCTTCTGGCTTCCCCCTTTAGGGTGTCTCCCGACTTCCGTAGATTTGTTTTTCCTATTTTCCTTCTGTATAACCTAACTATTTCTTTAAAAATTACTGTAAATTTCACAGAAAATCATTGATTTGACAATATTGCAAACATTTTACCATGTTTTTTTAAATACATAATTCAGATTTATTGACACATAGGTTAATGAAAAATACCACTTTGAAATTAATGACAACAATTGTTGCAATCCTTTGACCGTTTGACTGCTGATTTTGAATGTTATTGTACGTAATAAAATTGAAATTTATGCAGAAAAATCTACTTCTATGTTATAAAAAACTCGTCAAAGTAATCATATGCTATCAAGATTATTCTTGATATCTGTCACCTAAAATTTTCAACGTGGCAATTAAAAACGCAATTAATAATGATCAATTTTTCCCCGCATCAACGAAACCACCATGACACAGGCCTGCACAGATGTAGGACATTTTTCATTAAATGACCAGTTTTACGGATGTTCAGGATCCCTCCGATCCAAATTCATTCATGTTGCATCACAACAATGAATTACCGGAAATTAGCGGGGCTTTGGCATATTTTGTTTACGAATTAACCACTATTACGGATAATTTTAATCTTCCGGAGGACCACTCCGTTGCCAGCAAAGTGCGCAAACGGGCATTAAAAAAGCAGCGGAGCTTTAGAATATTTTTAACGAGTTGACCACTTTTACGGATATTCCGGATCTTCCGGAAATTTCTTCATAACTTCACAACAAGTAATTTAAAAATAAAACGGGGAGGTCTAGAATCATTTTTACGAATTGAACGCTTTTTCGGATGTTCCAGATCAAGAGGACGGTTCCGTAGCCACCAGCATCATGTTGGTCTCAGATTCAAATTCATTAATGTAGCATCACAATAAGTGATTTAAACAAATCGCTGAGGTATAGGATCTTTTTTATGAATTGACGAAATCTTCCGGAGGACCGTCGTTTCTAGAACCACTAGGTCTACAGTTGTATCTCAATCTTCAACCTTCAATTTTCATGATTTATAGGAATATCAATATAATCGAGAAAAAAATAATCACGAAGCTCTGTTATCAGTTTCAGCTCGAAGTTCGCCGATAGGTTTAGCACCTACCGGTGTGAAAGTCAAAAATAAATAAATTAACCATCGTAATGGCAACGACCGGTGCGAAATCTGGTTGCTTACTAAAATAGCAACGGCTAAAGTTGTCAAATTCGCGGCCTGAATAGGAACGCACCGATGCGGGTTGTCTAAGGGTGTCCAGAATACAAGAGTGAGCGAGCGAGATATGTTTTGCTGGATTTGATAAAGAATCACAAATAATTGTTTAAATTTTGTTAACACAGCTTATTGATTCCAAATTCGTCCTATGAGTTTAAATTTCTTCCAAACGCATTGAAACGCCTCGAAAATTCTTCATCATACGGATGAAGGCAGTAAAATTGGATTAGCTAGTGTTTAAGAACAATGTGTGTAAATATTCATATTATGCGTTCTTATAGATTTTGCTTTGTAGCATAGGAACAAATTATTAATTTGTGCACTGTGAAATCATTGATATTAGTGGTGTTTTCTACTCAATGGAGTAGAATTGTTCCCAACAGTATTTTTGGTAATGTTATTGCTTGCTTGCATGTTACAGAAGTCGCGATAGAATTAATTACAAAGTAGAATTAACGTTAGCTTATTTCGTTCGTAATTGGAGCTGCATTTTGAGAGTTCAGGACAAGTGGGTAAATATTATAGGACATTTCCGTCAATATACCATCATTTTAATATGGTGCGCTTTATTAAACATATACGATTGAAGCATTTGATACGATAACATCGGTGGAATATTTTTCTAATACCATATTGCTACATTCTAAATACACTAAACAATGGTTAATGTAGCCTCATATGTTTTCTTCTAGTCCGAGGGTTGATTTTATCATATCTCTATCGACGACTATCACCTATATGTGGTTTGACCACGCGAATCGTTACAATCTTGTTTCACAATTGCGTTACATAGCGCGTCGTAAACGTGTAAACGTAATGCGTAAACTCAGCTACACTTAAATGGCGGCTACTGGTATTTTTACGATTGTGTAAAGTTTTACGATGCGCTATGTGAATTCCCCTAATATCTCATCCATTGATAAAACATATGTTTTATCTACCTACCGTTCTATCTTGACAAATATTAGCCAAGCACTCGTAAATCTCCTAAGCTATAAATTTAAGTAATGCCTTTCTTCTAGTTCCACTCGTTCTCACATTCATCCACACCCCTACTGATTCAGAAAGGTCGGCCGAAACGCATGGGGCAACAACTTGTACAATGACGTCATCATTACGCGTGCTGGCGACGGTTTTGCGATGTAAATGGGAATGTCCTTGGGGCAGAACTCAGACAGGGCCTGTCGACATGTGCCGCATGGCGTGGTAAACTCCGTCTCCTGATAGGCTACCACGGCGATAGCTTCATACTCACGGAATCCTTCGCTAATTGCCTTGCATATGGCACTCCGTTCGGCACAGACACTTGGACCAAATGTGCCATTCTCGACATTACACCCGGTGATAATTTCGCCAGTCTTTGTTCTAAGTGCTGCCCCGACGGCAAAGTTACTGTACGGGCAATAGGCGTTGTTGCGTACCTTGATAGCGGCATTGATGAGCTCATGCACTTTTGCATCTGTTGCATGCAAACGTATAGAGGATGAAAGTGAAATTAGAAAAAAGGGTTAAAGCAAGGTCACGCCATGCATTTTAGATACTCACCAAGGGATGAAAATTCCACTATCGTTTCGCCATCGACCATCCCGTTGACGTTGTTGTTCATGGTTGCCTTGTGCGCTGTGATCTGGTTGAATAGCGGGTGCGAAATGAAAGATTTTTCTAACTCACTTTGCTTGACTAGAGCAGACGTAACAAGTACGAATTTGTAGAATAAATATTTATAAAAATAACCCTATCATAATGTTTTGCCTATGTGCTCTTGGTGATGTCACAGACGTGTGATGCAAATATTAGCGTTAGTTCAAGGTTATCTAGACGATTACAAAGTAGACCCACTTATCCAGGATTTGCACAGTAACAGATTTTGTCTAGTTTTACTTCTACATACTCGAGTTGCAATAATGCAAGTGGATTTCGCTATCGAATCGTAACTGTTCAACGAGCGACCAATCGGAGATTGTTGATGTTATTGGCAGGTGCGATGATTGTATGATAAGCATGCTTCTAAACACTACCACATCGGTTGAAGTCGCTCTAACGGTATCTCTTCACTTTTTTTTGCAGTGCTTTCTGCATCAATGTATGGGATTGATTTACTACCCAACGCGCTCTCTATGTGGACATACGAACTATATGACGAGCATACCGTGTGATACCGTTACATGGGTCACTTTTAAGGTTTCATTAAATTTTATTTAATTTACATCCCACTAAGAATACTTTATTTCTACCCATATAACCAATTTGGGTGATTACCGTGATTACTTAACCCTCTCCTTCCCATGGTAGGCGCACACTCCAAAAAATATGCACGTTCGATCTATGTGAAAACATAGGTAGCTTTCGTCCATACTACTTTTCAAGTTACATTTACGTTAATTCCATGTAGCCAACGTCATCATAATGTGTCTCCCATTTAATTTTGCGCTTATTGTGAAACACATCCACTTCATGTGTGAATCTTATGCTATGAACCATGCCTGAATTCTATTGATTTGCATTGTGTCTCGTTTGGAAACTATGTGCCTCACATGGTGATATCAATAGCATTGCGCATCACAGTTCAATGTTCTACAATATTCCACTTTCTCGACTTCCACTTTACCGACTCTAAAAATGAATCGACAAATATATAAACAAAGCGCCGCCAGAGGGCAGAGCTTACACATGTCTTTTTTAACGCGTCTGATTTGGGATTCGATCCTGGACTGTTTTTGGGGTGTGCTGCTGCCGTTGTCTTCGTTCGATCTCACTGCGCCACTTTTGTTCTCATATATGAGGCTGGTTGATAGGATGAAGCCACAACTCTTGTTTTCGATGTTTACCTTTCTGAGCAAACAATTCACATCGCATTAAAAAGCAAAACACTTTAAATCATTCTGTTTTGAACGGTAGTGTGATTCAATGTTCAATACACTTGAATACTTTAAAACATTGGAAACGTGTATAACACGTTGAACCATGGCGAAATACACTAAACAAGATCGACGGAAAAGAAATCAACAGAGAAAAAATTCCTGTGGCATCAACGAACATGAAATTCACGTAAATTTTTTCAAAATTTAATTTGACATTGACGCGAGGCACTTGGAAATGACTGCAGTGGAATGTTAAATAGGGTGCAGGTGGTCCACAACAACTTCAGTCCGTCTCGTGTTTGCCAATCTACCATAAAATAGTCAGCACTTATTTAAGCTTCTCCGTGTGTTTATTATTCTCGTCCATATATATTCTTGTGGATTCAACTGAGTAACTATAAAAAAACATGCTATTGATTTTAAACAAAAACTTTTTTCTCAAAACAACCACTCAAGGGGTTGCTAGTGTATGCTTTGTTAATTATTCACGAATTCTTGATCGCTGGGAATGCTTGTGAATATTTGAGGCGGTCAGGTTAAGTTTTTTTTCACATTTATATCGCTGTAAATCAACTGAAAAGTGTTGAGGGAATTTATATCTGTAACGTAACCAGTTCGCTTTTGTTTGCTAATCTGGTTAATGTTATACTTAATTATCTTAAAGATAAATCGTCCAGCCCAAACCTTTGTAGGGGTAAGCGGTGAGATTATCATCATCATCAACAACCTTGTAGGAACTAATAAGAATATCTGTGAGAAAATTTCGGGTTCTATATGGTTTTATATGCAGCTGACTATCCTCTGAACGTTTCACTGGGTTTTTCGTGCGAAAGCTCAAAAAATTTCGAAGAAGTTCCGAACTGAAGGAGCTGAAGCAAATTGGAAAAATTAGAAGAGTCTGTGCCTACACGGTTAGAAAAAAATGTTTATTGGTTGTTTTATCTTTTATTCCAAATGTTATGAAATTGCTGGCCAAGAGTTGTTTAGTGTTGAGTACAACATCTACATCCCTTCTCGAGATGTGGAGATAGAAGGCGTGGTCTCCGACGCGAGTCTGTCTGTCGAGGACTTGAAACGTGCCTCGGGTTGTTTTAAAAACTACAAGGGACAGCCCAATGGGGTTGTACGCAATGATGACGTAGGACTACGTGGTATTATATAATAAATATTTTTGTTAACTGCAGCAGGAGCTTGTGTTTTGTGTAGGAATAGGAATTTTAGCGGGGTTTTCTCTGTTTATTCTCTTTAGTATGACTATGATTGCCCTCAGATTATTAACCAAGGCGCGTACAACCCAGGCGTTTTTTGTTGATTCTCTTGTATTTCGACTGGAATATCACTGGAAACGCACTACTTACCTGGAACTACCCCAACACAACAAATGAATGCAAATGATTGTCGGTACAGGATGAGTAGTGGTAGATCTCATTCCAGTAACGACCCACTTAGGTTAAATCTAACAACCTTAAACTGAAAAAATCATCATTCGATCACATCCCTACCACCTTTCAAATCCCGACAAGAAAGTTAATCAAAAGCCCCTGAAAAGGGCCGGTTTTTTGTCAGAGTCGATGATGCTAATTTACCTCCGAAACCGTACAGAGTGCGTCCCTATCGCTTCAGAGCGTAAACGACATCCATTGCGGTGACGGTCTTCCTCTTAGCGTGTTTCTGTGTGTGTAACAGCGTCTCGAATAACGTTCTCCAAAAACACCTTCATCCGTCGTTATCGTTATCAGAAATCGACTGAACTGCTGATCCGCAAGTTGCCTTTCCAGCGTCTGGTCCGTGAAATTGCCCAGGACTTCAAGACCGATCTGCGCTTCCAGAGCTAAACTGTTACACACTTAATTTTTTTCGCCGAGATTCCAACAGCCGAGTAGTTCTGCAATTTATTTTGCTGAGGTTCAGTAAAACAATTGCCGAGACTCAGCTAACAAATATCATTTTGCTGAGATATCAGCTAACAAACAGATATTTTGCAGATATATCAGCAAAAGTAAATGCCGAGGTAATCGGCTGTTGGAGATTTTACCGAGCTAGATTAAGTGTGTATGGCTCTACAGGAAGCTAGCGAGGCTTATCTGGTCGGTCTGTTCGAAGATACCAACCTGTGTGCCATCCACGCCAAGCGTGTCACAATCATGCCAAAGGACATCCAGCTGGCTCGTCGTATCCGTGGTGAACGCGCTTAATTTCCTCGTCGAAAATCTTACAAAACCGGCCCTTTTCAGGATCACTACAAAGATTCCATAAGAGAGTTATTTAAGTGAACGTTTAAAATTCAGATATAGATCGGCTAAGTTTGTTCTATGGATTCTATGCAATCAGTAACGGAGCAAAACTATTCCGTGTACGGGTTAAAAAAACATGCTCTCAAAAATGTACGTTCAATTTGTTCATGCGTTCGCTTTCTGACGCGGGGTTGGTTTCGAGATTTTGAAAACAAACATACAGCCTGGACCCATACATCCCATGAGTCGGGCTAGCAAATCATCGCGGACTGGCACTGCTCACCATACACGGTACGGTACATGGGTCGAGCCAGAGACGATGTTTAATAAGAGACGCGAAGACTGAAGCCAAAATTTTAAATGTTCCAATCGAAGCGTCAAACGCGGTTCCAATCGAGCAATGTACACTCAACACATGCCAAGCGCACGGCCATGGATTATCACCAACAACCAAGTAACAAAACGGCCCTTTTCAGGGCCACCAAGTTCATTTAAGAAAAGAGTTTAAGAGTAGAATGTTTAAAGAACTACAAAAATAGTTTTCACCATTAAGTCAAGGCTATTTTTTTCTCTTTGATGGCGCTGTTCCATTGATAGTAAGTTAGAAATTTGGAAAAGTGGATTGAACGCTTTGGATGCATATTATGGTAAAAAAAAAGTCAAAGGAAATCATTCATTATCGTTCAGTTTTTTCTTCGAATTTTTTGTAAAATTGTATTTTCTTGCAGAATCCCTCCCCTTGGCTAGTTTTTTAACCTGGACGTTGGTGGGCGGGCCTAATCTTATGCTTCATAGTGGAGCGTTGGAGACGGTTGGTTTAGGTCATGCATCGTTGGCTCATGCCGTGACAGAATAGCGTCATGAGCATGCGATGAGGACTACTGAGCTTCCCCTCTCTGATGAACCATTGCATAAGAGAACCAAAGTTCTAGCCTGAAGTGATAGTATCACACTTGTTACTCCTTTATTTGAAAGCCGCGTTGTAGTACGCTTACGTATAGGCACTGATGTTGGGTGCGATACTGGCGGGTTTTGCCGCAAATCACTCTTATTTTATTTATTTTTACGCAGATAGATTTATTTGGGTTTGCAAGGGAATTATACTATTGAAATATTTCAGAAAGTGCACAACAGTGCTCCTTCTACTTGCGTGACAAGCTTTCGTAGTTGAAGCATATACCCTATGTAATTTAAAAATCAGCTAGGAAACTAACTTCAAAGTGAAGCATTTTAGTCACTTGAAGGTGTCACCTGGGACGAACTAATATATATTAAATATAGGTCAAAGTCAAAAACAACTTGAAACAGGTTAAATTTTAGATTACATTCACAAGTGCAGGTACTTAATAAAGCATGGTAGGTAGATTAGAAATTTCAATTATTTATTAAATTAGACTGGAGATATCATAATCATCAAATGAACTTAAATAAGAAAATTTAGACAGCCTAGTAGCATTTAGTGGATTAACAGAAGAGTTAGGATGCGGAGGGTCCGCTTAAGGAGGCAACTAGCCCTTAAAGCAACTGGCAACTACCCTTTTATGTATTGTCTGTTTATTTTGATTATGGCTTTAAAATATCAATTCGGTATATATGTGAAAGGATGAATCAGTGGGAGATGGATTTTCGGTTTCTTTACATTTAGCATCACTATGTGTCATTTCCTCAAAACCCCCCAATAATAAACCCCCCCTTGCAGAATATGTTAAAAGGGAGGGAATTTTTATGTATTTTTTATGCAGAATATGCAAAATGGGAGGGACTTCAAATGTTATTCCCCTATGTGATATATTTTTTGAGTGTATCCCCTGTTTCCAAGTTTGGTTACAAGATTACAACCAATGTGGTCGTTGATGTGAAATTGCATGAAATATTACGCAATTCCATCCTCTCTATTCGCACGCGTCCGAGGATCGGAGGCGAATGCCACTTCGACTTGTTTCGTCTTCTTACTACTCTCTGACGACTGTGCTGGGGAAGCAGCATATGCATGTACGTAATTGGTGGATTTGTTAATTATTTCGACGCTTTTGGACAATGCTTGACATTTACTACTTTTTCAATAGTTTCTTGTTGAACATTAACAGTCAAATGCATTGATATCGATGCGTAAGCGTAGCCCTGATCGATTGGTGATAAAATTATTGAAAGTGGTTCAGGGGCAGCTGAGTTATTAACGTTCAAAATCTTTCATAATTTGGTTACATGTTTCATTTTCAGTTTTCACAAAGTGTACCCCTATATAAAAATCAAAGACTTAGTCCTACGTAAAAAAAAAGGTTGTGTACCTCGGACTAACACTAGACAGCAAGCTCCATTTAATACTCCGTTCACATTACAGCGTATATCACGTGATATACGCTGTCTTGCAATGAGCACTCATACATCTAGTTTTTACTGGAAATCCTATGTATGAGTGCTCATTGCAAGCCAGCCTATATTACGTGATATAGGCTGTAATGTAAACGGGGTATAAGCTCTTATCATGTAACATTAAATGCGGCAAAGTGGCAACAAATGTAATGCCCTCAAAACCATTCCTAACTTCTCGCAATGGTCAATTAAAAATTGATTTAGTTGTTTTAGAATTGACGAGCACAATTTGCGAGAATCATGCTTAACTATACACGGCGAATGAGAACGACCCAAATTTGAGTTTAGTTCACTCATAATCGCCAAAAGTGCAGGAACTCAGCGATGAGTAAAATTTGTCTCATGTTTTTCTCGGCTTACTGTTTTTCAAGATGGGGCTGAGATGCTGTTATGGGCAGAAATACTGTTCGGCTATGGCATTCAGTCGAATAATTGAGTGCCCCGCCATGGCCAGTGGTGGTCAATTTCTCTTCAAGCCATCATCGAGGCAAAAAAAAACGTGAGAATTCCATTAGAACAACTTAAGAACTTTAGCCACAAGAAGTCGGTATGAATTTCGCAAATGCGTTATGAATAATAATACCATTACAAAAAATAATAAAGCGGAGCAGACTGGATCCGATCCATTGACGTTGAGAATACGGGTTTTATATCTGGACCACCTGTGTCATTATCAAATGTTACGCCTGATATTTAAGAGGCGGTATCCTCATCGCTCATATGAAAAATAGATGGCGTAGCTATCAATGAGATTCCCATCCCTAAAAACGATTATCAGCCGTTAAATTTTAGTTCAGTGCATTTCACGATCTGTCAGTGGCTAGTGCAACATTTTAACGTCAGATTCCTTCGTGCTGGTTTTGGAACTCGGAAAGCGACAGACCGAAAACGTAAGTTGCTTTGGAAATTGGAAATTTATATTGTTTTAAGCTTAATTTCTCCCATCTTTCATTAGTTAAAAGTATCTTACGATGGCTTCTCTAGCAAACAAGGGTTCCTCTCTGGTGTCGAGTAAGTATCGCAGCGCCATTTTTTTCAAACTACAATATCACCTCACCCTCTCCAATGGCCACTGATTGTGTGGTTACATAATTTACTGTAATAAATACTTTTGCTTCCAGCGCTGCTGAACCAGGCTCGGCCAAAGTTCAACGTATTCATGAAGTACGCCAAAGTTGAGCTGACGCCACCCACACCAGGAGACATCCCAGCCATCCGCGACGGAATCGCTCGCATTGTTTCGGGAGCCCGCACCGGAGCCTGGAAGAACCTGACTGTGAAGGAAGCCTGGTTGAACACTTTGGTCACCGCCGAAGTTTGCTTCTGGTTCTACGTCGGCGAATGCATTGGCAAGCGCCACCTGGTTGGTTATGAAGTCTAAATCGATAAAAACCTCCGGTGAATACCATCTACAAGCTAGGTAGGGTCGAATCAGTTAAAAACCCGAAAGGAAGTGATGGATCTTGTAAGAAGAAAACATTTCGTTCGAGTCGATAAATAATTACTACTGTAAAAACAAAGCAAGAAGCATTTTTATTGAATCGTTTTATAAAGCGCAAAGGTTTGTTGGAACTGGTTTTGATAGATGTTCCAATCGATAACGTTATGTTCTTGTTCGAGGATAGACCAATTCGGAGAGGGTTTGTCTGTGGCGAGCCAATTAAAATCGTCCAATTCATTCCAGTTGTTTACAACGGGATCCAAGCCGGAGTGGGTGAGGTCGTCTTCCAGTTCATCATAGCCATTGTTGTACTCGGCCACATGAATTTGTTTGCAGTCTTCGATGATAGCTCGGGATGTCACTTTTAGGTATAAATCACAATTTTTCGACCGATGACAACGAAGTTGCTGACAAGCGACAACGAATTTGCAATTTGTGCAATCATCTAGGAATATTGATCTTGAAGTTGGTCCACAGATGACTAGACAATTCTTTAGTTTAGAGAATTGCAGCGAGCCAGAATGCCCTTCCAATCTCACGATGCAATTTGTCAAATCCGTCGCTGTTACCGTCTGGTCATCAATTGTCTTACGTGGAAGTACAATAAGCTCGTTCTTTCTGCCGGAAAATGTCCATTTCATTCGATCACCTTCGGCGTCCGAGCTTGCCCCTGGTCCTATCTTATCAATGGTATCCTTTCCATCATGGTTGGTTTTGACTATCTTCTTACTTTTGAAACCGAACTTTTTCTTAGGGATCAGTTCGTTTTTCAGATTATCCAATTTTTTGCCAAGTTCGTTGATTGTATTTTGGCAAATTTTGATCTTGTACTCGCTGAGGAAGAACGTCGAAGTCGACAGATAGCGTTGCAAGTCGTAAATTTCGTTCTGAACCTCAGCGAAAATCTGGGCTTTCGAGTCGCTATTTGACACCGTGTCCAGACTGTCCCTGATAAGTTTGACCTTTTGCTCGAAGGATGCCTCAAAATACTGGATAGCTTCGGTTTCGTCGGCATCTTTCTGACGTTCGAGTTTCGCTGCCTGAATTTGTATTTCGCGTTCCTTGTGACGACGGTTGAGAATTTCGGTAATTTTTTCCTTTCCACTGAAACCACTGCTGTGGTCGCTATGGTCTACAATTTCTGCCATGATGATGAGAATGGTGCACACAGTAGTGTTTATATATCTGCTTACAATAAATCGAATTGCCTTTACTCGTTCTTCTTCTTTAGATAGATTGGTTCACTGGATTCGCTTGCTTCCTTCAACTTCTTCATAAACTGCGCTTTCTTGCTGGTATCTTCGACTGTTCCACCGTGATGCTGCCGCTTAATTAGTTCTAGTTTCTCCTTGCTTGGTGTGGTTATCTCGGACAGTACATAACCCGCGCCACCAAACACTGCTAGATATACTACGGATTTGATGTAAACATTCATGGTTTGGATTCACCAGCAACACTCTTTGCACGTTCCTGGGACCAAATTTGTTCGTCGTGGGTCCTAATCGACGTGTCTCCGCCGAGGAACTCGCCCACCTGGTAGTAGCTTTCCAAAATTACTGGATAATTTTCCTTTACGTAATGTCGGAGATCTACCCGTTTGAATTGATTACATGAAAGAAAGGCAAAACGCGGATCAGATTAGAAAAAAGCGAAATCTACGGACGGAGGGACAGCAAAAATTTTCCAATGTCTTCCCGAACAATCTGTCCTCTAACAACATGACAAACAAACACTTTTGCAAGAAAATGTTGCTCAATCTTACCTCTGCTTGTGTTGAGTCGGTACCAGCCTGCGTATGTGACACCAAAGGCGACCGCTTCGACTGCAATCAGTATTTTAGCCGTATTTTTGATCACTCTCTTGTAACCGGGTCGGGAGCTTTTATGAAGCATAATTATCTAACTAGCAGACCAGGAAGCATTTCCAGGAGTAAAACTAATTTTGACCCTCGCAGTGACAACACAGGTTTCAGTTTTTATTGTTTTGACCGAGAAACGTAACTAGGGAACCGACCGGGTGTGTTTGATCCAAACCAAACCGAGGCAGCAACGGGACAACTTTTTCCAATGAATGACGATGATTCACAAAACGTCAAGTGCGTGGGAGTGTGTGTGGAAATTGATGTGGAGCGGCACGAATACCTCTATAAAAGTTAAAAACCTAATATGGACCAACAGGTCTGTGCCATAAAAAGGGAGAAAAGTTAAAAATGATAGATAAATGTTTTGTGTCAGGCAAGTAGCCTCGTAACTTCATAACCAGAGGGACGCAATAGACTGGTCGATAACCCGAATGGTTAAATTATTCCACAAATAATCTGTATGATACCCTCTACACTGCCACTCATCGCAAGTCGGTCCCATTTGCAGTTTTTTTTTATCAAAACTAAGATTTTCAATATGAGTTTTAGCTACTTCTTCTTCTTCTTCTTCTTCGCATTTCAAGCTTATTGCATATCGCATATTAGCTTATTGCGTGCTCTCAACTTAGTGTTCTAGATGCACTTCCATAGTTATTAATTGAGAGCTTTCGATGCCTGTACCATTTTTGCATTGATATGATTGTGTGGCAAGTCCAATCATACTTCTATGCCCAGAGAAGTCGAGAAATTTTCCAACCCGAAAAATTCCTAGACCGAACCGGGAATCGAACCCAGCCACCTCCAGCATGGTATTGCTTTGTAGCTGCGCCTTTACCGACTGAGCTAAGGGAGGCCCCAGTTTTAGCTAATCACCCATAAAATTCGACACATTTTTATTGGCAAATTTCCATGTAAAATTTAATTAAATAAAAATGTAAGAATCCACTCAGAAGTACACATGAAATTTATGAGTCAAATCAATAGTATGTGTGGTTACACATGATTTTTATAAGTACACATAAAAAGTATGTGTCGTCGATCATTTGTTTATCACATTGCTAAAATTCATTTTGTGGGACACATAAAAATAATCATTGAATTTTTATTAGCGTATATATTTGCATGTTTTTCTTACATTACTTCTCATAGATACTACACTTTGTTCTGGAAAAGTTTGGAAAAACAGTCAAGCGGGTTGTCTTATTACAAAAGAAGCAATAGAACGAAACGTGTAAAACGTCGTTTAATTTTTTTATTGTATATTTTATGCTGAAGCTCGGATTGATGGATTGGAGCGTTTCAGATGGAAGATACCCTCCAGTGGACATTTTGCAAAAAAAAATCGTGACTAATTAATTATATGATTTGAGTAGTAGCTATACTGAAGATCCTAGAGATGTTGTCCCTTCAGTGGTAGGAAAATCATTTTTGCAGTATGGAGAATATCAGAAAATCCACGATTTGTGACTAAACATGCTTTCACAGAAGAAACAAATAAACGAGTGTTTGCCTTATCACCATAGTAATGTACTCGTGCAATTTGTGTGCATCTAAAACTGCTCATAAAGTCGATAATGAATAAAAACTGAACATTTTCATGCATTTCCAAATGGTTTCCTACCATTCCCATACATTCGAAAGTGACTGGCCCTCTGGATGTGGATGATGTCAAAAACAACAAAACATGATTAATTGGCGTCTTGCAGTGAAACTTTTGCGAGCTTTTGCCACCTACATTTCGAAGTGAGAATTGTTATATGGATGATTATTGATGAATTTACGCGAAACTACACCAGTGCATGCGACACCTAGGCTTGAAATACAAAACCACAAAAGTGATGTACTAAAAAATATTCCATACCATTTGGCAGTTAGCAAAACGTTATATCATTTTCACATCATTTCCATCTGCTTGTCGACCGTCACGCAAAATTCTCCAAAGGAAACAGGTGGTTTTTGCGGAAAATCACTTCATAAATCAAAACTAATCTTTTCTCGGGGAAGCTGTTGCTTAAATCGCGTTTGATTGATAACTAACTGCTATTCTTCCAGTGATGTTCTGTGATGTTTTCATGGCAAATCATTCATAACAATTTTACACTCAAAGGGAAAGGTTACCTCCTGCGCAGCTGCATTGTTCGGAAATGGTGAAAATGCGTGATTGCCACAAATCTGTTCGCTGATGACACATTCATTTCCGTTAATGGAAGAAGTCTTCGTGTTATTTGAAGCAGACTGCAGAAAAGTTTAGATATTTTCACTTCTTATTTACAAAACTGGAAGATTTCTACCAACGCTTCCAAAACTTAACTTATAATATTTCCACATAAGCCTAGAGCTTCCTTTTTGAAACCTAGTAGTTGTCACATAGTCACTATGAACGGAGTTCCAATTTTTTGGTCAGGTCAAGTGAAATATCTTGGATTAGTACTTGACCAAAAATTAACTTTTAAAGATCACATTGAGGGCATTCAAGCCAAATGTAACAAATATATAAACTGTTTGTATCCGCTTATAAACAAGAAATCGACGAAATGGTGACGAATAAACTTCTAATATTTAAACAAGTTTTTAGACCGGCCATGCTTTATGCTGTGCCAATATAGTCTAGTTGTTCCACTACCATGAAAAAAAAAACACTTCAAATGATTTAGGACAAAGTTCTGAAGATGATTTTGAAGTTGCCTCCCTGGTACAGTACTACTATAGAGGTAGCTCTAAGACAAGTAGGTCCCGAAGAAACGTGCTCAACTTTTTGGCTCAGCTCTGGTACTATCTTCGGTCCCAAGCTATCGATTCACCCCTCGAAACATAGGAAAATCCACTAACCCCTCATTTTATCTGTCAAACTTTTATAGCATGAGCATGAGCATGAGCATGATTGACCACTCACGGTTGCTACTCTGCAATTGCAGACCAGCTATAAGTACATAGAGAACCAATAGACGATGCTTGGGACTAGCAATCATCCTCAATTGTTAAAAACTGTCGATCTCAAACTAAGCAATACCAGCGCCGGCCGCGCCCGAACACAGGTCAAGAAAGGAAGGGGTAGGAATGTGTTGACGTGACACTCGCTTTGATGGAACACCTCTGCACATCCACGAGGAATCACTGGGATATTGGGTAATAGGGTTGGGTTTGCAGCAGGTTCGTTTTGGTAAACGATTAGCTGTATTGATGTCCTAACAATCATATAACGCGAAGGAGTTTGGGATTGAACCCACGGTCTTCTGCTCAGTAAGCAAAAACATTTGCCACTAGGCAGACGAGCTCCTTTTTAATCATCGAGTTGCTGTTATTACCATGTAGTCATGTTAACAAATAAAACGATTGACGAATCTTGAATGTGGATGGGCTTGAGATTAGGCTCATGATGTTCTGCTCAGTAAGCAAAACCGGTTGCTCTAAGGCCACCGAGCCCCTCATATCACATTATAGCGTTACTCAAGTTTTTATAACTATTCTTACCCGCCACCGACAACAATGAAAAGTTTTACAAAATACACGATAAACAAGAGATCTTACCATGCATTTTTAATATGAAAGGACCTGGGACCGCGTTTTTCTGCTCAGTAAGCAAGCCACTGCATCCGACGATCTTTTAAATCCTAAAACTAAAAGCTACGAAAGAGTACTTAGGCCTTCATTAAGTTCTACTTTCACGCGACGTTAAATGTTTCGATTTTCTCTTTACGCATGGTTCAGGCAATCATAACAAGCTATAACCGACGTGACGATTGTTTAAGACCTGGTTAAACAAGCTATTCAAGTGAAATTACGTTCTCGACTTTCACTTGGCATGTAATGAACAACAGAAATACGCGATAATTCATATTTTTAGCGGTTGATGGTTAATTTTAAATATACTAACGGTACTGCCTACGGCGACTACGACGGCGATTACGACAGCGACTACGACAACGACAACAGCGAATTTGTAACTTGCCATTTGTCTAGGATAAACACCTCCACTGGTTCTTCATGTCCGCTATCTGTCACTGTTTGCAAAAATATCTAATAGCAATTACCTTTGTTGTAATACTTCCTGCATTGCCATGGTCATCTGGGAGGAGGGTCGCATCTAATGCTTTCCCCTTGAAGTTCTGCTGTTAATTTCTTGTTTAAAATTTGATTTAAGTTCATCTGTCGGTCGTTGAACTAACGATTATTGTTTATTTGTTTTGTTTAACACATTTTAGGTCATTCGTGACTAGCCCGAGGTGACATTTGAGCTAAAATCTTTCAGTGTGAGAAGCATGGATGCTAACCATTTACGACAGGCCCGTATTCAGTTAAACATTATGAATGCAAAATCAGTAATCAAATTGATTTCATTGAAAGCATAATTCGTTTTCCGTTTGATTCAACAGTGTAAAATTTTGCTCTCATTTTTGCTGTGTTAACCGTTAAGTCAACCAAAATAAGATCAAATGGAGTATTCAAAATAAGTTACATCATAACAGCAAATTCTGATTTCAATTTGATCTCTAACTTTGCTCGGGTAATCGCCCTTTTTGCAATATAAGGCTGATATACGACTGATATACGACTGATATAAAGTTCGGAATCCCTATATATTAGAAAGCCTCCTTAATAAAGCTAAATAATAATAATAATCCCTATATTTCCGGAGAACTTAAGGATTTGGGCGTAATTGCTTTAGTAAACAAACACGCCAACGCTGATTTCTCGCGAATAAAAACACAATCTCGCGAACAAACCATACCAAATGATAAAAGAATTATTCATCTACCTGTTTGTGTTGTTAGTTTTATAGAATGAGCTTTAATTCACGAGAAATCGTCAAATGACGTGAATTTCAAAAGTAATTACGCCCTAATCTCGAAGTTCTCCGGATTTACCTTATATAGCAAAAATGGCGATTATAGGGTAGTTCGCGGGCTTGGTGGTTACTTCTATAGTATAAGACATGTAGTTATATAGATCTTCAAATATAAACTCATGAATGTTTTGGATAGACTATGTCACGTCAGCATGTTACTTAGGAAAATAACGCTAAATTTGTCCGACTTCAAATCTTTATAAAGACATTTTTGTATTTCAAAACAGTGTACGGTCAAGGTAGTCTTAGAAACTCACTATTAATAACTGTGGATGAGTTCAAAAGCACCATCCTGCTGGCTAAAATTGCAACCGGGACGCAACTTAAGCCATGACGAAGAATAACTACTACTTTAATTTAAGTGTGATAAATTCGGATACAGAAAAAGCATTCATACAAAAAGCAAAACGAGTCATTTTAATTACGGCGTAATGTGACATTGATTGGTGTAGGCTGTAAATGCAATAAAATGTAGCTTAGGAGTTAAACTCAGTTTACGGTATGGCTTAAAAACAAAGAACACAACATTAAACGGTAAGGTAAATGACCGAAATGACAAAGATGATCAAATATACTATAAAGGCCAGCCGATCGATAAGTGCTGCTAAACGGCACCAGTCATTCTGCTTTGTGTTCACGGGTACATCGTCACCTGCTGCCTCCTTGTCTTCGTCCGACGGTAGATTTCCGCTGCTGCTCACACCAAGCACTGATCCAAGACAACCGTCCAGTTGACTCTTCAGTAGCCTTGGTACGGAATGGCATTGTCTACTGCGGGTGATTCTCAGTACAATAACCGATAGAATGGTACTGATTGTTACCAGGTAGAACGTTGTGCTGTAGAAGATCACTATATGTTTTGGAAAATATTGGTTATTTCGATTTTTAAAGAAAGCAATTATCGTTTACCAATAAGTGGGGAAGATCCCGACATAGCTGGCAATTGTTGGGCAAAGTAGATGAGGAAAACTGTCACAATCAGAACGATAATTCCGTTGAGGACAATCTTTTCACCACATTGCGGTGGAAGCCAGAACACGGATAGGGCTAGAAGCATGATTACGAAGGCTGGGCTTACAACAATGGCTTTGTGAGTAGTAGAATGTCGTTGGAGAGTAACATTGTATTGAATATCGATGTACGGTTCTGTACAACATTTATAGTAAGCAATGTGGCGGTCGGTGGTAACCTTTCGAATACTCCATTCATTATTCGGTACTTCGATGTCAATCTGTAAAGGAGTGAATTTTATAGGCATATAAGACAAAAATAAGTTTGTTCGCATACCACCGGTTCTTCCTTGTTGGTTAAATTGAGCTGGAACCCGTCGTATGTCCAGGAACCTATTTTCATGAAGCATGTTTGATGATCAAACGGCCAATGTCGCAGATTGAGCTCGCAGAAACTGTGGAAATCGGTTGGGGGTACCCATAATACTTTACCAGTATTGTAGATGATTGCGTTAGTTTGACCGTAGTGCAAATTATCGGAACCCCGGGCATTATTATACAGGACCACGTCTGGTTTCCATATACTGTCAGGATTGATGCGGAAGTTAGTCAACTGGCCATATTCGTCTGGGCTCCACTTGAGTTTATCGTCGGTCCATTCCTGAAATAATAATAGTGGTTTTAAAACACATAAGCAGCTGGTAAGATGATAAATAGTAAAACGCTCGTCTAAATGTAACAATTTGCTTTATTTCCAGATAGAGTTCACTGTAATTTTATAATGGAAAATCAGTGTAAGTAACTAGCCGCCATAACACTGTAAATGAATACGTAAACGACAAAACAGATTCGGTCCAGTATTACGGCAAACTGAATCCAATCTCGCTGGAGTCCGAGCTGA
Source organism: Ochlerotatus camptorhynchus (assembly GCF_037179485.1). Classification (NCBI taxonomy): domain Eukaryota; kingdom Metazoa; phylum Arthropoda; class Insecta; order Diptera; family Culicidae; genus Ochlerotatus; species Ochlerotatus camptorhynchus. The sequence goes on from NW_027040542.1 coordinate 1,290,874, forward strand.
GCCTGCGAAGCCTCGTCCGCTGATGAACAAGATTCTCCTGCCAAGGAATCGTTTTTCATTTCTCCAATCCAATCCTCTTCATCGGTCATTCCAATCTGCGTGGGATAATTTACGAATCAGTTATTCATTGTGCAATGTTACTGAGGTCCAGCAATCGTATTCATGAAATCTCGATTACTTTTTCGAAGGGACGTATCAGCTTTTGTAAACAATGCATTTGATCGTTAATTTGGCGTTACTGGTAGCTCGCCTACGCATACTAACACTACCATCAGATAGGAGAAACTTTACCCTACCGGGTAGTGGTGTTAGTATGCGTGGACGAGCTACCAGTAACGCCAAATCGACGATCAAATGCATTGTTTACAAAAGCTTATTCGTCCCTTCGAAAAAGTAATCGAGAAATCAGTTTAGTTTTCTTCGATGGAAAGACTTTCGATCGATTGGCGCAGAGCGAAAATAAATACCGCCTTTCCTACCTTCGCATTGTTTCCTGTCCAAGCAAACACGCCCACGCCAGGCAGTGAAATAAGCCCTTTAATGTACGGATGAACTGGCCTACTATGTTTAGTTTTCACCATATTGACCACCATAACAGACAGCACCAGTGAAAAAGCGGTGAGATATAAACTGTTGCTGAAAAATAGAACTGAAAATTTGAAAAATAGCAGCATAGCTTGAAATATATTATGCTTTTGCCGACTTTTACCTACTAACGGTGTCCTAGTGGCCAGAAGGGGCAAATGGATCGTGAAGTATAGAAGAAATGCACATACGATGCCCGCATTGATGCAATTTAAAAGTACTTTCTCGCTGGCATTCGGAGGAAGCCAAAATGTGGCTAAAGTCATGAGAATGAGCACAATGGCTGGTGCGATGATCGTGCTTTGGAATATTTGTACCTTTCGCTGAACTGTGATTCCGTATTGAATTCCGTTGAATTGTTCGGAAGTCACTTCCATTGGATTTTTATATTTTTCCACTGATGTACTAACAATTTGCCACATACTGCTTCCTTGAGTGAGCCGTTCCTGAAAAAGTTTATCGTTGATTGTCGAACATTTGTTTGTCATTGGATCATTAGATATTATTACCCACTCCGCTGGTAGCGTCTGAATTTGGACTGCATCATCTTCATCGGCTACCATCTTTCCCAGTACTATCGAGCAATGGTGCGTATCGTACGGCCAGCTTCTGAAGTTCATCTCACAGAATGATTTGAAATTCAAGCGCTCTGTGACGATGTTCATCCCATCGTTGCCCACCCGTACGTTACTTGTTCCAACAAACGATGAACCGGACGACTCCAATGTTACAGAATGCAAGTGCAGGTCTGCATCCCATAGATAATAGCTCGGAAGCACAATTGATTGTATGCCTCCATAGTCCGAGGCATTCCATTTCAAACGCAGATCCTTCCAACTCTGTAAAATTTGAAATAGGTTAGCTTTGACGGCAGCTTTTCAGTTTTTTTGTTTCTCAGTGAAAGTCATGCCATTCGTGCTGTATTTTGATTCCATGCGCATCATGCTCAATCATTTTGATTTTTTTTTATGGCACTCACTTGATTCTGTGGCATGGGTCAACAATACGTTTGTGTTGATGGCTGTTCAAACGTTATTAAATGCGTTGATCACACATGAATTTCACTAAATTTCCGGAAATTTGTTTGGGAGGTCTCAAGTAACTTAGGATTCAATCTTTAAATTTGTCGAACCACGTAACGGAATCCTTTTATGAAGAGCTTTGAGTGGTGTTGAGTACTTGGCACTGATGAAGTCTACAAGTAGTAGACGAAATACGCGTATCTGTCAAAAGATAAACAATTCTAACGGAATTAAAAGAAAATAAACCAACACACTCAAAGCTCTTCATAACTTAGGATTGTCCACGGAAAAATGCACACACATAAACAGCTGTTTTTATCATTATACCAAATGACTTGACATTTTAAGTGAAGACTTTATGGTCTGAAAGAGGCGATCCATTAAGGGGGGAAGTACAATTAGAATTTTTTTTTTCGAAAAAATTTTTGTTGGCTTAATTTACTCTATATGTATCTGGGAATGAGCCTTTAAAAGCATAAAGCCGTCCGGAACTTATTTAAAAAGTTATACGCAATTCAGTGAGTGCATGTCAAATGGCTGAACATGTCAAAGTTGAACTTTAAATGCTTCTACTGAAAAGTAGTGTTTTCAAAATCGCCGTGCAATGTACAGGTCAGAGTTTTCATTATAATCGATTCAGGTTTTCTGTTTTATGTTCATAATTAAATTCTCCACAACATGAATAGAAAGATTTTTTAGATTTGTTTGTTATAACATATTTTTTTTTATAAACAAAGTAGAAAAAAATAGGGTTTTTTAAATTTTTTTTTTTCAACTTCAATTTTTTTTGTGAAAAAAACATTATTTTTACATACGAATTAATTCATGTTGTGCGCTGTGCCTTCAAATTTAATGTCCTGTTTTTTTTTTTGTTTCAGACGTGATCATGGACGTAGGGACTGCACGGCGCGAAGTGCTGCTTTAAAAAATTGACTTCACATTATTTATAATAATTGGGCTAAATTGCAAAATTTAAAAAAAATTTCAATGATAATTAATCTTCATTAAATCCTTAATAACATACATAAAGAATCGCTAACATTCATTTATTTCCCTACTCGCAATCCACTCTCAAAGATAGGCCTCATTTTAGGCCTTCTAATTGTACTTCCCCCCTTAAGTGTATGCCACGCTTTAAGGGGGTAGGAGGGATTTCTGAAATCTGCGACAAACAATGTATAAGGTATAGGAAAAACATGCCGAAAGAGGGAGGATGTGGATGGAATTTCACGTGATCTACTAAGGTGCTGTTCATTAACTACTTAGACCGTTTTTTTTTTTGGGATTCTTGACCCACCAGACAATTAACCATACAATTTTGTTTTAATTTGCAATGCATTTGCGTGTATTTTTTTCCTTATGCATTAGGAAACAGATTAAAAGGATGAACTCCTGCCCTAAGTAAAAAAAAACGGAAGCAGCCAGTACAGAAACAACAGGAAGAGGAAAACAAACAACGGATTGAAGAAGAAACCAGTGCCAGTCGAACGTTGGTGTAGTGAATGAAGGTGCGTCGTCAATGGACAACGATAAAGATACAACAGAGGAAGCGGTTGAAGTGCTGAAAGAAGAGATAGTGGAGATGGATGTGACTTCCCGAGATGACGACAAGAACAATGGGGAGGTAGCAAGTGCTGCTGGGAAACAGCAGCTGCCTGTTTTCAAACATTGGACGACGCATATTACTAATACATCTTCGGGATAGTGGACTATACCTAGAAGAAGCGGATAAAAGACGAAGACGAGGCCAAGCGGCTGAAGGAGAAATAATTGGAAGAAGCAAGAGAGTTGAGGACATGGCTGAAAGCGGAAGCTAAGCTCAAGTCGCCTGCCAGGAAGAGTAAGAAGAACTCATGAACCTTTTCCCTTGTGAATATGTATTGTTATTTAAAAAAAATATATACTGGTTTTTGGCTCAGTGGAGTCTTTTGGACATTTGAGTCTAACTATGAACTACTTGAAAAAAAAAGAATCGGACGATGACGAAGAACCTGTTTACAGAACAGATTCAAAGCACCGGCTTTAGTCGCCCAAGTAACCATCAAGCCCGTTAATCGCCCTTTTTGCTATATAAGGCTGCTATACGACTGATATAAAGTTCGGAAACCCTATATTTACCTTATATCGCAAAAAGGGCGATTATTGGGTAGTTAGCCGGCTTGGTGGTTACTTGGGCGGTTCGGGATGTCGCTAAAATGTTGACTGGTAGGTTTATTTCGCTTAAATAGCTAGAATCGTCTGTATGCTTACAAAGTTCAGTAGAGATGAACTAGCCTAAGGCTAAAAATCTCTTAAATAAAGAATTAAAAAAAAAAAAAAAAAAAAAAGAAGACGTAAAGTCGAAAATAAATTAAAAATGTTGTCCCTGAAATAAAGGCCTTGAATTTCTATAAAAGATTGCTTAACAAATTTGGTTGACTAGTGATTGACTCTTGAACAAGGGGGGGGGGGGGTAGTAGTAGAGAAGATACTGAAAATCAAAGCAGTACACGGCCCCATTGCCAATTTATACTACGGGTACCGATAAGCTGCACGTAATACTTGACTAATAACGTGTAGGACATTAACTTTAACATTAACATTAACAATTTGCAAACGTTCTACACACTCGTCTAACTTAGGGTGACCCATGACTGAAATTCCTTCCGACTTGCTTCAGAGTTCTCTCTCACAATCACCGAAATAATCTTCAGAACTAATTTGGAATTCATCTTAGATTTGCCTTTAAATTTTATCGAAATTCATCTAAAAATACCAGAAATTTCTATTCAAACTTCATTGGTTTACCCAGAATAACTTTGGAACTATCCCTAGAATTCCTCTAGGATTATCCTCAATTTATTTGACATTCTCATCATAATGCTATGCTTGAAATTAAGTATCAGAATCGTAATAGTTTGTCTAAATTCAATGACTGTGATTTTTTTTAATTCTGATTAATACGCCATATGTGAAGTCAAAAAGCTCGCTAAGCTCAGGAATGTAAAAAACTTGCCTAACCTCAAAATCATGAAAATTTTCTAATTTTTTATTAATCCTAGGATTCAAATGTTATTTCATAAATCTCATTGTTTTCTAATTGAATTTCTAAGCTCAAATATAGGGAATAATTTACATGTAACTTAATAAATTTATTAATTCTGAAACTTATGAGAACATTTCAAATTTCAATCTTAAAAAATGTATATGTAACATAATTTGATAAATTGTAGCTATTCTTATAAACCTTATAAGTTTTCCAAAATTCTGAAAATTTATTTTAAAGAGGATTTTCTCCGGTTTTCTGTATTTAAAATAAAATGCCGTTACTTTTTTTTCCAGTGACATCAATCGCTGAAATCGATCATGCCGATATTCCTTGTCTTACCATATTTAGCTGTTTATATAAAAACGTGAAAAATATTTTGAGAACCCGGGAAAAATCGAAAAACCCGGAAATTTAATTTCTTAAATTCAGTTGGACCTCAAGAGTGGACTAGATTTTCAGGATACAGTCACTTTGAAGAACTATTATGGTGATTCCTTATATAGTCCAAAAATGGCCGTCATGATGGCTGATATGGCCTATAACTTCAAGTTTTGTAGAGCGCACATCTCGGACACTGTTGCGACACCGCTCTGCAGCAAACGTTAAGTTCCAGTTTCCTTGTTGTAAGTTCAGGAGAGCTGATATTCGTGCTCTTGAAATTGTGAGTTGCAAATGCCCATCTCGGCAAAAAAAATCTAACTGTGTAACTTAATCATTTTCAAGGATGCTTTCTCGTACTGGCTGTGTTTTTATCATATTTATATTAGATCTCATGAATTTTCTGGAGTGTTCTGCAGAGAATTTCTGGACTGTTATTAATAAATTTTCTAGAGACGCTTATTATAATACAAGGTCAAATTTACTTTAGAAGAATTCTAGTTAACCTAGTGGTATGTTTAGTTCAATTGAATTTGGTTTTATGCTTAATTTAAATGTAAAATTCCGGGAAAAACCGGAAATTTCTAATTGGTGTTTGCTGGTCACCATGTTTAATATTATCTGCATCATTTCAGATCATTTTTATTCATGATTATCTTGATGATGAACAGCAAACTCCGGAGAAGTTTTGAATTCAATAAAATTCTAAAAAAAATCAAGTCAAAGCGAAAACTTCACGACAAAGTCGAAAATTCTATGAAAATCTTAACAAAAGTCACTGCCTACTTATGGAATCCCCATTAGACCAAGAAAGTTCCTTTAACAAAAAAATAATGCCTTAGTTGTGAATATGATTTCTAGAAAACAAGAAGATTTCGAAATTTGATTTTATATAATCGATATTTACCATTTTTACCCATCCATAAAGCGAAAAGATGGAATTCTCCTCGTCGATATCCACATGTCGCATTGTTATCCTTAGAAGTGAAAAAGAGAGGCAATGAAAATGTGTTCCTTTCATCACTCTACTGCTAGGTCACTATAGATCGCTTACCCCAAATTCAGATTAGTAACATTGTAGTACTGAGTGGGTCGTACGTTACGATCGTAGTTGGCAAATAAATCCTTCTTCAACTTCTCAATCCAAGTCAACGTGGTCGAGGGCTTGTTGCTGTCGGCTGGAAGACGATAAAAAAAAATCTAGCTGCAGTGCACTGTTGCTCTCCATTTTACACTTCATTCATATCTTCTCGAGAAACTATTCTTGGATTTCCTTTGATGGGAAATACGCTGTTCGTTCTTATCAGCAGAGCAGGGTTTGTTTTCTGCCGCGGTCGCAGTTGACATGGTTTCATTCACGATCGTAAAATCGTGGAAAATATGCACTCTTTCTATGGATAAGTCACAAATTCACTTTCGATGATGTTAAATAGATGTTTGTTGGTTCTGCATATCCTCAAACTTTCAGTATACACCTTATTGCGAAGGTTTAAGTTTTACGTCTTTCGTGTCCTTTGCCACTTAAATAAACTATTCGAATTGCGTATATAAAACTTGAGTGGATGTTCACGTTGACTTACACGTTGCATTATCTGCATAACAGCATCCCACTAGGCACACTAGCAAAAAGGTCAAATGGCGACCTTTACCCATCTTGAACAAGTATTTCACTAGACACTTTCACTCTGCAAACTGTTTTCCTGAACTTTTCACCAGATTATATACACTTTCTTTACACTGTTCGTAGCAGGACTTACTTTCGAAACCGGACCGCTAACTTACCCGGGCGGGTGCCGAACGAGAACTGAACCCACCCGATCTCAGAAAGGAAGTTTTTATAATTCTATTCTACAGCAATATGTGCACAACAATTGATAAAGAGGTTCATTTGCGGGCTGATTAGGGGACCTCTAGCTGGTGTTTGTTTCGGTGCTGTTTGGCGTATGCGAGGCAGAATAAATTCCAATTGTGAATGTATGATCTGTCGGCGTAGGTCGTCGATGTGGCGTAAACGAAGATGGCAAGCATATCATAAAGCTACAGCGTACATGTAGATATAACTTTTGATGAATGAATTGTTATTTTGGCAAAAAAGGAACGTAATTGACTTTCGTTTTCAATACAGTAAGTTTTGGAATTTGTGAAGTGCGAAAGCGGCTTTCCCACATCACATAATGCCAATCGTGGCATTAGCGATTTTTGTTCGCTTTAGTGATGCTCTGATTGATCTATTGTGTGATATCAACGGCACTTGTTGCGTTACAATCAAATGTATGGTGATCTTCGTGCATTGTGTCGGATTAGAATTATAATGAGGTTTTTTTTCAATATAATTTAATTGTACGATCTAGCTAGAAAACTAGCACCACATAGGGTACATCTTGGCAACTTGAAATCTTTTTATAGCTATGACATATTCTGAGAAACAACCTTAAAATATCAAATGTGAATAGAGTCAATGAGCCAAATGTAAACAATGATTTCTCGTTGTGATTCGGGAGTAGTTGACATATAAATTCATTAGTAACACTTTGCACATTTGCCCTTTCCTAGCTTAGGTTAGCTATTCTGCGATTTCTATTTGCCCCAGTGTATCCTATCCAAATCAAATAGTTTCCTGTGCATTTATCGCATTGCCATTCCGCTCGTCTATTTTAATAGCACTTTTTTTTACTTGGAAATGTGCTGCTCAGCAAGGGTATGCGTTGAAAGACGGATTTTTTTTTTAATTTCACGAATTTTTAGAGTTTTGACTATGAAAAACAACATAGTGGAGTTTGAACATGCAGAAAATGGTTCAGATCCCTCAGTTGAATATAATATTTTCTGTTTCTGATTGTTATTCCCGGAAATCGAAAATTTCAGAACTAAATATATGATTATGAAAAAATTATAACCAAATTATGTAAAAACAACTAATTCATATGGTTAGTTATTATAGACTTTAGCCAATATTTCATTTTGTTTTACTTATTTCGGGCTTTCATATCGCATCATCTTATTGCTCAGTTATCTGGGCAACCAATCAATTTTATTATAACCCTTATATCCTCTGTAAGGTACTCTGTACGGAACTCGGAGTAAGTGAGGTAAGTAATCATGACCAATAGGGATCTCTGAATACTTAAGGTGAAAGTGACCTGAAAAATTTAAAAAATGGTTTTCTTTGAGACATCACTTCAGATTGCAAAAAGCTTTCGTCGATGTTTCCCATTTATTATTTCGCACAAAACAACAAGGACACGTGTGTGAAATTACGAAAATTTTAGGAGATTTGAAGTATGTCTTCAAATCTACATGCAAAAAAAAAGTGCGCGTTTGATTTGCTCATATACTGTCTGTGGCTGTGGAATAGCTTTAGCGACGTTTCATCACTACCTAAAGCCCCACGTTGCCGAAAGCATTTCCAGTCGATGCTGTGTTATAATGCAATTCTTCTTTACCCAACTATAGTGTTCCTCGTCTCGTCATAACCTACTTAGTCATCTTAGAGAGAAAGCAGTAGGGTGGCTGTTGTGTGATGTACCATCATCAGCATTGCTGACGGTTACTCCCACCTTGAGTTATTACAATCAAAGTGTTTTTATGTTACTTCATACGCGAAGTTTGAGATTTTCAGAGTTGGTTGGAATAGCTATCTAACAGACATACTTCAAAACTCCTCGTACATCGTACGAGTTAGGCAAAGAAGGTGCGTTTGACTTGTACTGTCGCATTAATGGCCCTTCGCTCATTTTCAACTACTATTCAATTTTCATACTGCCACACTCTAACGGAAATATCTACCTACCTTCTTCGAAGACCATTCTCTAGCTAATAAATTATCACACTAAAACTTCATATTAGATAGCATTTCCAACCAACTCTGAAAATCGCAAACTTCGCGTATGAAGTAACATAAAGGCACTATGAATATTATAATATTTTTGAGCAACATAATATAAGAGTCAACATCAAAACATAAACACAGTGGAGTGCGCAGTAGGCTCTGCCCGCAAACGGTCGGTTTTAATTTCGCTGTCACAAATTCCGTGTTTTCCGCGTGCTGTTTGGCTTGTACCAAGGAAAAAAGTAATTCGTTTTCATTATTATCATGTGAATATAGATTCATCATGATTAATTTATCGGTGTTTTAATATTGTAAATTATTGTGAAAATTCCCGGGTTAGAATTTTTTTTTTTGAATAGTTGTGTTGCTGTAGCGTCGTGCTAGTGTGTTTCGGTGCTACGCCTCCACTCAAGGAAGCAACGTTTGCCGTGTCTTTTTACGTATTTGGTATTGGCGTTCTGCCCCCTGGACAATAACCGGGAAAGATGATTTTGCAGATTAGACTACGATCCTTCCACGTCGAGGACACAATACATAAGCGGTGAGATCTAACTGATTACAACTAGATATAAAAATATGAAATGCATCCTACTAAATACGTGCCATCTACAAAGCAGGAATTGCTTTGATGATGGAAGTGTACACGCAGTACCAATATACATTTTATATCGGTACTACGTGTATGCGGGGCTTGTTGTAAGTGAAAGTAACCTCGGAATGGACGTGAGTGACCAGGCATTCTGAAATGGGTTACTGAATCTCAACAGAGCTATCGCCTTTCAACTTCCGGGCTAAAATTGTTTGCAATGAGGTCAGTATAATAATAATAGATTATATTGCAAACATTTTTCTTCCATAAAAACACTGCCGGACAGTGGAAGTTGGATTGTATATACATACATACATACATACATTTTTGAGCAACATAATATAATGACATCGGGTCCAAGACCATTGACACTCTGAAAAACAATTTCACCTTTTTGAAATGTTGGCACTGTTTTTATTGCTTATGCATATGTGTGTGTGGCAGTGGTGATAGAAGTTTTTTATTGGCTACGTACTTTTCGAAAATCTCAGATTTTCTCTAATACGCAAAAATCGGCGGATTAAATAAAGTGAAATCCGAGATTAAAATTGAGGATAATACGACATGGTGCTTAGCAAAATCGAGGATAATTCGAGATTGGTGTATTATCCTCGATGGAGCTTACCGCTATTAACCTAGTTGGATAAAAACCGTCACCGCCGATTAGCTTGATATTTATTTTTTACTGAGATCTCAGCACAATTTCTGTTTGTATCTCAGTACAATTCTCGTTTGTTAGCTGAATTTCAGCAAGACCCAACAAAATAAAATGCCAAGATTGGGGAAATGGCTCTAATGTTGGCCTATGGATCTAAGATTGGCCCCATCGCTAAAATTCTGCCATTTATCAATTTTATCTAGATCGACGCGTCATTGGGACGGTACTAATGGGTATTTTTGGTCGCTATTGAAAATTTAGTCGACTGCTGAATTTATGTATGGGCCCAAATTAGAGGCATTTAGGTCGACATTACATCCATTTCCCCTAGTCGGCTGTGCCAATCTTGGCCCAAAAATTAAGTGTGCAGAGCCATTGACCGTTCATTGGATCTATGGACTTTCCCGTTTTATCGCACTTGCAGTATACGCCATAAAAAAATGCAAAATTCTTCATGCATTTTGTATGACAATGTTTGCATTTTTTATGGTACGCTTAAACATTCGTTCCACCTTATATGTTTCTTACGACCAGGGATGTTAATAGATAACCATCGATAACGTCAGTGTTAACATCTGCAATGGTGAATTTGAATAGAGCATTTTACGAGATGTTTCTAATCAGCTGATTTTTCTATTCATGAATGAACTTTGATAGAAGGCAATTACTTAGCCACTGACAGAAGCAACATCAATATCATCAGTTTTGTCAGGCAAACTGGCTCCTGGTATCCCGTAAAATGAACTATAGCAAACGTTATCGATGGTTATCAATTAACAGCACTGTTTATTCATCTTATATAGAATTAAGATAGAAATTTAAATAGGTAATATTTACTAGTAGTGGAAAAAATTTAAATTTGGAAAATATTAATACACTACAAATTATTGAAAAAAATGCACTTCTTACAACGGACTAAGTCAACAAGCAAGTTTTTCCAGAATCTATTCATGCGGTGAAAAATTACAAATTCTGTAAATATTTTATGCTAATCTGTAATAGAATCCGGTTGGGTGCAGGATCTAAAGATATGAATAAGAATATAATTCACAAAATTCATTCCAGCAAATTCAATTCAGGCCTTATTAAACCATCAATCTTCGTACAAATACAAATCGTGATTATCTAATAAAGTTATACTTGTGCCACCAAATTCGGTGATTCGGTCTTTCGTCTTCCTCAGACAAAACTTCCACTTCGTAATGCATATCACTAAACCACGCAACGGTGGTTATCTAAAAAGATCGTCCAACATCCACAGACAGGACAAGGACGACGATATCACCTTAATTGATTTACGGCGCTTGTACTTTGTTCACTTAACGGTCCCCATAATCTAATTGAGAAATGCTGCTGTATAGCCTATCTACCCGCACCACCATCAACCGAGATTTTTATTGCATAATCATCCGCCGCCGAGATTTACCGTATGTGCAGAGTGAGTGGTGACAGTCCGCGTGTATATAGAATATGTTGCTTGCATAACCCTTTATTCAGTGAATGTTTTTGGATTGAAGGGCGCGAAGCGGGAACGGTCGTCGATTACGGTGTTTGAAAACAACACGTTCCCCCTGTTGAATCGAGTGGGGCCGGTCTGCAGCACGCGCGTTGACACCCAGGCAGATGACACTAAATTTGTCTCTAATATGCCATGGAGACGCATTGTACTCAGTGCAGTTTACATATCGACTGGATGTATAACGAGTTGACCCTCAATTTCCATTCTGCTGCTCTTGAGCTAGTTCCGCTGTGGTGTCATAGTAAACGTTTGCATATAAAGCGTGGAACGTGTTTATTTTATTGGATTCTTCTTCTATGAAAACATAACAACAACTAATTATCTAGATAATTGTCATGTTTATTTTTTCTTGTAATAATCTTACATTTACTTTACGTATAAGTAGTAGAACCATTGTTGGAACTAAATGCATACACAAATTACAAATACATTAAAACGATAACTTCAAAACAATTTACACCGTAGCATCTTTCAGGATTGCAAATGTTGACCAGTATTCAACGATCGTACGATCTAAAGGACGTTGATGCCGATGTAGTTAGCGTCACATTGGAGGAGGTAGCAGGAACAATTGTAGTCGCAGGTGCGGGAGCTTGTGTTGTTTGAGAACTTGACGGTGCCGAGTATGAAGGATAAGACGGCCAATAGGGGACCATACCGGATCTATTGGCACCAGCACCACCGCTGGGGGCAAGCGAGGTTGGCGAGGACGAAGAGGCAGTCGAAAGAGATTCAGGACTCGGAGCAATTCCAAAGCTCCGAGGGCTACCTTCGGTTGGATTTGATGCTGGGCTTCCGCCGTACGATTCCACCGGGGACGAGTATCTGCTGTAGTTGGGTGAGATCATACCACTCGTGCTCGGATCGGCGAGCTGTGCTTGAGCTTGGCACGCGATCATCAGTCCATGAAAGTCAAATTTATATGCGTACCGTTTGCCATGGACTTTGGTCATAATGTTTTTATCGTAGTAGTACCTGCGGAAGGAAAAGACAAAAGGAGAATGAATATAAAACCGCAAGTCACCCAGATTCCCACGTTTCGGCATAATCAGGAGGCTCGACTACCACCGCGGGCAAAATGTGTAGCATAACAGCGCGATGATTCACCTTTCTTTCGCATTCCTAACATATTTGCAGCTTCCGCTTGGAGAGCAGCCACGACGGCTTATTTTGCTGTTTGGACGCGAGGCTACTCTCTGCGCTCGATATCTGTTATGCGCGAAGCGAAACGTGGTCATAAGAGAAGAAAAGGCCATGAAAGGGAAGGAACAAGATTTTTTATGGTCATCAACGGTCATGTAGCATAATGACGTGTCAGAAACATTATGCGGAGAATGCGGATTCAGCATTAGGTTCAATGGAAAACATAGTTAAATGATTGATCAATCGCGATAAGTGACGCATGGGAAGGATCCGTTTCGTCATCATCGTAAAGCATAGCTTTTATATAAAAAAAAATCAATTCATTTGGTGAATACGAGTATATTACATGTTAACTTAATCTTTTCAGGCAGGTACAGTAGCATAATAACGAAAAATTAGCTTTCAAATGAAGATTCAAAATGTTACTCTGTGTGCCATGCTGATTTTTCTCTGTTTGAAAAAAACCAAGCCAAAAATTAAATCACAGGAAAAGATCTAAAATTAAAACAGCTGACTTAATCATTTGGTTTGAATAGGTTGAACCATTTCCATTCAATTCCCCTTAGTATTTTCAATCCATGACAGTAACGTATTTCGAGTACAGTGTGCAGTAATCATCATTGTCATTGCTCATTTCTTTGTATTTTTGAGTATTCCACTAACAATCCATTTTATATTTTTATATATAGGTCACTTTAACACTCTTGAGTCATCCGTGACTTGTCCGGAAATGAGAATTGAACTCGTGACTTTGGCGTGAGAGCTATGGATGTTAACCTCTACCCCTTGGCCGTCCCCATATAAATATCGGGGCTTATTACGGATCCTCCTACGGATGTACCTTCACGGTGAAAACTTGTCACTTGTCGTCACGGTGAAGTGATTCCCATTTGATTTGTACGACAATCACGGTTCTTATTATGAGTATCACTTCCTTATCACCGTGTAGTGACACCCGTAATAAGGCCCATCATTACCTTTACTCTATTTAATAGCTAAATGCTTGTACCTTTCATTTGACGTATACACAGTAGATGGATGCAAATTTTGACAATTTTGCTCCACAGTGCACAAACGGATTCAAATTGGATCCTAATCATTCTCACAACTATTTAACACAACCATTTAACTCATTTGGTTGAATACTATTTTTGCACAAACCATTTGTGAATATATTTTTTTATCAAGATTATCAAGGGTATCAAATTGCTCGGATTGAATGATAGATGATAGCTGCACTTATACAAAATTTCAGCTACAAATTTGCTGAAAATTATCTTTTGATTGAAGGTAAGGAGAATGAGCTACTAGTTGTATAAGAAGCTGGTAATCATAATACAAGCTTAATCAACTGTTCAACAGTCAACAATGTACAGTTTGGTGCCGTTACAAATATTAAACAAAATCATGCCAACTCCTCCCTCCTCCACCCTTCAAACTTGTCACGAAATATCAAGGGACACACAAAGCATTTATTTTCAAACTAATGTTCTGCAAAAATTACCTCGCCAAAACCAAAAATATTCCTAAGTCACCTACAAAAACTGTGAAATAGGCACAAAAGGGCAGCCAAAGAAAACGGCCTAATACCTATTCCCTATTCTATTCCCGACCTATCAGAAAGTAAGCGAAAAAGGAGGAAGTAAGTTTCGGAGCAGTCCAAACCGCCATCGGTGAAGAAGTTACCTTCGAGGACACATCAAAATCTGGCCGTAAACCGGGACTGGTGGAGCGAATAGTGGATCAGAAGATCACCAAGCTTTTGTCAATAAGAAAATTGCCTCTGTTCGAGATTTGGCCAAAAAATTGGGAACATCGAAGAGTAACGTCCAACGTACCAAGGCAAGAAACGGGCTGAAAACGTTCTAGAAACAGAAGAAGCCGAAACGGAGCCAGAAACAAGCCGCATCCATCTAACCGAAAACTCGGAAGCTATATAATAGCTTTTTGCGTGGAAAATTGGCGTCTGTTATCATGGACGATGAAACATACGTCATATTTGATTAAAAGACGCTTCTGGGAGCCCAATATCGTGATGGTCAGAAAGTTTACGATGCCGATAAGTCAATTTTTACTGAAAAATTTGGAAAGAAGGCCATGGTTTGGCAAGCGATATGTGAGTGTGGCAAATTGTCAAAGCCACGTAGGAGATGATGAACACTGAAATTTACGTTCGGGAGTGTTTGAATCAATGCACTACTCGAAAGACACGGTAGCTTGGTACAAAGCAAAAAATGTGCAATACATGTAAACAGAAATGAATCCTCAGAGGCCTCGGAGGCCCGCCCTAATAAACGGGTACCATATACTAACGATATCATAGATGGTACGACCATATCACATAAAGTTAGGATGTTATCCCGAATTGGTGATTAGGCGCTTCTTATGGTTATTGTTTATGCGGGCGGTCAATCGATACTTTTTATGCCCTTTCCAATATCAACGGAAACACTTTAAGGCAGCGAATTCAATGGACAATTTGAAAAAGACATGACAAAAGTGGCCAAAATTATCACCAAGAAATCAGTGCTGAAGCTCATGGGTAGCGTCTGATCAAAAGTTCGCTCCTTGGCAATAAATTAAAGGAACTGCGAATTATTTTCATTCAATTGAAAGAGAATATATACCTATGAAATAAAAATTTGAGTTCATTAACATAACGTTGTTGTGATATAACACTAGAAACGCGGATGAAGTAAGAACACCACATCTTTTGAATAATGCTTCACAAAATTCATTATTTTCAAAGGTATAAATGTTTTCAATTCGATGCCTAGACACATCAAGCGTGCAACTACACTTACAGAATTCAAGAGACGCTGCATTTCACATGTAAAAGCTGTTTATTGAGCAGTTAAATTTTTATGAATGGATAAATCAAACAAAGTTATCTCTAACGGATTATTTTGTATGGAGACTGTCATAAAGACATTTTAGTAATTTCTGTAGCATATACAAAAAACTACATTGTTTGCCTCGATGGTGATGATGGATTTTTAGTTTTTTTGATTTTGTAGTAGTAATAGTAAAAATAGCTTTGAGTAGTCTACAATGGTTTGAGCCTCGCGCGCGGAATACAGGTATAAATGACTAATACGTGGAAATTGTGGCAAAAGCCTTGAATTAGTAAAGGGTTGGCTGGAAGTCGTTTCCTTGGATATAGTCCTGGCACTGTGGAAGCTTAAACGTGTAAATCCCAAGTCACGTGTAAATGGAAGTATTGTCGAGGACTATACTTGGACTTTTGATAACTAGTTACACCTTTGAATGTTTTTGGTTGATGCCTATAACATATTTAACAGGACATTTATATCTGTAATTGTAACCAGCTCGATTTTGTTTGCAAACCTGGTTAAAATGTTTATATTTAATTATCTTAAAGATAACTCGTCCAGCTCAAACCTTTGTAGGGGTAAGAGGTGGGACCGGTCTCTGTTCCGCAATCTAGTGCCAATCACCGACGGACATCTATTGCCATCCATTGACGGCAATCGAATGTGCAGGAAGGCAGCTTCCACACCTGCGTAGGATATCGCACCCATTCAACACACATGGGCCGGGACCAACGGCTTTACTTCCCTTCCGAAGGAAGACGTGACCAGAGATTTTTATGCCTCAGAAAAATCCCACCAACCTCGGCTGGGATTGAACCCAGACCCATCGGGGTGTTAGAAAGCAGTCACGCTTACCACTACACCACCAGCGCCGGCTAAATTTAAGTTATTTCATGTAAATTTAAGAGTAATATCGCATAAATCTAGAATATTGTATACAAGCTTGATAACAATTTCAATGTTTATGTCAACTATAGCTTAAAATTAAACATGAGGAGATTTTACGCGATAGTTAAAAGTTAGAACTTTTTTTTCTGTATAGCGCCATCTGAACGGGCGATTTTGAACAAAAATAATTAGGCCAAAAGCGAAGACAGACAGATACAGTAGCGCTGCGCTTGAGTGAAGGGTGAAGCAACGCATAGAAAAATGAGCAAATGCACAAACCCTTCATCTGAGGATGTAATCTTTGCTATCAAATTCGTTCGAAGCATTTACCTTTGAGCGGCAGATGACGCGATTGTACCTGTCTCATAACATTCGTATGAGAAAATGGAAGAGTTGCCTGTCTTCTTGAGAAAGTCCTTATTCACCCGAATAAATTTCCGAAAACACCTACGATTTTTGTCCAACAAAGTAGACTCTGCCCAGTGTGTGATGTCGTACACAACCATGGAAACATTCATTCAATTGCGGCAGCATCACAAAACAAAACGATCATCTTTATAGCGAATTCGTTTATTATCGGGGTTAACACCAGTTCCAACCCAGTGCGAAACCGAACTTTTTGTCCGTGTGAACCTCAACCTAAGCTACACACTGATATAGTCAGTACGGTTTTACTGTGTTTTTGAATTGCGGAACTGTTCGGTAAAAGTTTAAAAATCTGTGGAAAATTTATTAATAAGAAAATTTGTTCTGAACATGTACATACTTAGTTATGTTAACCCCATTTAATGATAGAAAATAAAATTGGTCGATATCATTGACTCCTTACGGATAACGGTCATTTGAAATTTTACCGACTTTTTCAGCAATTCAAAAACCCAGTAAAAAAATACTGACTCCTGTAAAAAAAATCTTAGTGTGTAGGTTTTAAAATCAAATGAGCAAACTGACGTTTGTCAGAAAACAAGCAGACCCAATCTTGATGCCCGATCCAGGTTGGAACTGAATAATAAACGAATTAGCTATTAGTTGTTAACAGATTGCTGAAAGAGTTTAAATCTTCCAAGCAAGTAACTCGACTAGATCTAATAGCAGTATAACAAAACAAACGAGAAACTGAAAGAATTAAAACAAAAATCTCTATCGAGTTCTGCGTTTAACAATTTAACGTTTAAAATTCGGCGTAATGACACACTGCATAAAACACGTCCTTCCTATTAAAAAAAAATCAATCAAATAGAAAATGAGAAAAAGATAAACGAGGAACATTTGTTACCGTTGTTGCCCTGTATCCGGGTGCGTAGCTACTGATAAACCGTATAGTAAAATGTAAATCAACAGTTTTAACCCGTTCTACTGTGTTGACTCGTCGTGATTTCCAACGCGAGATAATATTTGCGGACAAATATGTGTTTGGCCAAACGTCGTTGCTCAGTTATTAGTCATCAACACAAGTATTTAAATAAGGGTGACATAAAATATCATATTATAATGATAAAAAATAACACAAATGAATAACGTAATCTTTATTTTAATTTCAATACGATAGTTCGATTTTGTAGATGTGAAAGTTCATGAAAAAGACGTTGTCTATCAATGGTTACAATGCTTTGTACTCATGAACAGTAAATCGCTAAGAGCAATAATTTAAACAGGATATACAATTTATACTAAAGGACGTGCTTAAATCACGTAACCTAAATATGTGACATTATTTATAGCGACGGATGCCTTATTTTTGGAATGCACTGGATTTTATATCCCTACTATTTTGCAGCAGCTTAACTTTAGGATCTTAAATATTGATTAATCGTCTAAACCTGTTTTGGCAACATTCTTTAATTTATGACCATTATGCCAGTGATTTCATCGATCTATTAGTCGTAGTACGCTCTGCCCCACCGTGCGTTCGGTAGATTGGGTTTATAGCATAAAAAAACCACTCACCTCAAAGCCCGACTCAGTTTGTCGTAGTTCATGTTTGGTTTCGCCTTCCGTTCACCCCACCGCCGTGCCACCTCATCCGGGTCGGTTAGCTTGAACTCGCCATTCGTTCCCTCCCAATGGATGAAGCGCTCGTTCGACGAATCAGCGAGCAGTTCGAGCAAAAACTGCCACAGTTGGATCTGCCCACCTATATTGACGTAGCGGATGAAGAAGCAAGCGAACATAACATTAAGGCAATGGTTGAACAAGGGGAAGTTTGCGATAGCAGCATGCAAAGATTAAGTCTGTGTGTGTTTGTGAAGACAGATCAAAGGCAAGGGTAAGCAAAGTAAGTGTGGCTTTTCGGAATATGGGTTGTACATGGGTTGTATTATAAGGGGCTGTTCATATACTACGTAGACAGTTTTTTGGGATTATTGACCCCCCCCCCCTCCCCATGCGTAGACAATTGTCCATACAATTTTTTTTAAATTTGTATGGGCCGTGTATTATTCCCCCCTAAACTGTCTACAGCCCCTAACCGACTGATTGATCGATTGGAAGATAACTTAAATAGAACAACAGTATCCCCCCGATATCCGACGACTCGATAATCCTGACCCCGTTAATCTGGAAAATGGCGGATAATATGTATAAACACGCGTATGAATGCACTGTGCTGTCAATTTTCAGATTTGTGCTGTTTTGTTTGTTTTGAATTTTTTAGTATGGTCAAGTATTAGCAAGTCAAACCCCGATAGTCAGGCCAATATTTTGTCGGATGAGCGGAGGGATACTGTACTTGGGCATTCAGAAAACTTCACACTTAAAAAAAATTCATGTAAATTTAGGTGCTCTGAGACTGACATATACGAGCGTCATTTTTGATAATAATAGACGTAATAGATGCAAAACTCAGCTCAATCAAACGTACTTTTCGTCGAGTACCGAACTTTTCAGTCTCGGAGCACTTAATTTTACATGGCATGTTTGTTTACGTCTTATCCTTTATGTCAAAGATGGATTCTGTCACATGTAAAATTAGGTATTTCTAAGTGTGTACATAATAATCATAATTCATAACAATACACACCTTGTGCAATTAATCGATGAGATGCAGCGTTCAACAGTTGATAGGGTTCTGAAAAATAAGATAAGACGGCATTAGGAACTTTTATCTTGAATTATAAATCCTGAATGTTCTTGATATCTAAGCCGTATTGCTCGACGTGAGTGATAGATACAATTGGATAGAAATGTAGAGATTTGATAACGGCTTCTTTCACACTTTTTTTGTAACTATCCAGTACTCTTCGAAGGGTATAAAGACGATAAGTATCACATTCATTGGTCTTGATGGCTGTTTGAAAACGAAAATATCTTCTTTATTTTATTTTTCCATTGTAATTAGATAATATGACATGCACTAATTATAGGACACTTACATACTTCACTCAACTACGGGTGATAAATACTCAAGGGGTACTACATATAGATGCATTATATTAAATATTGAATTTCTTGTAATAATATTTGCTGAAAATGTATACGATAGGTAGATTTTGGCTTTGTATCAGTGACAATCAGTTTTATTAAAAACGCCTAAAATTTTAAAAATAAAAGCGTTTTAAACTTATCTCCCATAACACGCCGTGTAAAATTTTGAAATCCGCATCATTATGACGTTTCAAATCTTTCATGGTTCATTAAGATTGCTTATTTTGTACCAGAGAATCAAAACACAGAGAGCAAGCAACAATATAGACAAATCTCTTGGGACGATTGTCATGACAAACTCTCTATGGATAATAGCTTGATTAAACGGTGCAACACACAGTGGCTGATAGGGGAAAGTGGGGCAAGATCGCCACCCTAACAAAACTCGAGTTCGACAAATTTTGATCAAAAAGTAATTATTTCTATATTGCCCCGTAACGTGGGTACCCAGACAACCATAAGTCGTATAACCATGTACAGACAGTATCGTAAATTGCTACAGTTTAAGTCAAAAATGCATATAAGAATAGCATACCTCGCATTATGTTTGTGTTGAATCCTATAGAATGAAAATTTCCAACTTATATGCGATGACTACTTTTCCGTCGTACTGCATCACTAATTTAATTGGATTACATCGTAAGACTTTTGAAAATGAATTTGTTATTACAGATTAAATCGTATATGATGTTAAATCAAGTCGTTAAAAATTAAATTAAAATATGCACGTATATGGCCTCCACTTTTGTACGTTTAAGCAATTTCTTTGCATTTTATACGAATTGTTTGTTTGTATATATTTTTATATATCACGAAAACAACTTTGAATATACGTGCATTCTGGTTGTCTGGGTAGTTCACCTTTTCGTGGTACGGTACGGGGGGTGTACGATCTACAACCGATTCCTAGTCTTGACTACTTCAAAGCAGGGGAACAGGATTTTTAAGTTATCAAAGGAACACATATTAGTCCTTGTTACTTGTTATGCCTTGTTGATAGTTGCAAAAATAGTTAGTTAGTCTTCATCTATGTGATTCCTAATCTTCTATTCGTTGTTCCCTAGATTGAAGTGGTCAAGACTAGGGTTCTGATGCATGGTCATTATCGGTGTCATTGCTTATTTTTGTTGCTAAGGAATCCAATTTTGACTGACAAAGGGGCGCGCCTTTGTTTCAACACTCCGAATGGTATAAATAGCGGGACCTTTCCATTAGAGTTCGATCCTTACGATAAATGCAAGAATTACAACTGCAAAAAAATCGAATACTTCATCATTTCTCAATAGTGATGGCGTAATTTCTGACAGTAACGGAGTAGCGGACGCGGGCGGTCAATCATGCTCATACTCATATGCCATGCAGCTTCTACCAAAGCCCTGACAGGTTCGTGTTGATGTCAAGCAGACCGTCTACAATTATAATTATCACGTAAGGAGGAAGGAGATACCTGCGATGGGTTGGAGAAAGTCTACAAGGAGGCCTGTTGCTGTTGGTGCAGCTCCACTTGGTTATTTGGGTGAGATCATTCCTTTTTATTTATTGTTACAGTAACTTCTCCATATCTCCATATTAGGACATCAATTCAGCTTATCGTTTACCAAAACGAACACTTCTGCAAACCCTACCCTCTTACCCAGCATCCCAGTGATTCCTCGTGGAAGTGCAGAGGATTTCTCGGCTTCCATCAAAGCGAGTGTCACGTCAACACATTCCTACCCATTCCTTTCTTGACCTGCGTTTGGGTGCGACCGGCGCTGGTATTGCCCAGTTTGAGATCACCAGTTTTTACACATCGATGATGATTGCTAGTCTCAAGCATCGTCTGTTGGTTCTCTGTGTAATTACAGCTGATCTGGCCATAACAGAGTAGCAACCGTGGGTGGTCATTCGTGCTCATGCTCATGAGCAGACTAGAGAAAAATAAGTATCAGGAATGCACTCTCGGATATATTGATTTGGTGAGTACGTTCCAGTTGAAGATTGTTCTTATACATTTCTCGATTGCATTTTCGAGGGGACGTGTCTGCTTTTGTGGACGGTGCGTTTGATGGTCGGTTTGGTGTGGCTGGTAGCTCGCCCACGCGGTAGGGGAAAATTTCCTCTATCTGATGGTGGTGTTGACGTGCGTGGGCGGGATGCCGGTTGCGCCGGATTGAGGATCGGATGCATTGTTTGCGGGAACGGATACGTCCTTTCGTGGGAGTAATAGAGATTTATTTTCATCGTTCCCATTTGTCAGAGGGATGACCTCGATCGCATGAAGCATATTCCTTGAGTTTTTACGGTTAGGTGTCTACGAATAATCCATTACGATTTATTTTTTCAAGTTAAAGCATGATTCGTTAGGAAAATAAATGTCGCGATCGAACATGCAAGCTTGGCACTTGACCGTTTAGTTTTTGTTGTGTTGTTAAGTGTGTCCTTAACATGATGATGAGGGCCGTAGTTGAAGACTGACGGTAGTCTCGGCGGGTCGTGGTGGGTTTGGTTGTTTTGACGACGAAATATGAAAGAAAAAATAGTCGTTTTACAACGCAATAGAGTTCGGTCAAGATAGCTTAAAAGATGTACAATGTCCCAAGTAACCAAAAGTTCCGCATTCAACGATTAAAATCACTTCCAAGCTGCATAAAGCTCAAATAAAGTTCCGACAGAACTTTCAAACCACATGAAGCAATCCGCACAAGTCTTTATTAGTAACAAAATTTAATGTACGTAAATATGAAATGATCAGTGGCCCGAATAAATCATAATTCTTATATTTATGCAGTGCATCAACATTCTATCCAAACACAAAAAATAAATAAAGGGTAATATCCTAGATTCGAACCCGTGTATTTGGCATGCGATCTACGATTGCTAACCACTGCGCCACAAATGTGTTGGAATACCATGCCGGCAAACACCAATTTAAAATTCATCAAGGTGTTGTGTTTCGTATTCAAGTCAGTCAGTTGGCACTGAAAACTCCAACAGTAGGCGGGACAACAGCTCACTTTAAATATCTCAGATGACGTAGCGGTTTGTGCTGGGCTGGGGCTCTCACGCAGAAGGACTGGGTTTAATTCTTCAAACAGCTCCAATCCTACTACTAATGCTGATAGATCACATACACATTAATACCTGCCTTTAGAAATAACTTTGATAAAAGTGTGAACTTAATATAGAATTGATGTAGAGGACAAAAACCTTTTTTAAATTATTTTCTAAAAGTTCCGTTCAAGTTCCGCCAGGAGCTGCTTATAATGCTCTACAATTATGGTACCGGAACTTTCAAGTTCTTATAACGACCTAAAAATGAGGCTGCTTAGAGTTCTATAGACCACCTTCAACCAAGCTGCTTAAGCCACAAATAGCCTTTTATCAGAACTTTTGGTTACTTGGGGTGTGTACGGTGGTAAAATCGGCAAGCGTGAAGAAAGGGGCACGGTAGCCCAAAAATGTGAAAGTTTTATGGATTCTGTTCCCGTCTTACGTAAAGACCAAATCGAAACAACGAACGTCGCGTAAAAGTAGAATTTAATGAAAGCATAAGCGCTTTTTCGTAGCTTTTGTGTCTCTAGGTTTAAAAGATCATCGGTAGTAGAGGCTTATCCTTGTGTAAAGGGCACCACCGTGGAGTTTGAGTTTGAATAAATCACAGGTCCTATTATATTATTATATATTCAATGATAAATATTTAAAACAGGATCAAAACACAACTGGAAGAAGCAACGTAACATCATTTGATTTTCTCTAGTGTATGTTTAACGTTTATATGACGAACATATGGATTGGTACGTGGTACATCTTTACTACGGTGGAAGTGATTCGTATATTTTTTTTTCTTTCTTTTCCGGCTTTGGTTCAAATAGCTAAATCTATTGATCTAGACTGAACATTTTCAGCCCAGCGATAATAGAATAGCGTAGGATCCACATTGTAAAGATTCCCTATTTTCAGCTATTCTACAGGCTGGAGCTGTTGTTTGAACCCTTTAGTTAATTTATCTGTATAACAATTATTCACAAGCATTCTTCCAGGTGAATTCAAGAATAGTTTGATGATGATAAATGTTCCTAATATTATTACAGTTATGACCCGATCCTGTCAGCCTCTTCGCGCATCAGACTGTTATTTTTCAATAACTCCAAATAATTATAATTTCATATCTTCCTCCTTCAAGATGGATGTTTAAGATACACATACTTTGCTAGCTGACAAAATGGGGTCCTTGCTGTATAATTATTCTCTTTTTTCTCTGAAGGATCTATTGATTAAAATTATTCAAGTTTTCTTCCAGCTTTTCGATAACGGAACATTATTAGATTTATACTGTGTTGATTCACTCTTACAGCTTTCACCCTGGTTTTGTCTGTTGATTTGATTTGTTTGCATCGGTTTTCAGCTCTTTGGTGTTGGCAGTAGCGGGCGGTCAATTTTGCTCATGCTTATGCTGTAAGTTTATGTTCAGCTTTTCGATTATGGGAACGTCTTCAGATTTATATTATAATGATCCACCATGTTGTTTAGGCTTCAGGCAAATCCAAGTATAATGCATGATAACACTGATTCATTTAAAACATGGTCGCATCACTTATCCAGGTGAATCCTGATCCAACGAACCCAACTTACTAACTAAATCTCCTTTCCTGTGTCTTTTGTTGGGGTGCAGAGGTAAACACGGCCCACAAACAACAAAGGTCACTCTCTTTCGCTACTCGCACCTGATTGCAAGGACGTGGCCGGCGCCGTTATTGATCTACAAAATATGGAGTCACTGAAACTTGTACAATGAGAATGGACGGTCACTCCCAGCCCCATTCAGTTGATTCATTGTACAATTTCACTGATTCTGATCAATCACGGAGTAGCAACCATTGATATGTGCAGTCAGTCTAAGCTAAGCTAAGCTAAGCTAAGAAAAAATATTGTTCTAGAACCGATTCCAGAATCGTTTTATGATCTCCTAACCTGATGTGGATCATATGATCTCCAGTCTGGAATGAAGCCTGAGATTAGCAAAATTCGCTTTCTTGACACAATCTTGGAGATGAACTAGCCCGTAGCTAAACTTAAATAAATTAATAAAAAAAAAATCTTGACGCAAATTAAATTGAACCAAACACAATAAGCAATTAAATATCAAATCAGTGACCAAACAAATAAACTCGTTCAACTGCAAACAATGTAATATGTCACAAAATATCTTGACAAATAGCTGGTTAAATAACCATTTTGTAGCATTTGGTTAAATAATGTTTGGTAAAATATTTGGCTTCGGCGAACAAATTGTCATAGCATTATTTGGCAAAACTTAACGAGTCAAATATTTAACGTGTGGGCAAACAGTGTGATATCAGCTTCAGCGTTAGAAATATTAAGATAAAACATGTTTTAAATACTGTTTACACTGTGCATATGATTTCAGGCGTTTTTTTATTCTTTTTCTATAAAAAAATAGAACAACAAAAAAAAATTATCTTCAATTTAATTCCACTTAATTAATGTTGGTATCGATGACAGATACGTATTTCGACTACAATACACAGTCTTTATCAGTGGGAATAGCACTGATGAAGACTGCACATTGTAGCCAAAATACGTATCTGTACGTATGTTCGTATTAAAATTAATTAAGTGGAATTAAATGGAAGATAATCTTTGTTGCTGTTTTATTTAAGCATTCCGCTAACAACCCAATTTCATTACTTCAATATTTTTTCAGCTAATAATCATCAGTTGTAAAATAAGATATTACTAGCTCCAAATTCAATTCAATTAAGTAATCTCTGCAGGAAAATGTTGGTTATTATTTTATGTATCGATCAATCCTAATACATCTATCAACCATGTCAAATTTATAGAAAAAATATGAATGTTCAATAATTGTATCACATTTGGATTCTTGGTCCTGGGTTATTTTCTATGCGGTTAACGCCTAAAGGCATGCAACGTTTCTAGCTGCTGAGTATTGTTTCGATTATTAACCAGGTCCTTAAAATAGCAGATGTAAGTATAATATACCGAAAAGTTATGTTTAATGATCTAACTGAATCATTGAATGATTATTCTTGCTGAAAAATTTAATTCCAAGATGCATTTAGTGGATGTGCACTAATTAGATACAAAGTGTGCCATTGTAGAATTTCAAAATAAATGCGTGTAACAATTGGGTTCTGAGCCACATTAAAAAGTTTTGTTATACGGAATTGGCAGATTACCCTATAACTTTTTTGCTGGAGGAGGAACGGTGAAGAAAAGGGTTGAAAACCACTGATCTATCTAAATAAAAATGCGTGCTTTATGGTCAACCCCCTACTACACACTTAATCTAGCTCGGTAAAATCTCCAACAGCCGATTACCTCGGCATTTAATTTTGCTGATATCTCTGCAAAGTATCTGTTTGTTACCTGATATCTCAGCAAAATGTTATTTGTTAGCTGAGTCTGGGCAATTGTTTTACTGAATCCCGGCTGTTGGAATCTCGGTGAAAAAAAATTTAAGTATGTAGCTTATTATTACTAGGTGACGTTTTTCTTATCTTACCATCTTATCTTATCAGTCCTTACCCACACTATCTTACATAAAAACTCGTTTTCATACATAAACACAAATTAGTAATCATTGATCGCACACATAACCTTAACGTTACTCATCCTGTTAAACGACTCTTCCCACGGATTTACTTGTTCCTTGCACGAATTCGGTAATGACTCAATTTGAATACAGTCAAAATAAAACCGCAAAAAACTCAACTCGTTAGGGGGCCGCGTTTGTTTTCCACTTATTTAGTTTTCTGGCGGCTTTTGGTGGCAGCTGCTTTACATAATATATCAGCACTTGGTAGAAATCAACAACACCGAAAACCGATTCTCAGAAACCACGTCATAATACAAATCATGATTTCCATATACGGATCCGATCGTTCCCGGAATTTTTCATTGTAACATTTGGCGCCCAGTCTGAGGGGCACATTTCGCATAAATTCACGTCCTTCAGATACCACCCCGAAGACGGCGAGAACTTTGCCACTAATTTTGTTAGGTTGAATAATAGGATCACTCCTGATCAAAGTAAGAAAAATCACCGCGAACAACATCCTCTCTTATACTGCAATGGAACGCCTCCAACGACGTTGCGTGAGTCACACTGATCAAGGTATAAAATAATCACTACTGAACTGACGCCAGAACCGTACCTCCGTACAGCAACGGTAGAGACCGGTGAGGATGGTGATGCGAATGATGATGATGATGGTGAGAATTGTAGTGATTGCCCGGATAAACCCGCACGGATGCAAAGTGCCTCGCGACATGTAAATGATCCTCGGAAAATCTCCACATCGCTGCCGTGCCTAGTCCCAGGCTCATCGACTCAACACTCGCGCTCATTTCCGCGAACGGGAGAAACTTCCACTGTTCAGTTGCAGGTTATATAAACGCGTTCAACGATTACCGAGAAAGATCTAGTTCCGTCTGGCGTCGTGACGCGACTGACTGACCGCTTCCGTGTTCGGGAATCTTTTGTTTGTTCTGATGTTTGCCAAGAATTTCCACCCCTTTACCGTCTTCTCGTTCCGGCGTTTGTTTGTTTGTTGCGGAAGCGCATGAGCCGCACTTAATTCCTGTGTCAACAACTTCTGTATGTGTCGCAGTGTTGGCAAAGACTCAGCGTGGAAGGAAAGTTTTCCCAACTTCTCGCATTCACGTTCGCCCAAGAAAGGGGATTTCCAGTTCATGTCATAGATTTTATCTGTGATTTTTGGAAAAATGATGCTTACGTTAATTCAATAGTTATCTGTGAACGAGGTAATTTAGTTTAGCTGTGATTACATTTCGATAATGGCGGGACTGAGTCTTCTTCTATGGACGCGCTTCCCCAGGCGAGATGAGGGTGAATTTAGAAAAGGCAATAACAACAGACTCCTGCGGTTTGTTCTATTGGTAATTTATTCATAGGGATTTAAAATTGTCGCTATTCATTCCAGGCAGCAGATTCTTTTTGAACTCGTCGCTTAGTTACTGGAAAAATGGCTTTAGTGTTGGGTAACAGCAGAAATTATAAATGAGCTAAAATGTGGTTCCTATTTTAGGTTAGTATTTATAAATTGATTTATATGTTTGATTGGTTTTACATTAATCTAAACAGAAACTTGCATGAGCATGCTATCAATCAACGTTTGGACGGTTCTTTTTACAAGTTTTAAGCAAGAATCCATTGTTGGCGTTGTTGGTGTGAGCCTACGTGAAAATGCATGATAATCTAAAGCAGAATTTGGTGATCGTGAAGGCTCAATGAATAAGATATGAGAATGACACTATTCGGAAAATCAACCGTCATCTAAAGGACCTTGAGTTAAAATTTCTATTTAATGATTATCATAATCATATGTAAGAATTTATATAAATTTGGTTACTTATGGTAACACACTCATACTCATAATGTGATTCATGGGATGAGTTAACCAGCTGTTAACAATCCTTTTCAAGTTCCGTTCTTTTATGTGTTGCTGGGTTATAACAATCAGCGATCCCAGCACTTCATGGATAAACGCTATTGTTGCCACTTGTGCAACACTTTCGCCTTCCTTCCATCCTGTCAATGGTGAAAAGGAAATCGTACTTTATTCAATTTATAAACGCTTCCTTCCTGGGAGGAAGCCACGAGCATCGGGAAGGATTTGGGTTCTTGTAACTTTTCGGCAGTCAGTGTGGTTACTGAATCTTTTCCCCAATGGACCCCCGTGGCGCTGCCGAAGAGGTCGAGCGGCCACATTGTTCCTACATGTGGTTCCCTTGTCCCTTGGCCTTGTCCTCATCGACTGAGAGCAATCATCGTGGATAAGGGGGGAAATTGATATAAATGCCATCGACTGGCAGGGCTTAACCGGGGTGACTTTATTGTTTAAATTAGCATAATTCCTTGTAAAAACTTGCCCGGCAGATTGCTAGCCGGCAGCACATCGCATGCCCTTACACCGCAGTTTGGGCGAATCACAGTTTGGGTGTGATAATAATGCCGCTTCATGAGAGGGCACATTTTATGTGATTTTTATTAAGTGTTCCAGAGGCTTCTGCAGACAAAGGTTTGGCAGCAAAGGATCATTTAGTTTATTGTTTGACGCGGTGTGGCCCTTGTATTGTCGATGATGAGCTTATGAGTAGCTGAAGTGACTGTCTTGGCAGAAGAGGATTAGGGACTAGTAGCAGCTGGTGTGGGAGCACAATGCCGTCAGGCTTTCTAGTAAGTTTTGAAATCCCCCATTGACATACTTTTAATTTAAGATTGCACTTATAAAATTTCTAAACCAATTTTCGTCATCAAGTATCTTTTCTCAGTGTGTATTGTTAAATGTTTGATAACAGTGATTTTTGGAAAATTAGAACTTCATATAATGATCGATCAAGCAACATTAATTTTGCTTGCCAGAAACTGCCATTTTCAGAGAAATTTTAATTACAAAATTGGTGAAATGTTTGTTTAAAATCGCATTACAGAGCAAATGGAGCGATTCACAATATTGCTGTCTTCAGAAAAGTTGGGTATTTTGATGATACTTTGGCGAATCGATAGGTCAAAAAACTTATTTTAAGGTAGTCCTGACAACAATCCATTCATATCTCGGTGGATTTATGATGTAGAAAGTTAGCTCTACAGCTTGGTCGAAGATACAAACATATTATCTTGTGATAACAAAAATTTAGTTTTTCAAAGAGTAATACCACCTTAATAAAATTGTATATGCATATTTCAAAAGATGCAGAATAACATTTCAAGAAACTTCTTCGAAGACACCTAAACGCTACAACATTGGGAAAGGTAAGAAAAAGGTTTCAACCGTCTTTGTTCAGATTTAATTGAAAATGACTTTCCCAAGCAGATGTCGCCATCTTTGAAATATGAGCACTTCTTTGGAGTTACATTGTTTTTGGCATCATGCAATTGTGCTTCAACATTTCTTGTCTTCTCTTAATTGAGCATATTTTTTGTCAATTTTGATAAGTATTGATACTGTATGCCGAAGTATGGATGATTATAGAAATTTAGTCTTAGTGACACCTATTCGTTCTAATAGCATTCGGCCTAGTGACATACCAGCTTAAATAAGTTCTCGCTCTATTCTCTTGCTATGCCCTTGGATTTATTTAACCAATAAAAAAACAAATAGGGGAAATGACGGCTTCGGCATGACAGACTATTTTCGGCAACACAAATTGAAACACTATTTTCACTGGATTTTCTTACGAAAAGACTTTCCTGAATGCATGCAAACGATTCTTAATGCTTTAAGCTTCAATTTGACTATATTTCTACCACTGAGAAAAAGCAATCTAACAAGGTTTTCTTGAAATGCAACACACGCACTACAAATTGTAGCTGATTTCGAGTTGCCGATAATAGAACAGCAGATTTACATGCAGTTCAAATGGAACGGTTGCCGAAGAAAAACTGGCTGCCGACAATACTCGCTCTCACTAGAGAAGATTGGAGCTTTGTAAAAGCGTTTCAAAACAGTTTTTGACAATTCTTTCGACTGAAATTGTTAGAGCAGCTGGCAGCAAAAATTGTAAACAAACCAATATTGCATATGTGTGCGTTCCTTAGAGAAAAAGGCTATAGAAAGAAGGTCGCTGCTTAGGTTGCCGAGAATACGTAAATTCCCCTATTATAAAAGTGTTCTCGTTAATTTTTAAAGCCTAATAAACTTTTCATTTATAAAGAACGCGGTGCTCTATTTTTTATAACTAGGCTTTATATGAAACTGAATTAATCGGAAACTACTTTTCACAACGAAAATTTGTATAGCTAAATCAGTAAGTTATTGCTTATTCATCCATTGCAATTCTCTGTTCTGAATTGCATAACTTTAATCACATTTACCACGAAGCGATTCTCGTATATTTGTGTTATCTGATCCCACACTAGATCCCAACCACGCAGTGTGCATAAATACTAAACTGAAAGGATGAATCTATACGGAAGCCATTATTATTCTTAATTGAATCCATTTTCCGATTGCAATCAAGGAATGTTTATTTTATCGTCCTCCCTCACACCACTGCCCAGTTCGATGCCAAAGAGGTGTACCGAAAAGTCGAAAGGATTATCACTAAACGAGAAGGAAAGTGAGCCATAATCACTTTTCTTTCTAGTCTCATTTCCTCTCGGACACTGGAATCACTCCGTCCAACCGTCCACGGTAAGAGTAATGTGCTGAAAGGAAGGAAGCCAGAGCTTACTGTTGGTCATTTATCAAGATTTTCGCAACGAGATTTGGCTGCGGCCAGGCGTTGCTGTTGTAACACGAGGGGAAAACAATGATTACCTGGATCAACATCATTTCCCAGCAGTTTATCTTCGATTCCGGTTCCAATCTGTAGAAGATGGGCAAAATGCTTGGAGAGTGTATCACCGCCGGCTTTGCTACCGGCGCAAACCCAGAAATCTGCTTTGGTAAACTTTCCTAACTCGACACCATTGTTGGGAAATCTCACCGGTTCCAAGCTGGGGAAAATTTTGAACTTTTTCGACACCCACTGTACCCAGGAAGCGATGTGATCGCTGGTCCACTCCAGTGGATTCGTAGGTACATAGATAAGAGCGTTATCACTTTCTTCAGCCTCCGTCGATGAATCATTATCACTAGCCGCGGAAGTTTCACGTACAATCTCATCGTCATCTTGCATTTTCCGCTTGACTCGGTGGTAGTTCCATTTGCTATAAACACCTGTCTGTTTCCAGATGCACATTTAACACACAATTAAGCACTTTTCGTCTAGTTTCACGTACTAAGTAAACAAATTCTATAGCCTCTGATGTGCTTTGAATGTTCAAAAAGCTCAGTCACATTTTGTTCGCCTTGCACTGCGAAAGATCACTTGCACTCGCGACGATCTGAACGAATTAACGGTTGGAGGCGCACTGAATCAGTGGTTGAATACCGCGAATTTCACAAATATCGACCGATGATTAATGCAGATGCGAGAGCGCCGCGCACCGAAAAGTAAAACGCGCGCGGTACTCTCAACAAAAGATCGAAATGCTACCTCCCCTATAGACTCCGTTTGCCGCACATGGTGTTTTTCACCAGACAGAGAGAACGAAAGAGTTATTTCGCTCACAACGATGACGAAAACGGCACAACAGGTCTACGTATAGATTCAAACAATCCCCAGCAGTAGACACTGATCTTACAACCGAACAGCGCTTTGGTGAAGAGCTAAATTTCATTCATAAAAGAGCCTGTGGTGATTCATTCATAAAAGTTGCTCCAATAGCCACCACCACCACCACGTGGTTTGGTCGTAAAACGCTGAGAGCATTTTACCAAACGATCATGGGAGTGTGAAACATCCAAATCTCAGTGTATGAATTCGTGGAAAATAGATGACGTTTCCGCGGAAGCTTCAATTATCTCGATGTGCAAGGTCCAACTTTGGCGCGCGAATTAATCATTCGTGGTTACGTTGAAGCCTTTAGTTTCGGTTCTTTTGGAAGAACTAAGCATCGAGCGCGTCTTCGTTCGTTATCAAAGTAGCGCTACGGTTGTTGAATGCAAACGAATAGCGCTAGGCCACATGTACGTGCTCCGGAGAGTAATTGAAAGAGTGTCTTCAAGATGATTCGGTAACTGCTACACACCTGCTTAGTCATGCGCTGGGAAATCCCCTACGCGCAGTGACTGGTTGTTAAAAGCTCTCTCTCTCAATCTTGGTAGTGTTGGACGAAGAGATTCGTGACGATTGCGATGAAAGAAAGAATAGTTGCATGGCATATTCGCTGAATATACATGTGGAGCAGGAACAAGATCGGTTGCAAGTTCAAGTTCATGCAATGAAAGAGTAGAAAATGTGATCATTCTGGTTTAGATGGATTAAGAAAAAGATTGATGGAAACTTTCATTTCGCGTGTTAATTGGATCTAAACTCAACATCGAAATTGCAGCAAACATTTGGATACATTTCGAACTTCATGCATTAAGTAGATCGCCAGATGTGAGCCCGAGAAAATGCAAAATGGTAAAACCAACTTGTATGAGAATAGGATTCCTTCAATCGCGTTCCTAAAGATTCTCTTTTTTAAGGCGCAGGCAACATGTTTATTCAGTCTGTAGCACATACTTACACACTTGAAACCGATTCTCGAGCCAGGCAGAAAAAATGATGATCCGAAAAGATAACTCAAAATTTTGATCATACTTATTCGAATATTCTTCAAAACATTATGCCGAAAATTCGGAAAATAATCTGAATCCACCGAAATTCGGCAAATAAATTTGCTGAGCACAGCGCTGGACCAAAATTAGTGAAAGTACTTACTGAGAATTGTCAATCGGCATTCACCTCATCCAGGGTGTCTACTACCTGAAAAACTGAAAATTCTCAGGGAATTTTATTTTCCCAGGAAAAATCTAGAATTATCAGGGAATTTTGAAATTCTAGTGATTCTTAAAAATGAGAATTAATCAAGGAACCTTCTCAAGAATTTCAAAACATTTTAAAATACAACCAACTTTATCTTCTTCGTTATTCACTTTTACTCTTTGAGCATAATAATTCTGGAGTGGATTTATCTTCAGTAACAACATAAATGTTGGAACTTGAATTGTTTTATAGGGTTCTGAATCATGAACAATTTATACAGATTTTAAATTTAAGACAAATTTTTGAAACCCTGGACGTAATAAAATCAGGCTTGGAAACATTTTCAAGAACCTGGAATGACAATAAATATTAAAGACGTTGGACATTGAATGTTTTCCAAGAACCCAGATTTAAAAAAATGGGACTTATTTCTCAGCTTATGGACTTAAATGGTAATTTCCAAGGAACTCTAGGGATTTTTGTTTCCCTGATTTGTTTTCCATCGATCTTGTTTTCCGTACTGAGTACCAATGCTAACGGCGCCAGGGAAGCACCCTCACTTGGACCCTACCTATCGACCCATTAACCGTGGACCCATGAATCGTTTTTGACCAACAGCTTTACGTCCCTTCTGAACTAAGGCGTGATATGTCTCAGAAAATCCCGATAGTGTTGACTGGGATTGAACAACTCTAGGGATGATTTCAAGGGAATTCAGAGGATAATGGTTAGAAAAACTTGAGGGGAAATCTGAGGATTTCTTTCAAGTAGTTCTGTTGAACACCAGATGAAAATTAAAGTGTAACTTAAGGTGAATTCCATGGTAGTTCTGAGTATAATCCCAAAGTAATACTGAGTAAGATTCAACGTAAATTTTCAACATAATTCTGAAGACGATTTCAAGATAATTCCAAAGAGAGTTCTGTCTAAGGGATTTGTAAAGTGCACTCCATGGTACTTGCGAGTAGAATTCCAAGAGATGAAGGAAAATCTAAAAAGAATTGTGGATAGATTTCAATGAAAGTTTGAGGATGATTCCAACGCAATTCTAAGAAGCATTCCAAAAGAATTAAAAGGAAATTTTAAGGAAATTTTCAACAAAGTTTTAAGGTAAATTTATACGATGATGATGATGATGATGATGATTGCCCCGACAAACCGACATGAAACTTAAACTTAACTCTTGATCGAGAATCCATAACGGCCATGTCAAATGTGCAGCGATCCCATCTGTTAAGAGATGAACTCGCCTAAGGCTAAAAATCTCTTAAATAAAGCTTAAAAAAAATCCCATCTGTCGTCCGAAATAGATTAGACACTAACCAACTCACAAATTTTGCACGCGGGTTCGTGGCTAGAATAAATATTTTCCGCGCAGATGTCAGTTTTGTGCTTTGATCAGAAATTTCTTTGTTATTTTCTACGATTATTCATGTCAGTTTATCGGTGATATTGGTCCCACCTCTTACCCCTACGAAGGTTTGAGCTGGACGATTTATCTTTAAGACAATTAAATATGACGTTTTACCCGAGGGGCACGCAATACAAAGAACCAGTGCGTTGAAGTTAAAATGCAATTAGAAATACTGAAAGTAATTAATGCATTTTGAAGTAGTACTGACGGTAATTAAAATTAACTATCCGATTAACAGAGGCGAACCAGCCTTTAGGCTGAAAATCTCTTAAATAAAGAAAAACAATTAACTATCCGTACTGAATGTAATTAAAAGTATTGAAAATGTAATTAATGTACTTTAATTACGAAATTTCGTCTGTAATTAATGGACTTAAAAAGTAGTTAATGTTCTACACAGTGTAATTAATGTAATTAAAGCAGTAGTTATTGGAATTAACTTAATTACAGTTGTTTCCTGCGTCGGAGTTAAAGGTTATTGCGTGCCCTTCGGTTTTAACCAGGTTAGCAAAAAAATTGAACTGGTTACAGTTACAGATATAAATTCCATCTAGAGTTTACAGTTGGTTCACAGCGATATAAATGTGAAAAAGCTCAGGCGTCCAGCTTTTAGTTCGCCTTTTTGTCAACCAAAAATGTTGATAAATATTACAAACGATCAAGAGTTAATGAACAATCAACAAAGCATCCTATTACACTAGCAACCCCGCAATCTGATGCTATCATAATTTTCAGCAATGTCAGGAATGCTCACGAACCCCCAACATTTGCAAGAAAACTTACTACTAACTCAAGGTATCTTCCAAATAAGCTTAAAAATTGCATATATATTTTTTTATCAAACTTTAAATTCAGTCCTCTATATCTGTTGCAAACTGGGGGCACTGTTGGCGGATTGTGATCGCACTCTTCGACAGGGTCAACGACAGTCAGCAGCAACCACTGCAGCCATCCTTACCGGGAGAAAGGAATATTGTTTCATGCCATAACGTAGTGAGCTGAGTTTGGAAAGGTGTGAAATGTATTATTCTATTGAAACTTTGAAATTTGTTATGTAAAATTATCTATATTCACAGTTAAAACATTCCTACACAGTACAAATTGAATTAAAACCAAAATATCACAGTAAAGTTATCACAGATAGTAAGTTGTTGCTAAAATTGAATTCTCACGCTATTTCTTGTCTAAAAACTATAAACCTTCGATTGTGAGACAAACACGAGGTTCACAATACAATACGATATTGTTCAAAGAACAAAGAACACGTAAAACACGCTCAAAACCGAAAAATTGTAAGTAACGCCTTATTCTATGTAAACACAATGAACTAACTTAAAAATAAATTTCCAACCTAAAGCTGTTTTCACACCAATCACCGAGTTGCGATCTGCTAAAGAAATTGGCAAAAAGCCCTATAGTTCTCAAACCTTTGTGGCCTACTTTTTTAAATCTATTACCACAGACAAACAGACATAACACTCGCAAGTTGTTCATCGATCAAGCATTTAACGGATAATTTAACCTGTGGCGCGCATAGTCAATTCTCTTGTGTTTGATGTTTACACACTACCGCCATCTGTTCAGTGTAGTGCCCACCACAGTGTACCAACAGATGGCGGTAATGTTTTAGCGACGATGTTTTACAGTGAGAAATATTCAATGAGTTATGTCTGTTTGTCTGTGCTATTACTATTAAATCAAATATTAAAATTCCATCATCACCATCGTGGCAAACACAATATTTTTTTTCCGTGCTATTTGCAAAAATTATTAAAAAGTCATTATGACAGTTTAATCCGTTAAAAACTTCGTCAAGATCTCGGTCAAGATACATAATTTGCCAATTCATAAAAAAAAAACATTAGATAACTGTTCATAAGACAGCTTTAACGTGTGAAATTCTGGAAGTGTAGTTGCACGTTTAATGTGTCTGGGCTTCGAATTGAAAACATTTATTCCTTTAAAATAGAATGAATTTTGTGAAACACAGGACAAGAAATATAGTGTTCTTATTTCATCCGCGTTTCTAGTATTGTATCTATGAAAATCGCGTCCCCTTTCAATTCTGTTGGGAACATGGACATCCCTAACGATCGCTACCAACACCAACATTGCTGAGCTCACTGGTAGCAGTTAAGCTGTCACCCGTAGATGCGCGCCAGCATAAGAAATAATAACAACACAACATATCAGTGCCAACATTTCAAAGGGGCGTAATTGCTTTTGTAAACAATGGCTTTAGACGTCGATTTCTCGTAAATGAAAACCCACCCCTCCAAATTACAAATGCTAGCTGATACATGAAACATTCCTCAAACACACCAGCACGGTGTCATTAATTTTCATGAGTGAGCTTTCATTCGCGAGAAATCGACAACTAAAGCCATTGTTTACAAATGCATTTACGCCCCTTTGAAATGTTGGCACTGATATATGTTCGAGTCCGTCATCTTGTATCGTGTGCGCTTCTTACAAGTCAATGTATACTTTTAGTTCGTCATTTTAATAAAGTTTTATTTGTTAGTTTACGTTCGAGTTCATTTTATTGTACATGATATATACGCCAAAATCTTCATTCAAGTGTGAAACGGCATCATCTAAATCCTTAGCTGCAATGAATAACACAGTATCATCTGCAAACAGATTAATGTCGCAATATCGTAAAACACGTCGTAAATCATTAATATACATAATCATTAAAAGGGGCTCTAATACACTTCCCTGGGGCACTCCAAGGTTATTCCCACGGGACTGGAAATAGAATCATTGAAAACAGTCCTTTGAGTTCTGTCACACAAATAGCTTTCAAACCATTTATATGCAGTACTTGTAACTCCAAAGCGCTTGATCATGATCATGCAAGCATGCAATGAGTGTTCACTCGGCTGTCGACAAAAGCAGGCCACTCTCGATGTGTGCTACGCGATCGTCTGTTTTCTTGGCAGCAACCATTGTGTGGTCCTCCTCATTGTTCTTCATTTGCAGTTCTTTCGGTCGATGCGTCGTCGACTTTGGAAAGCAACCGTTTCGTGATGAATGTGTGAGTGCTGACCACGTTTTGCGTCCATTCCTGCAATGGACGCGCTCTGACCCTCGTTGGCGTACAACAATTTGCCATACAATGAAACTACTGGAAGCGGCTCCAGTTGTGATGGAGGAGGCTTTTTGGATAGCAGAAGATAAAGTCACAGACAAACAGACATAACTCATTGAATATTTCTCACCGTAAAACATCGTCGCTAAAACATTACCGCCATCTGTTGAGTACACGGTGGTGGGTAGTACGCTGAACAGATGGCGGTAGTGTGTAAACGTCAAACGCAAGGAAATTGACTATGCGCGCCACAGGTGGCGGTACTACCAACTACGATGCTTTTAAATTGACCGTTAAATGCTTGTTCGATGAACAACTTGCGAGAGTTATGTCTGTTTGTCTGTGATAAAGTGTTTATTGTGTTGTACCTTTTGACTATAGTTTTAAGATGTATTGTATAGTGACCAAGAATCCTCGGCTCTGTAAAGTTAATTCGGTTGAGCCTTATCAAATAAATTAATACACAAAAAAAACAAAAAAAATGATTATTCAAGCGTTCTATCGTTACGACCTTTTTAAAAAGTGACAGTTATTCCGAATCACCCTGTTCTGTTCAGAGACCCTTGTCCGTGACCCCACAGTGATTTTTGTAAAATGCCAAAAACTACAAAAAACTAGTAGAAAACGAGATCATTTCCTTAATGTAGATATTGCATCCATTGCTTACCTTCTTTTCTTGTTAACGTTCCGTTGCCGAACTGACATGCAAGGTCAGATTCCAAAACTATATACCCTGCTAATTCTGTTTTGGTCGCCAATTATATCAGATCCCAGAGCAAACCAGAGTAACTTTGAGCAACTCTGAGTAGAAAAGGTACTTAATTGAAGTACACTTGGATATGATCATAAAGTAATTCGTATATATGATTGGGGATCACGTGTAACCCACGTCTATCCACGTAAAAGCGTGATATTTGAGTAGGTTTATAGGGGACTTTTTTGACAACGTTTTTTTTCTTTTTTCTAGTATTTATGACACTAAACTTTAGAACACTATATAAATAAAACAATTCGTTATTGATATTTACGCTTTACCTCGCGCTTTACTCCAGGAGTTGAAAAAAAAATACTATATGTCATCTTTAAACGATGTTAAATTTTAATCATTATTTTCTGTATATTCAAATATTTGCAACAATCAAACAATGCAATTTTTCATGTTTAGCCCAATGTCATCCAAACTGGAGGTACAGTTTATTTAACACATGAGCTTCATAATTTTTTTGCATGGCATGGCTTATTAGTATTACCTAGTGGACTCTTATGAATATTACAAATAATCAATAATCAAAAGTAAAATAAAATAAATGTATTTCCGATGTACAGAAAAACATGATTCATTATGTGACGCCCTAAGGGAGAAGGGGTGTAAGGTTATGTGACAAGCAGCTATCTATAGAAAAAACGTTATGAAAGGGGATAAACTTTTCCTCAATTTCGAGTGGTCATTGGTCGGTATGACCCCAATTGGGTTGTTTAGGGGTATTGAGGTAAATACATATTCGTTATCTGCATTAAAAATGGAACCGAAATCAAAATTTCATCAATTTTGGTACACTGGAACTATTTTAAATAAGTACGATTACATTAGCAAAAATCACCATCTTAGCGCCCCTTGGTGGGACTTTGGCTGTCAACGAATAGATTTAATGTCAACGATCAAAAATTTAAATATTAATTTAAAAATCGAGATGAATGTCTACAGGATCGATAAAAATACCGTTGTGCTCAGAAAACAAAGCTCTATCAGATGATGTATAAAAATCGGTATATTTTTCGAAGTTAAACAATCCAATTGCTTGAAGAACAAGCAAGTACTGCATCAACCACTGCGCTCTTCGGGGGATTCCTGCAATTAGATAAAACCTAGAATAATACCAACGTTGCATAATGTACAATGCATAGAAGCACTATTAATCTTTTAATTAGTACCTATATAAAACTGCCGCGTGTATCATTTGAAAGAACCGAGTAAAACACCGTTCCACCCCATCAATATCATGCCGCTAACTCTAGTGCTAACGCTAAATTTTATGCTTTGTTTTTCTCACTTCCACGGAGCTGACCGATGAGAAAAGGAACAAAACTTCTCACCATCATCTGTCATCAGCCGTGTCTTTCTGTTTAGTTGGAAACCTTTCAAAACAATCAAAACCCATCAATCGGAGATTAGGAGAAAATAACTTGAAGCTACAAATAGTCCTGTTTGTTTAATCGTAATTGTTGTTTGATGGTATTTTGTGGTTATTGCGGCCGAATTTCCAATTTACGAGCGAAATAATCTAATAATTGGTATGAATTAAATGCTCAATTCACGAGAAGAAGCACCCAGCGATCGGGAGCCAATGGTGGTCCTGCTGCCTTTGGGTGGTGGCGATTGTTTACAACAGAAGAGATCTACGCCTCGCAATTTCCCATACTAGGGATTAAATTTGTTACACACCTACCTGAAGTTGCAAGTGCAAATCGTGAGTAACAGCAATTTTGTGATTGCCGACCGAAGGTGCTTCCCTTATCAGTGCGCTGTGTCAAGGGAGTGTTACTGTGTGTGTTTTTATCATGGGTTTTTGAACAAGAGTAATTACGACGATAGCAATTTTTCGTGAATATTTTGTGCTGTCAAAAGAGAAAATTGAGCTGCAATTATGCGCTGGATTGCCAACCTTGATGGTGGTCCCAGACGAGTCAACCATGCCTCGGTGGCCGTGGGGGACTATATTTACTCGTTTGGTGGTTATTGCACAGGAGAAGACTATCGTTCCACATGTGCCATCGATGTGCACATACTCAACACCAACAATATGCGATGGACTCTGGCTCCGACGATGAAAGATGAGTACGGAGTGCCATGCAAGTACCCGGATGTTCCGTTTCAACGATATGGCCATACGGCGGTAGCGTATGAGCATAAGGTTTACATTTGGGGAGGAAGAAACGACGAAATTGTTTGTGATATCCTGTTTTGTTTCGACACAAAGACTCTGAGGTGGAGTAAACCTGCCGTCACCGGAAGGGTTCCTGGTGCAAGAGATGGCCATTCGGCGTGCATTTATGGCAATCGCATGTACATATTCGGTGGCTTCGAAGAAATCATTGACAAATTCTCGTGTGATGTACACTATCTGGATCTGCAGACGATGCACTGGACTTATGTGGATACCCGAGGTGATCCACCGTCGTACAGGGACTTTCATTCCGCCACCATAGTGAATCATAAAATGTTCGTGTTCGGTGGTCGTGGAGATGCCTGGGGTCCATATCATTCACAGGAGGAAATTTACTGCCCGAAGATAGTCTGTCTGGATCTCAGAACGAACCGTTGGGAGATGCCAAATACCACAGGCGAAGAGCCACTCGGTAGAAGAAGCCATTCAGCATGTAGGTCTTATAAATCTTAAATGTGTGTCTTCAGGTTAGAATGATGAAAGCTATCTTCAATTTTAGTTGTATTCAAAAACAAAATCTACATCTTCGGTGGCTACAACGGTAATTCGGACATACACTTCAATGATCTCTATTGCTTCGATCCAGTGCGATATGTGTGGAGATTAGCACACCCACGAGGCCAGTCTCCTAGAGCACGTCGGCGGCAATCATGTCTGGTAATAGGCCAGAGAATGTATTTATTCGGAGGCACATGGTCTGTTTACATTCTTGTTTGATAAAGGTATACGAAACGTTAATGTTTTCATTCCTCTAGCCCATCACATCTCTCGGATCCAGCCACATACGATTATAGCGACACACACGTGCTGGACTTTCATCCAACGTTACGTACTCTTGCGATGCTGAAGGTACAGGAATACAAGCTAGACAGTACTTGCCTACCGAGAACAATCAGGTATGTGAACATGAATATGGGTTCAACATAACGTTCGTTGACATAAATATCCATTTCAAGGATCGAAATGCGCAATATGACTACACCCAACAAGATAAGTCGCTCACTGGTGAGCGGTTGAATGACATGGCAACGCGAAGCAGGAAAATGTTTACGTGTTTGTAAAATCCTAGTTGAATCTTTGTATCAAATTGTTTAGTTAATTTCTATGATACCGCTGAGTTTTTTTTTTTTCCTGCCTTGTGTATTCATTGCTGAACTAGGTGTACGATGGAAGAGTTGCAATATTCCGAGTGAGGAATAAAACGAAATTTTACGATATGATTAGTTAGTTTTATTTTTCCAGTTATTATTTTCACTATTATCGTTTATTATTGCTGTCAGTGGATTGAGTTGAATGCATTTAGATGAAAGTCAGAACGAAAGGGTGTGCGTGAAATAA
This sequence comes from Ochlerotatus camptorhynchus, assembly GCF_037179485.1. Taxonomy (NCBI): domain Eukaryota; kingdom Metazoa; phylum Arthropoda; class Insecta; order Diptera; family Culicidae; genus Ochlerotatus; species Ochlerotatus camptorhynchus. The sequence continues at coordinate 1,332,908 of NW_027040542.1, forward strand.
ATATACCTCCAATTATATTTAATTTGTACATAATTTTTGCATGTAAGAATAAATATGAAATGTGAGTATAAATTGTCTTTTACTACCTGTGAACGTTAGCTCAGAGTAAACGCGCGAGAGCTAACCTAGCGACAAGTACAAAGGATTAAAAAGGATTATTGTTCTTCTTCACGTTGAATTTCTCGCTCGGCTAGGTATTTCGCGTTGACTCTGCTAGTGTCCTTAGTGTCTGTGGGTACCTATAGAAAGAAGGGAAGAATAAATGTAATCGCTTACGCTCAACCGATAAGCGTATTATTTGTTCTATAATGTGCAGACACCTTCAGTGCCAAGTACAAACATACTAGCATGTTTATTTGTTATATGATTCTAACATTGGTTTTTCTCAATGATTGAAAAAAGATACTCGTCGGCGCCGGTGGTGTAGTGGTAAGCGTGACTGCTTTCTAATACCCCAATGGGTCTGGGTTCAATCCCCAGCCGAGGTCGGTGGGATTTTTCTGAGGCATAAAAATCTCTGGTCACGTCTTCCTTCGGAAGGGAAGTAAAGCCGTTGGTCCCGGCCCATGTGTGTTGTGAATGGGTGCGATATCCTACGCAGGTGTGGAAGCTGCCTTCCTGCACATTCGGTTGCCGTCAATGGATGGCAATCGATGTCCGTCGGTGATTGGCACTAGATTGCGGAACAGAGACCGACGTTAAATAAAGGAAAAAAAAAAAAGATACTCGACTATTAGCACTATTACATGAAACCGCTCGCAGTAGTCTAAACAATGTAAACGAAATACGTGTATTTGTCGCAGATAAGCGTTTAAGGCGTAAAACTAAAATGTACCATTTCGTTTAAAACTATTAACATGTTTTCAGTCTTCTATGAACACGTCGACGGCCCATACAAAAAAAAAGTCGAAAATCAAAACGCCTAAAAGTGTGTGCTCTATTTGCGTCAAGCGCGCAGATGTTGCGTAAATTTGCAGTTAAATGAACATGTCCGGAGTGATTTGAGATTTGGGCGTAATTGCTTTTGTAAACAAACACTTCAATCACCGATTTCTCGCAAATACAAATTCAGCCTAGAAAACTAATAGCACACTTATGTAGAGGAATCATTCCTCTGTCATTTGGAATAGTTTGTTCGCGAGATTGAGCTTTTATTCGCAAGAAAACAGCGATTGACATATTTGTTTACAATAGCCGCCCAAATCTCGAAGTTCTCCGGATGTCTGAAAATTATAAGCTGAAAGATCGAAGAGTGCTGTGATTGTAGATAGAAGCAAAGCAATTTCCTACCGTCACATTTTTGGATTTTGCGTTGTTCCGAATTTTTTTTAACAGTAAAGTGATATTGGTGACGAAAGGACACTTGAATTTCCTGAATCGAGTTCCAGTGTGCGGATTGTGTCGGACGACCAACAGGTGTTTCAAGAATACATTCGGGACATTCCGTGCAAGCTCTATCACAAACCAGATTACCCCGTGAAGCGAACCGTCTACATTTGCTACTTACCCTCTAACACATCAGGCCAGCTTGTTGGGTTCACTTGGGATTTAGTGAGTTCGTTCCATTTTGTCCTTTATACAATTTTATTCCTTAATTTCCGAGAACTAGTACTAGTACTAGTGGTACTACAAATATTTCAAACTCATTAAATACGCGTCAATCAAGCAAGCTGTATTGCTGTATTGATGTATTGAATGAAAGTTCCAGTACATTATTAATGATTCCCACATTGAAATGTATTTGGAGCGGGGCTTATCGTATACGAAAATAGCTTCGGAATGGTTGCGTTCTTGAAATGGCCTTTTGGAATTGCGATAGGCAAAACCCCATCTCCGGTGCGAACTTCCTAGTGCGGAAAAACACTCATCCAGGGTAGAACAACGAGAGGCGGAACAGCACACCCCGTCGGAAAAGAGTAAGTCGACAGTAAGTCCTTTTGCTTAATAGCAAGCTAACGAAATTGATTGCTCGTCATAGGCCTTGCCGAGGGCCTTGCACGTGCTCGCCATCTTGTTACACGAGGGAAACGTCTCGAAGATCGCACACCCGGGCACGGAAGTACGGGATATTACGATCAGAAAGCACATAGGGATCGCCCTCACTTCGTCCAACACGGCTGCAGGACAAAAAAGCCTTCGAAAGAGAAGTTGTTCTTGAGCCCCAATATGTACATGAAGACTGATGTTCTTTCTGTCTTAGGGCTTTTATTTGCAGCTTGATTTTCCGTGTTTGCGGGCTATACCCACGTATCGCTGTGACACCAAATTCCCACCAAGGCGATCGCAGCCGGACGAAGGCGACCCGGTGAAGCAGTGTGTAATACTTCGCCTGATTGCATCGATTGTCCCAACCGAGCCGGTATCGAAGCGAAAGGCTGTCGCTACTGAACTGCAGGTCCTCGGGCAGTCAGCCGACATCGAGGACGATTTGAGACAGGGTTCGTGACGAGGAGAGATCGACCATCGAGTTCTGCGACGCATCGGCCAGCAAATTCGGCTGGAGTGACTATTCCACAGGCTTCCTGGAGCGAACAGCCGAGTACCGGCACAGTGTGTCACCACGGACCACGGACGTGACGGGTGGTGTGAAGTCGGAGCGGCAGGATGTCGGCGCGGTGTAACTAACTCCGAGGATTTGAGATGGGATTGTATGCAGCGTACCGTGAGTAGAAGAAAATGGAAGAAACATAAAAAGAACCTGTTGAGTGATATTTAGGGATCACCTTAGCCGAAGGAGATGTGAATAAACTTGCATACAAAATTTACATTATTTGTTATGGTGCTGTTTTGATTGCTAGCCGGTCCGACCAAAGCCTTCTTTCTCCTTGGCAAAAGTCGTTTGCAACAGTATAGACTTCTCTGACGTTTGTGAATTGCACAAAGAACAGAACTTTGGGTAAATTCAAAGGTTTCCTTGCACTAATACCTACTTATAATTTACCCAAACTTCTGCACTAATACTTGTGCATTTCACAAACGTCAAAGAAGTATACAGGGCATCGTTGTGCCAGGTTGGTCGTGGCATATTTCGAGTATGAGAGGGTGATTGCAGTTTGCTCAAAAGTGCCTGAGTAAAATCGAAGACAACATATCAAGAAGACTGGCAACTTTGCCTGAATCCGAGCGACAGACACACACACAAACAAACAAATTTGTATCAATAAACATAATGCATTTTTAAATTGAAAGTGTCCCTAATACCCCGTTCACACTACAGCCTATATTACTTGATATAGAATTTCTTGATATCAAACGTCATACATATTATTTCCAGTGAAAACTAGATGTATGGATGCTGATATCAAGATAGGCTATATCACGTAATATAGGTTGTAGTGTGAACGGGGTATAAATTACTTGTTTCAACAATGAAAATATTCGAAATAAAAGTCAGTTTTTCAAATTGAAAGTTTTTCTTTCACTTTTGACCCGTGATTTTAAAAGTGCATAGTTTTAAAACAAAAGTTGTACAACTGTCAAAAATACCCCTTCATCGATGTTTTTACTGGCTGCACTGAAATCTCATTTGCCGCCTTTTCTGTTAGTCTGGCTGCTGTGAATATGACATCCAGCTCAGAAGTAGCAACTCGAGTTATTCTTCCCATTCAGCATCTTTTATTCGATGGATATTCCAGCATTATTTACTGGATCTAGGAAGTGATCCAAGTGCAATTGACATTCCAAATGGTAAGTTCGATATTTTCAATACTATAGTTTCGGATTTTTAGATTCTTTTTTATATCAGCCTACGTAATTTGCCAGGACGACCTGTTGAAGGATCAAGCCCTACGGAAGCGCTACGCAACCTCTGCCTTCAATGTAAAAGTTGGCCATCTAGCAACAAGAGTAATTTTTATATCTTTCCTTTCATAACGTTAAATTAATATTGTAAACCAGAATAAAAATAAATAAATAATTTTTGAGCATTTTTGCTTGAAATTCAAACGATTGTTTAGAATATAAAATGAAAAATTAAGTAATTTTGTTAAAAATCTTCGTTATCAATTTCAAAATATTGTGTTCTTCTATTCAAAACAGCACTTATTGTTTTAATAATATCTCATGTTCAATCCAAAAGTTTGTTTTGAAAGAACATGAATCCGTTTTTATTTCCAACACTGCCAAACTTTTCATTCAACCAATTAATTTTGATACTTTCAACTTTTAAAAGCAGCGAGCAGGCAACTTTTGATTTGACGGTTGGCTGATTTTCGTATTGAAAGCTTACCGCTTTCTACCAAAAAGAACCAACGCAAACTTTTAATTCTACCAACGGATTTTTTTAATTTTAGCAATGATTATTTTTTGTGTGTATCCAATTCGTTCGGAACATTTACCTTTGAGCGGCAGATGACGCGATTGTGCCTGTCTCATACCGGTCGTTTGAGAAAATGGAAGAGTTGCCAGTTGTCTTGATTTGTTGTCTTCGGTAAAATGCAAGTTCTTTCGATGATTACCCGTAATTGCGATAGTGAAGATTATCCATATTCTTGTTTATGTCCGGGCGTGTTTGCCATACAGAAACCTTTTTATTTGATTTTGTGTGGGGGATGGGTTTCGGGTGTGGACGAGCATATTTGGCGAATATATTAAGTTTACGTTACGTATCGCTTCAGTTTGGTAACCGATGAACCATTCTGATGGCCAACATTACCATGCAGGTGCCGTAGGTTAACAGGGTCCAATATGGGTTAGCTCGATATTTATAAAGTAGGGTAGAGAACTACTTCGGCCTAATCGCCCATTTTGGGCCTATCGAGCAGAAAACTTCAAATAAATTCATGATTTCAGAGTTAACAAGTCAATTATGCTTTTGGTACTATACTTTAGTTAATAAGCTACCGAACGAAGTCACTGAGAACGCGTGATATGAAGGTTTGCACCCATTATTCCCAAAAACAAAAGAGGCGCTCCGGCCGAATCATGTTTTATCTTCATCCGATAGGCCGAAGTGAATTCATTGGCGTTTCAATGCGTTAGGCTGAGTTTAGATTCCATAGGCCGAGTTTGGCGTCAAGAAGCAGTGTTAGACTTGTAACAATATCTCAACGATTGGTTTCTCTTTATCAAATCTTAAGGTACATAAGGAAAGGTAAATAAATTTGGACGCAATCAGTAATTATAACATACCGTTTGGTGCTAAACTGCGCTAGATTAAGACAGACTAATTGTGGGTTGTGCTTAATAGGCCGGAAATGGGGTAGTTAACCCTACTGTTAGTTAAAACTGTATTTTTGAGCCTTATCTCTATATATTATTTGGTGTTTCCTAGCAGATAATCAAGAACTTGTGGTACTTGCACAACATTTCATGTGAGTATCCAAGTAACCCTCAGCAAGTAACAATATAATCACAAAATAACTTTAAATGTAGGTTCAGAGTGACACAATGTCACTGAGATAATACCATAATACGATATATGATTAGTTGGGTATTCAGATGAAACTATTACTTTAAAAAACTAACCTTGATTATATCTCTTTTTCGTTTGCATGTAACACTTATCAAATTTTGATATTACTAACCATTGACTGTTGAAAAACAAGCTAATTATAAGAACTTTGAAAATATTTCAATATGTTAGTTTCTTGCGAAAGTTTTAGAGTCATTGGAGTTTCATGGAAGAGAAAAAAAAGTTACAAATGGAATTTAAAGACCAAAATATTTAAAAAAAATTAAAATCTAAATAATAATTCTCAGTCCTTTAAGAAAAACCAAGAATCATGAAGATTTTCGTAGTCAGTAGATAGATAGATAGATGAATAGCCTCATGGAATATCAGCGCAAGGCAAGATGTAGAAAGAAGCGATCGATCGGCGGATTATTGTCAAGAGGTGGCTAATAACAGAAGCGAGTTTAAAACAGTCACAATATTGTTCACTGAAATGGTAGAATTAGAATACGAAGACTCGGAAGATACTTTCAGCGATTCAAGTAGCGATGATCAACTGAACATTCTGGATTTCATTGGGTTATTATTTTGCATGCAATGCTATCGGAAAAAAGGGACTCACAATTCAGCATGGAGAGTGTATGGGAGCCGTTCTAGGGGTTGTCTGGGGCATGTGGTTCATTTTAGACTTTATAGTTTGACGTGATCACCATGTTCCACCCGTGTTCTGGAATGTGGCCTTGAGACGAGATTTGGCCTTCATAAGACCCCCCAAAATTAAAAACATTTAAAGCACAGATAAACGGTAAATTTCAAAGTATCGTAGTTGGTAGTACCGCCACCTGTGGCGCGCATAGTCAATTCCCTTGCGTTTGACTTTTACACACTACCGCCATTTGTTCAGCGTACTACCCACCACAGTTTACTTAACAGATGGCGGTAATGTTTTACGGTGAGAAATATTCAATGTGTTATATCTGTTTGTCTGTGTTTAAAGTATGTCTTGCCTTGCCGTTCAGAATATGGAGCTGTTCACAATATGGTGCTTGCACGGTTCTCGTTCTTTTCATATTCGGGGAAATGTAGCACAATCGCGCAGGGAATATTCTCTTAAAAACATTTAGGCCAGCACTTTCTACAAAAAATAAATTTTATTTCTTATATCCAAAACGTAGTCGCGATCAGAAGTTACCTTTTTGTTAAGCTCAAATCTTGTATTTTTTATTAATCATTTTAAATTTTATCACTCCTCATATTTGACGTTACGGTTGGGCTAAATATGTAAGTTGATCGGGTAATAATGGGGGTTAATATCTGTTTTCATTATTTTTTTCTAACTTTTGATTTGTTGTTAATAAACTTAAAGACAAAGGTTCAGCATGCTTGTTTTCTCTCTTTCGTAAGGTTTGACAACTATTAACTATATCAGGGAAATAACTTGCCGTTTACTCAGTTCAGTACTTTTGAAGATTGATTGTTTCGCATTGTCATTGAGAGTCTCAACACAGGTTTTCATCCGAAGCGCCCAAGAAGAGGGTTCATAAATACGTGTATAAATAGAGAACAAAATAAATAACATTTTTTTTCGATATAATAGATCATAAATAAAACAAACAAAAATTGTTCCTGAAAAAAAAATTGGTCAAAAAACAAAATCAACAGCAATAGTGTGTCTTCAATGTTGGATCAAGCAATATTTCTGAATTATTAATTATAACAACATTTGGGGTAAAGGAACGGAAAATGTGTTTTAAAAAAACTATGAAATCTTTTAGAAGGGTCGATTATCAGTGTTATCAGTGCACTGTTGTTGGAGGTTGGATTTTGCATGGTGTGCGGTTGTTGTTTTGCTCTTTGTAGACTAGATGGTTGTTAATACACAGCATCATTTGCTTAGGGTTGGTTTACATTCCGAGTGATGATAAATCGTGTATATGGGTTGAGTGATTGTTAGATGAAGTATGCTAATCCTAAGAGAGATTTGCTTTCTTTTTTTCCTAATAGTTAAATATGATCTCACTGTGGTCGAATTGCTTTTTCTACTTCGCGAAAAAGATTCCAGTTCAGTTTTGTTTTTTTTTTTGTTGTAAAAATTATGTTCGGTTAATCTCATCTTCTGATGGTAGAAATAACTGGATGTTTGGAACCAATTCAAAGGTTACCGTTTCGGTTCGCTAATCAGAAGCGACTTTGTAAAATGAAAAGAAGGTCCCAACTCCTTATGGGTTTCGTGAATACATGAACGTTAGCATCAGGTTTAGAGGAAACGCTAGCTTATTTAGCCGCTTGCATTCCCTGTCTCATACCTCTACCTACTAACAACTAATTATTACTGTTACAAAAATAGTCGTATCAAAAGTTAGACATAACTTTAGTTTAGCAATAGTATATAAATAGAATAATTGTTCTGTATCAGCCCACCAGAGAACTACAAGCAGCTCTCGCTTACTTCGGCACCTCCTGTTGCTGCTGTTGTGACGATCCATCGGTGGTCGCACTGGATGCGTTTTCTCCTCCACCATTGGTCGATATCGTTGCTGTCGTCGAGGCGTTTCCGTTGCTGATCGAATCTCCACCCTGCTGCTGTTCTGCCGTGGCAGCTTCCGCGTCAGCAAAACTACTGGCGCTGGGACCTTCCGTTTGATATTTCATTTCCAAAAATCTATCACCATTGAAGCGGGTCTTTTCGTCATTAATGTCCTGTGGGGGAGCAAATTTTCGGAATTTTTCCGAGATTCAAGTGGAAAGCGGTTTAAAATATTCAATATACCCATTGAATAGCGGTCGATTAGTGGTCGTTTTTGTCAGTACATACTTACATGTGAGTTAATGATTTATTATTTTGCAATGTACAACATTCATTGGTGCGATCGTTAGAATGGTAACTACAAGTTGGACACAAGACAACTGGACAAATTGCAGGTAATGGAAAGTTGACTTCGACAATGACTCATGCAAAATTTACTAATATTGATCTTAATAATGACTAGGAGAAGGACAAGGTTGATAGAATCCACAAATGACCGCTAAACAAGGTTGTCTTGCCTTGCCATTTCGAATTTTTGATGGCACGAAACTCAGTAATTTCAAAAATTTCCTATACGAAATGATATGCAGTGCTATTTTTCATCTTAGTAGTTTCTGAGCTTCGTGCAATACAAAATCCGAAGTAACGAGGCAAGACAAGCATAATACAAGCATTATTGGACTCTACACACCTTGTCCTAAAAAAAAATATCTGGGTTTGAATTTGCAAAAGTTTTCTATATATTAATGCCGCCGTTAAATACCGTATGGTGCCCGTTCACCGCTAACTTTAGAGCAAAATCGAGTTTACATCGTTAGTAAAATTACTTTTCATAAATATATTGAGCATATTTTTGCACTAGTTTAAAGGTCAGTATCATAAGATTGTGGATAAAATATAAAACATTCATAATAATGCCGTCAAAATTGATATCGACACATAATAATGCATGTAATCAGGGGTTCCCTTCACCACTCATGTCGTAGAGGAAATATTTACATTTTGAATTGTATATCTTTACTGGTCATTTAACGTATTATATGACTTGTAGGTTATTAATATATTGATTAAACACTGGCCTTCGCTATAAAAATATTGGTAGTAATGTCTATTTTAAGTTTATTTTTGGAGTGAACGGTGAAGGAAACTCTTTATCATTGTTGGGTCTCCATTCATCACTCAAACAAAATTATATTTTCAACAATAAACATTGAAATAAAAAGCCGATGGTTGAATGTAATCAGCTGGCATCTTAAACGAGTGACTAAGTCGGATAAATGCATGTTTAGAACTCATTTTGGGAACTTGGCAAAATGAGCGGTGAACGGGCACCACACGGTACTACGCATAAAAAATGTTACAATTAGAAGCAATGTCTAAACGCAATGAAATTCTGATGAAAAAAAAAACAACGAACATAGATTAACTCTTAACAAGTCTCCAAATTTTCTTGTGTTCAAGCCTTCATAATTTAGACACCACAACTGAAATATGTACAATTCCATTATATTGCCAATCCAGAGAAAAATTAGCACTGCATTTGAAAATCTTGCTTACTTTTAAAGCTGCGGTTGTCTCTGGATTGGCAATAGCTTAAGCATAATTGAGTGACAATACAGAAAGCACATTGTTGTACAGGATGAAATGCGGTTAGTGACTTACATTAAACTTTATTCAGTTCAGTTAAACTTAACACTTATATGGAAGGCTTCGTTTTCCGATATGCTGGGTTTCGATTGCACTTAGGTATATCTATTCAACAGGCATAGTTATTCATTATATTCGTATGCTGGTTTGATTCCATTGTAAGCTCGAATCGCTTTGCTTGGTTTGCTTTCATTTGGTTCATTTATCCTTTTTGCTTTTGTTTTTAAATCGATGATAAGTTAAGTTTTTCAATAGAATATGTCATAAATTCGACAGAATATATAGTTAAAAATAGCAACAAACAAAAAGCGTACTGATAAGTTTTAAAACAGGTAATTCATTCGACATCAAATGAATGAATTGTTGTTCAATTCGAAATGATCTAGCTAAAATCAACAGAAATCCTGTCTACATTCACATTGCAAGGACGGTCAGAGCGTTATGGTTGAACTGCGTTGGAATCAATTAAAGAAATTATTCAATCATCGGTCGATTTGTATCGCATCAATCGGTACGGGATGATGGTTTCGGAGCTATTTCTCGACAGATAGGACAAATTATTGTTTACACCGTGCTGAGCACGCCCCGTACCTGGCGAACCGTAGATATCGAAACTGCTCGTACTGAGCGAAGCGTGGCGATTGAGGAAGCCTTTTGTAAAGTGAGTGGCTCTTCTAGGCTGATGGGTATTATTATTATTGCTATCACTAGTGGTGATGTTGTGGTTGTTATTGTTAGTATCGAAATGACCACAGCCTTTGTTGTTAGTGCAATTAATGATGGTACTCGTCGTGGTAGGGGTGGAATCGGAGATTGTGGTAGTAGGAATATGATTATATATTTTACAGTCGGATCTCGGGCAGTCCCGATCGCCAGAGGACATCCGAGTGCCCGGTGGGGAACTGATACCATTGTCGTTTACCTTGTTTCGTACTAGATAGGGTAGCTTGTCGCAGATCTTCAGCCAGTCACGTGGCAAAGCCCATGAGTGGGGAGATTTGGAGTAGTAGATCAAGCGTTCGTATTCATGAACGATTCTCACTGTGGAAAAGCAGATTATAAAACGTATAAATGTCCTGGAAAATGGGGGGAAATTTCATTGAACTCACCTGGCGTAGAATCGTCCTTCGAAGCTGGCGTGGCGCCAGCACCATCTTTAATGCCCTCCGGTGCGCTATCCTTGCGTGAGAAGTGGCTCCTTCTGGATCGACTCAAACCATTGTTCACTGGCGTAGAAGAGACCAACGTCGAATTGGAAGAACTGGAACTGTCGCCCGATTTTAGACCAAGAGTCGGTGGGTCTACAATGAATACATCGTCATCCACTTCGATGCAGTTGCCCCCCATCGATCCCATTCCGCCGGCCATGGCATCCAAGCCGACACCACTGTCCACGAAGGGCGAACCGGTGATCAGTTGATGCTGACCTGCCATCGGCGTTACCGGCGAGGCTAGGGAACTTGGCAGATCGAAACTGGATCCCATCTCAACTGAGGCAAGGAATTCGTTGCTGCTGAAATAGTCGTCCAGCACCAGCTTGGCAACCTACGGAAACATATAACATAGTGAAATTAATTGTAACCGATACTTGGGCATTCCATAGCAAAACGATATAGTGGTTCTCAGAATTTCGTAAAATTTGTAGTATTGTTTATTAGAAGGTTAGAAGATACTGACATGTAAGCACATATCATCGGTAAGAGACGTGTGTGTGAGAAAATTTGCGAAAAAATCTATGGGCACCGGTGGGATTCCCATTCAGTACACGGGTGCATTGCCAATTATACAACGGTGGACATTGTAGTTTTGTTTCTTATGCAAAATATTAGACCAGTATATTTTATTTTGTCATTACGATAACCATTTGCATGTTAGGGTGGTCCAAAAAATCTATTTATTTAAAAAATGATCCATAACTTTTGAACCACATTTCAGCCCATTTCAAAGATCAAAATATCAAATGAAAGGTAATTGAAAAATACTCGTGATGTGTATTAATAGAAGTCCGAAACAAATAATGTAAGAAAATTTCCTTAAGTCTATGGCTTTGACGTATTCGAGATTTGAAATGTGGGATTTCTAAAAGTTTTCAAGATCCCAGATTTGAAAACAAAATACTATGGTCCCTGAAAAAAATTGGCGTTGAAAATTGTGGTCAGGAAATTATCCTAATAATTTGTTGAATGTTTTCATAATTTGAAAAATCCAAGAAATGTAGAATTCAGGGGAAACATGTCAGAAGGGTATAACTCGAAACGTAAACAATGGCTTGAACGTCGATTTCTCTTGAATGACCACTAGAGTGATGCAAAATTTGAAATTTTCGCTCCACAATACTTAAACGATTCCAAATCGGATCCTGACTAACCTCTCAAAATTTGAACCCATTTGGTGAGAAACAGAAATGGCACAAACCATTTGATGTTTGTATGGAAATTACTATGGGAAAACCAAGATTTTTGTTCATGTCTATCTAATAATTCACCATATCGGTCTGCTTCAAAAGCTTTCAACTTTACTTGTAGGAAATTTTCCCAGCTACAGCTTTGCTCAAGACCACGTTTTGATTAAATGCAAGGATCGAAAGTTATTAATGGTTCAATGCACTGATGTCTTATGATCATGCTTAATCAACTGCTCAGCAGGCAACATTGGTGTTTCTGGGGCGTTGAATAGGACACAAAAATTATGGCTACTATGTCACACTGCAAAATACAGTGTTGCCTACAGAGCAGCTGCTTAATCATGTCATAAGTTTACCAATCTCTTAAATAATTAATAACTATTTCCTGTCTCGTTTTACATAGAAATCTCGATAACTTTTTCAAAGGGACGTATCAGCTTTTGTAAACAATGCATTTGATCGTCGATTTGGCGTAACTGGTAGCTCGCCCACGCATGCTAACACTGCCATCAGATAGGGGAAATTTTCCTCTACCTGATAGTGGTGTTAGTAAGCGTGTGCGAGCTACCAGTTACGCCAAATCGACGATCAAATGCATTGTTTACAAAAGCTGATACGTCCCTTTGAAAAAGTTATCGAGAAATGGTCTTGTGCAAAGTTGTAGCTGAGAAAATTTTCTATAAGAACAACTATCGAGCTGTTTTGCAGCTCAATATTGAAAAAGATTAGAAGGCAATGAACAAAAAGTTGAGATTTCCCATAGTAATTTACATGTAAACTTCAAATGGTTTGTGCGAAGTCTGTTTCTTAATGAATGAATTTCAAATTAATGAACTTCAAATGGTTTGTGCGAAGTCTGTTTCTAACCAAATGAGTTGTAACTTTTGGAGGCTAATCACGACCCGATTGGAAACCATTTAAGCACTGTGAAGCGAAAAAGTCAAATTTTGCATCAGTCTAATGACCACACACCCACGGAATCTGACTACACCAGCTAATAGAACGAACATTGTTCTGTCAGATGATTTAGTTAGTTTGAGTGGGTGTGTTGTCATTCGTAAGATACCGACGATCCAAGTCATTGTTTACGTTTCGAGTTAGACCCTTCTGACATGTTTCCCCTGAATTATTACCTAACAAATTCAGAGAAAATCTTGGAAAACAGTTCAACGGAATTTTGATTAATGTGATGTGATGTGAATGGAACCCACCATCAGTGCAAGGATTACCAATGTCTGGTTTATATTAAAAAATGGATGGTTTTGTATTAAAAAATGAAATTCATCATGCACACGGGATACATCTTGTCAGTCTTCACCCCAAATTTTAGCCAGTTTGGTTCATCCAGTCCTGAGATATCGTTGGGACCCGTACATCAACTCTGTGTTTCGATAAAAACGCGTTACAAGTTTTACAGTCCGGTTGCGCGTGGAACAAAATTCGGTCAACGAATATCAGTTACGAATACGTGTTTACTAATACTAATACTAACACGTGTTTACTAATACGAATCGAATTCGACCATTTTTGAAAAATCGATTTTTTGGTCGATTTTACATGTATGTAATTTCCTTTTAGTTTCGTTATAAACATTTAATGCAATTAACTTTCTCAGTTTAAAACTGCCAGTCATACTTGACAATGTCGAAGTTATATTGATGTTCTATATATAAAATAAATGTCTCACGAACACTAAAGTCAAACGTCGATACATAAAACGAGAAAGGAAAAGAAGAAAAAATGAAGAACCAAGAAGGTATCCCGCGATATCTACTTAAAAAGAATCCCTACGGTCTCACGCAGCATCTGGAGATCTCTATACAGTCATCTACAGATAGGTATACCTCACTTACCCTGACTAAGTCGAAGCAATCTCCGGTGATCTTGATGCTGTGCTTGCCGACGTTGACAGTATATTTGAAATCGCCTAACGAGGCATCATTCGTGGAAAAGCTATGCAACAGTAGCCCCGCCTGTTGGCCGTTGTTCTGGGATCCATTTCGGGTGAGCTTCGGGTGGCTATACTGTGGCTGTGATTGTTGCTGCTGCTGGTGATGGTGGTACATGTTGTTGTTGCTCAAATTCAAGCTCAGTCCAGTAGCTGATTGCTGGTTTGGCACATAGGAAACAGTTCCGTTCGGATTGGTGATCATAGAACCGCGCTGTCCGCCGGATGGGATGCTAGAGACATCCGAAATCGACCGTCTCGGATGAATCATTTCATCCGAAGCCGACGAAGCCAGCGAACTGCAGGAACCATCGTGAGAGGTCTCCAAGCGCACCGGAGAGGCATTCCGGCGGATTGTATCTTCGATAAGTTGCTTTGCGTAGCTGTTTTGGGGAGAAATTACAATAGCATGTCGGATGTTGTTGTTTTTTAACACAGAACCTACTTTATTTTCTCCTCGTTAGGACCGGTGATCTGAACAAGACGTTCCTTGGCACCTGGATTAACTGCAAATCAACGAAACAATGCATTACCTTTGGCACATGACACATATCTCTATTGAAGTTATCACACAGCACACAACGAATCCAAACCATTTTGTATAATATCCAACAAATTTGCAATGAGGTGAGCGGTGGTCAAGCGTGGTGCATGATGCAAGTGAGAAATTTCCTACACAGTCTTCCTGTTGTAGGTATATGAAATATGAAACACGTGGAGCTGGACGAGCTTGCTAATTTAATAATGAGATATGCGAGCAACTTCTTCGCAGCCCAAAACGTAATTTAGAACGTGCATTTATGAATATGAAGCTCGGACTTGGCGCTTTGTGCAGACTAATGGGCATTGTAACTGTGTTTGAACTCCCAAATCCGATGTAAGTTTCGCATTTATGGTGATGTGATTTGTGCAGAATAATTTGGTTTAGTGCATTTTCTTATATGAAAGCCTTATTTGGGCTAACAGGTGCTGTTAGTGATTTCACACGCAAGAATACTAGCCGCCAGTGGCGAGCATTTTTACCTCTTTGGAACGATATTACAGTCTCGCTCAATTCCTCAATCATGTGAACTCTACGTCCCTTGATTCCCATAACTTACAGTACGGACGATGGTTGGAAATAAACGTTTAATTAATCGAAAAAAAAGAATATCTTCGCCAATAGGATTCAGTTTGCATTTCAGCTGAATCCTACTGTCCTATTGCTGATCGAAAAACGAGCAACATATTACCTTTTCCAGAGTCAGCGTTTCGGATGACGATCTCGTCCTTGCAGTACGTCTTGCCGGGGATTTTTGTCGGTTTCGGGAACTTGCCCGACGTACGGATCAGTTCACCGGGGGATAACGAGGGAATCACCTGCTGTCCGAGGGACAGTCCAGGCGGGGAGGTGCTCAACAACGATGGATCACCAATAACATCCGGCTGAAATTGCAAATATGTAAACAACTGACGACCTGGATCGACTCGAGATTTCGTTACCTCAACATTGGTTGCCTTGTGCTTGTAGTACGTATTGGTGCCGTCCGATACTTGCCACGATTTAGCTCGCAGTTCAATTAGCTCCAACAGGTTGAGCCTGGTCATGATGTTCAACCGTTCGTCCTGCGATGCGTTGCGAAAGATGACAAACGCACGATCAAGTGTGTCTTTGGAGATGTTTTCCAGCTGAGGTCCGTGTAGCCGAAGGTTAGCCAACAGTGCATTCATACCATCGGCGTTGTTGCACCCGTTGGCCAAACTGGCAGCAACATTCTCTGTCAACGTGATGAGTTCTTCGACTGTGAAATAGAAGGTTTTAAATCTGATCAAAACTGATCCAATCTAATAGAGATGGGTTGAATACTCACTTGATTGAACCTCATACACAGGCACGTGGACATGCGATTGCTTCAACGTCGACTTGAGTGGTCTTGGTGGCTCCAGATTCTTCACTGCTCTTCCCATCTGCGCCATGCTGACGGTGCGAATCGAAATTGATATTCGATAACGATATTAGTCTCGAGAGAGATCCAATCCGTGACAACTCTGGCCCTATGGGTCGTCTCTTCGTCGTTAAATTGGTCAATTTCTATGCAGCTTGTGTTTAACACGAAGGAGTTGCTGCCTCTACCTTCACTTGGTGTAATCAATATTGATTTTCACTCGGGCAACGGCGAAACAAGACTGACTTATTGGACTGTAATGTTCTGATTGATTCCTGCCGAGGTGATGTTTCGTCGAAGTGTCGTGCCTTTCCTCCTGGTGCGTGTTTTGCTGCTATACCTTCTCACGAACGTCCCGTATTCCAAAAGTAAGGCAACATACACACTCACACGCACGCAGCCACTCACGTGGAGACCACAGTCAAGAAGTGATGAAAGACGAGTAGATGATGAATTTGTGTATAATGGCAACAAAACAAAACGAAAATACATAAACGGATTTGCCGATGTTTGCGCACCTCCCCTGCGGAATCGAAGGAAAGATAAGAACAGGAACTATAGTAAATAAGGCCTATCTTCAGAACGTGTATAGCTATAACCGTACAAATTTATCGAATAAACAAAACGAAACCCTTCAAAGGCCAACAACACGTAACCGCACAATGCATTGCGTCGCCAATCGCGGCGGTCTTTCCTATTCCGGTCTGTAGCGCAAATCTTCAAATCGAGCTGACCACTCAGTGCAAGGAAAATTGCGATGTAGGCTTTCGGCACGAAATCCAACAGAAATCGGAGAAAGCGGAAGCAAGCAAGAAAAAAAACCGTATGATTACTCGCCTAATCAGCAAGTAGTGAAAGAGAAAAGAGCTATCTCAATTATCCTCGGAATAATGCATTACCGTGCAATAACACCTGAAGAAAACCTACTGCGAGAGGAATATGAAATGATTAGGCTCAATAAACAATGAAACAAAAAATGCCTGTGGAGAAGCACAATCTCTTCGTTTCAGTTTGCTACAAAGCAGTTTTGTATTGTCCAAGTGAGATCGCCCATGATCGTGCGATGATGACACATTCGAATTCTTCCCTCGCACGGCACCAACCATCCGCTTACTTCCCTTGACCTCCGATCAAACGACGACCGTATAAAGTTTCCTTTCCAATAATAAGAAATTGATAGTCTCTTGTTGCTGTTGTTGTTGGTCAAAGTATTAGCCGAGTTCCGATCGCTACCAAAGTTTAGAATCCGTCTCTGCCGCATACTTCAATGAACGCAGTATAAGCGAAACCGACCGCCCACTCCTCGTACACTACTGACTCCGGCGGGGTATTATTTCCCACCCCCAACCCATTTTCATTCCCTGCCACACAACACAGCACAGCTGCTGTCAAACGCGCCTGGCTAATGACGGTGCGCGAGTTTCTTTTTCTTTTCACCATCGTCACACACGAAGTGGAGAAAATTTTCTCATCACACTTTTCTGCCACCGAATGCTTGGTCCGATCCCGTCAAAATCCAAACCGATCGCGCACTAGTTGATTACTTTCACCCACCACTGTGTGGGACACATTCCAGCGGGATCTGGGGACGCGAAATTTGCAAGAAAATTACGCATTTTCCATCTTGCATGGCTCACCTTTTTTTCTGCCTCTGCTGCAGACCAACTTTCCTGAACGCGAACAATTTGTCGAATGTGGTTGAGTTTGGTTGGTGTAGTGGAAAATGTGCGGATGTGTTGCTGATACAATACGATGCATGCCAGAGCAGTTCCAGTGTGCCTCTCGCTCTTGCTACTGTCGATTGGATTTACTTTGCGATTGTGTGGGAGTACACAAGCTTCGCTGCATCGGAGGGTGCATTTTGTGCCTTTTCAACCAGGTTTCTGGGCGACATCTGGCCGACATTGGACAAGACTGATTAGCAAGAGTTGCGCCTGACAGATTGCATTTTTGCGTTGCGCATTTTGAGCGCAAGACCAAGATGTGTAAAGGCAACAAGGTGCACTGACTTGCAAGCCCAAATCAACAATTTTTAAATGGATAGACTCAGTAAAATTGATATGGTTATTTTGCATAATGACATATTTAGGTTATCATCCAAACATTTTGTGGAATAGTTTTATAATTTGGGTTATCGCTCGGATATGATATTTGGTACTGGGTACTGCGGACTCACTCAGTATGCTTGTCAAATGGGAGAAAAACATTCAGAATCAACAGATGTAGTTACTCTTCTCTTATCTAGTGTTAAGTTTTG
Source organism: Ochlerotatus camptorhynchus (assembly GCF_037179485.1). Taxonomy (NCBI): domain Eukaryota; kingdom Metazoa; phylum Arthropoda; class Insecta; order Diptera; family Culicidae; genus Ochlerotatus; species Ochlerotatus camptorhynchus. Next base: position 1,351,008 of record NW_027040542.1, read on the forward strand.
TCATCACATTATAGGTAAGTAAGCCAGTTTTAAGCCTTTAGCGGTCCTTTAATTAACCCTATCTTAATTTTCGCATTTTATCATTCTTCACTAAATTTATGTCGATTCAAGGTTAGAATATGTATTTTGCCATATGAACAAACAAAAATTAAACCATGAAAATTAATTTCAAGTTTGATTCATGCCCTTGGGCCTAAAACTGCCCAAGTAACCCAACAAGCCCGCTAATTCGCCTTTTTGCAATTTAAGGCTAATATAAAGCAAAAAAAATGTAATATCGATCAATGTAATTCAAGCTGATGTATGAAATAATGATGTAATAGCAAAAATCAGATACAATTTTACATCAATTGATGTTATTTTGTTCGCAAAATCGATGTACATAGTACAACGTTATATTACACAACCGATGGTTGCAGCAGTTTGGATGTAATATTCAACAACTTTTTTTTCTGTGTAGCCGTGCATCAGCCTTATTTTGCAAAAAGGCGAACTAGCGGGCTTGTTGGTTACTTGGGTGGATCGCTAGTGCCATAGTCTAGCCATTAAGGATTAGAAGTAAATCTGAAAATGTTGCAAAAATATAACTATGATTATTGATACGCGCCTCTATTCTCAATTTCAATCGAAACGCATATTTTTAATAATTTAATAATTATTATAACATATAAAGACTTATAACATTCATATTCTCTTCAGTATAGTATCCATGTATCGATTCAATGAAAACTATTTTACGATTGGCAGAGTTGGTTGGAAATGCTAACATGAAGCTTTAGTGTGATGATTTATTAGCTAGAGAATGATCTTTTAGAAGAGGGTAGGTGGATAGTTCCGTTAGAGTACGGCAGTATGAAAATTGAATAGAAGTTGAAAATGAGCGAAGGGCCATTGAAGCGACAGTTTTCAAGATAGACGCACATTTTTGCCTAGCCCGTACGATGTACGCGGGGACTTGAAGTATGTCTCCAAGTCCACAGGCAAAAATGTGCGTCCCTCTTGTTGCTCATAAACTGACTGCGGCTGTGGAATAGTTCTAGCGACGTTTTTCATCACTACCTAAAGCCCCACGCTGCGAGAGCATTTCCAGTCGGTGGTGTGTTATAATGCAGTTCTTCTTTACCCAACTATTGTGTTGCTCCTCTCGTCATGACCAACGTGATCATCTCAGAGAGAAAGCAGTAGGGTGGTTGTTGCGTGCTGTACCATCATCAGCATTGTTGACGGCTACTCCCGCCTTGAGTTGTTACATTCAAAGTGTTTTTTATGTTACTGAAGTATGAAAATTGAATAGAAGTTGAAAATGAGCGAAGGGCCATTGAAGCGACAGTTTTCAAGATAGACGCACATTTTTGCCTATTCCACAGCCGCAGTCAGTTTATGAGCAATATGTGGTTTCACTCAAGCGGACCCTACACGATTGCTTTTATTGACAATAATCGTATTGTCAATACATTCTATATTGACATCAATACATCGATATTGACAATATTTCTTAAATCACATCATCAATATCATCGACGTCACTAATTCCCCTTCGCGTCAATATATTGATACGTGTGGGGTTCGCTTCAGAGTTGCCAAAAATTGAGTCTTCAAATACTTCCATTGAATAGCGATACTACACGGCGAATGAGAACGACCCAAATTTTAGTTTAGTTCACTCATAATCGCCAAATGTGCAGGAACTCAGCGATGAGTAAATTTGTCTCATGGTTTCCTGTGGAAAACCTACAAAATCTGCCGGAAAATGAGGAAATTGACGAAAATTTTATTCAGTCTCGGAGTAGTACCAATAGACTGAATGAGGGGTTAGTGGATTTTCCTAGGTTTCGAGGGGTGAATCGATTAGCTTGGGACCGAAAATAGTACCAGAGCTGAGCCAACAAGTTGAGCACGTTTCTTTGGGACCTACTAGTCTTAGAGTTACCTCTATGGTTTTACCGTTGCGCTGAAGCAGACGACAGTCGCTCAAATAAAAATTACGGGTTGCCAAACCTTGCAGCAAAATAAGTTAGTTGACCGTGCAACCATATTTGCTTTAATTCTCTCCGCGGGTCTATTATATAACATCGTCTCCGCTCTCCACTATCAAAACGTTTTTGTCCATTTGGCTCCACATTATGACAGTTCGTTTGGCTTGACTGCAGTCCATGGATTCGTCTTCTCCAGTCTGTGTTTACTATACCGTCTGTAATAAAGAGTATATTTGATTGCTCATGAAATGTATTAATCTTTGTTTTTAAATTGTTTTGACAAGGTTTTTAAAGATTTAAATTTACGGCTCCACAAAGCTAACGCAATTGAGCCTTTACAAATAAAAGATATTATAAAAAAAAGTTTTTAATTGTCATGTGAATTAGGCTTCAACTTAATACGAAGATAGCAATGGCAAAAAATCTATATGGTTTGCTATGACATGAAATGTATCCGCCACAACATTAACATTATTATTATTAGAACAATAGAACCAGCTAAAATCATACCAGAAAAACTTCGAATGTGATTCAAAATGTCGTGTTGCGTTGTAAAAACAACGCGGAATTTTTTTTCGATTACCGCGAGTGAAGAAACCGGTCCTTTTTCGGCGCCAGAATTTGGTGAGATCCATCTGATTTATAATCAATCATAAATGCACATTTCCATATATTACTAAATACGCGCCAGATTTCGAAACATCACATTTCGAAATCTGGAAGTGTGTTTGCAGTACCATTATTCATTTGATAACGGTAGTGTTTACATGCGGGGCTTATTGTATGTGAAAGTAACCTCGGAATGGACGTGAATTACCAGGCATTCTGAAATGGGTTGCTGAATCTGCAGTAGAGCTATCGCTTTCTAACTCCCGGACTAAACTTGCTTTAAATTATTACATCAAGGATTGTTGTAAGCAAATTTCTTCCATAATACCACTGCCGGCCAGTGGGGGTTAGATTGAATACACACACACACACACACACACACACACACACACACACACACACACACAATAGAACCAGCTAAAATCATACCATCACTAAAACCGTTGTTTCTCTTTTGTTTACCAGTCAGTTTTTATAAATTTACATGGCTTTTTAACAAACTATAGTGTCCCAAATTTCTACAAAATTCAACACAATTAAAGGATAGATTTGGGTGATTATGTAATATTGGACATCTTTCATTTAATTAGCTGTGAACCAATACCTATGAAATTTAGTGACTATATTCATCAGTGTTCTGATCATGTATAAAGGCAACTTTTTGTGTGAATATATCAAAATCATATCCACAAACAACTTTTTCAGCATACTCATCAATATCTCAGGAGTTTTACATTAAAATTACGTATAGTTCTGAGGAACGACGACATTTTGATTATTTCATAAATATCAAAAATTTCATAACGATTGGTTAACAAACAACAGAGTACAACAACAGCAGAATAATAGTATGCCTTATTATTTACGATGTTGTTCCTTTTAATTCTACTACTAGTATCACTTTCACTATTAGAGATGAACTAGCCTAAGGCTAAAAATCTCTTTAATAAAGTTTAAAAAAAAATCACTTTCACTATCAGACTACAGAGCTATAACATGTTATACTAATTATCGACAAGAAAAATGCCATCATGATAGGCTTATAGCATGTTATAGCTGATCAGTCTGGCCAGCGTTTTAGCGTATGCATAAAGCAATATATGGTGTTATGGGGCGGCATATACGAACGACCCTTTTTGATAGAAACGCTTCAGATGATTCTCAAAAGCATACATTTAGGAGTAAAAATTAACCGTTAAGTATCATGCATGCATAGGTATTGAACGTGGTGATCTTTTACAGTATACCTTGTTCTGACTACAGAGTTGTTATAACATGTTACAAAAGTGTCGTAGGCCTAGAGAGAGTTGTTATAACATGTTACAAAAGTGTTATAGGGTAAATTATGGCTTCGGCACCCATTGACTGTTTTCGGCAACCGAAATTGAAACGTTAATTTCACTGTATTTTCCCATCAAAACTCTTCGCTGAATGTATAAAGTCGATTCCTTACCTTTTCAGCTTCAACCTGATTACATTTTTACGACTGTGCAATCCTGTTATGCCATATTTTTCTTTAAATGAAATATACACACTACAAAATACGGCTGATTTCGAGTTGCCGATAATAGAACAGCTGGTTAACACGCAGTTCAAATGGAAAGGGTGCCGAAGAAAAAGAGACTGCCGACAATAGTCTCACTCACCTGAGAAGTTTGGAGCGTTGTAAAAACATGTTCAACCCGTTTTGATCAATTCTGTCGATTGGAATTGGTAGAACAGGAAGCAGATAAATGTCAACAAACAAACCTGTCATGTATGTATGTGACGCTGAGAAATACGTAAATTCCCCTAATTATCGACAAGAAAAACGTCATCAACAAAGCCTTATAACAACATAGAATAAAAGTACAGATCACAACTAGAAGCTTAACCTTTCAGTACTCGCGAAAACATTCTTCTAGGATTGGTCTATTGGACATTGTTTATTTTACTGTTAACGGTAACCTGGGTGCACATGTATGACTTTAAATGCATCCCAGACCTGAAAACCTAAACGCGACAATCGACTAGTTTGCCAATGTTTACTCGGAAAAATAAAACGGCATTTCATTTGTTTAACATAACTTCTTATTTTATTTACTGTTCCTTAGATACAATCGCGTACAGCTTGTACGAACGACTTAAGATTTAAAATTATCGTAAATTCTGATAATTATAATTCTATTTTTTATAGACTTTCTTTCCGAGCACAGGTAATTGCATAATCTGTTTCTGACAATTAGAAAACTAGGAGTAGTTTCACTAAACAAATATATTGCTACACGCTGAAATGTATAAAGAAAAAAAAAACTTACAATTTTTGTGTACGGATACGGAATCAAGTAACTAAGTTAACTTGGGCGTGAATGAGGGTAAAAGCGTCGTAAAAAGGGGTGATGTTCTGTAAAAAGAAAATCCGGATATTAGAGCACCATTCCGGAATTCGTTCAACTTGTAGCTTACTAGAATTGTGGCTGTGACATTTCGACGATGTTTCTGATGTCCAATCCCATGTTTTTCGTTACATTAACCTGCGCGATGGCGGCATCCTTCAGCGAGTACAGGTGAATCAGTTCCATCTCGGTCTTGGCCAATTTGATGGCACTATCGAACAGTTTTATCGCTTCTTGTAGTTGACCGCGCTGTACCTGGATGGTTCCAAGGGTTTCGTAGGCAAATTCGCACTTATCGTCCACACGAATAGCTTTTTCGATCAGTTCTACAGCCGCCGTGATGTCGGCCTTCCATTGGAGCTGCAGAAGAGCTTTGTGTACGAAAATTTGAGCATTTTCCGGTTCGATTTTGATTGCCTTTTCGAAAAAGTTATCGGCCTCTTGAAATTCTTGCTGATCGCAGAGAACTTGTGCCATTAGGCTGTAGCATTCAACGCAATCGGGGAAACGTTCGATGGCATTTCGGAAACCGTCCATCACTTTACGGAGGGCATATTCGTCCTTATTGTTCAGGGCCAAACGATAGGTGGCGTAGCACCGGTGGATCTCGATGATACCGGAATTGGGACACAGAGAACAAGCTTTCTCAAAGTCAGCGATAGCTTCCTCTAGACGATCAATCAAGATGAAGACCTGACCACGGTGGTGATAGATGTCACTATTGTTGGAATCAAGATCTTCGGCCATACTGAAATATTTGAAGCATTCCTCCGGGGTGTTGGGTTGGGTTTGCATGGCGAGAGATGCCCGCTTAATGAGGGCATTAGCTCGAAGCTTTTTATCGGCCAAGTCCGTCCCAATTACAGCATCGAGGTCGACGGTAGCTTCTGGATAGCTTGCCGTCAGAAGATAGAACGTTGCTCTCAGTAGCAAAGCTTCTACCTTATATTCAGCGTCGGCTTCGCTCGATTCTATTTCTACCGTGCAGGCGGCAATAATTTCATCGTATTGTCCCTGGTCGAGCAGAAGTTTAGCCTTGACAAAGCCCTTAGGTTCAGTACTAGCAATGACCAGTTTCTTAATGGGATCGTGGGAGAAAGACGCAAAATAGTTCTTTACGAAAAATGTAGACGGCTGGACATTATGCTTTTCTTTAAGCGCTTCCTTAGCGTGCTGTTGTCCCAGTTCCTTCAAGACACGATCGGCTAGGATTAGGGTATGTTTATTCTGGAATCCTTCCAGTATGCATGCAGCAGTTGTATCCTCTAGGGACGCGGCTAGTTCTTTTTGCTGTTCGTACGCCTTGGCCCTTCGCTTCAAAGCTTTCAGGTATTTAGAATTACAACTGAGAGCTTTGCTGCAATCTTCAATCACCGCAGCCCACTTCTGAAGATGCTCGTAAGCAGCAGCTCTATTCTGATAGAATGTGGATAAATCGTTTATCTCGGTTTTCGGGCACTTTTCAATAGCCAAATCGTACTCTTTAATAGCTTGATCGTATTTGCCATCCCTGAAAATAGAAACAATTGCAATTAGGTCTTAAGATTTCCAAATATCTAATCCATACTGACCGGAAATAAACATTTCCTTCATTCTTATGCTTCTGTGCTTCTTCCAGTGGCGTGAGCGTCTTCTTCTTTGCAAAAGCATCCTGAGAGGACCGGGATCGTTCATCTCCGTCGAGTGAGATGGTTTTATCCTTAATTTCACCCAGTTTCTTCTTAGTAAGTTTGTCGCCGGACCCTTCCGCTTCGGTAGACTTTTTCCAGTACAAATATCCGATCCCGAGAGCAACCGGTGCTCCTATCAGAACCGCCAGCTGCCACTTGGGAAAGGTGGATCCCGTGCTTCCAGTGCCAGCCATCTTTTATCTTTCACACCACCTTATATTTTTTTTTATCTGAAAAGCGCAAAGATTAACATTAGTCCGAAATGTCACAGATGGGTGAGAGAACAAAACTGAAGAGTGATTACGAAACGACTGGTGATAGTGAACAGAACATGTGTTGCTTGGATCTATCGATTTTCTGCTTGTTTTTCTGACTCCAAATAGATCGCTTCATCTATCAATATAAACACTCAACACCACACAAAAACTTTACAAGCGCTCATTAATGAAAACATTACTGATAGGGGCACGACCGTAGCCGGAAACTTACCGAAATGTTCCTATAACAGTGATTTTTTCATCCGTGGTTGGCCTTGTAGATTTTCTTTGGAAAAAAAAAACTCCGGTGCGCTGAACTTGCAACAGATTCAACTCGGCGACACAATCATGCTCAAACACAAACAGCACGGCTGTCTGGTTATGTAATATATTTTCTGCTGTCGCACCGGGCCAACTTGTGGCGGAACCGTTCTCCCTTGTCTGCGTGTTCCAAAAACGATTCCCTGATGGTGGTAATCTCCGGTCTTTTGCTATTGATGAGCCATCCACCACTCCATATCCATGAAGGAGAAAAAAAGACTGGACGATGAGATGATGACAGATGACAGTTCGAATAACCATGTTCGAAGTGTTCGACCATTGAAGAACGTGTGGAACGTTCGAAACAATAATAAATGTGACGCCCAATTTTAGTGGCGTTTCTGAAGGGAGAACCGGAGACGCACGGCAAATTGCGGCGTGTCTCTTTGAGTTTTTTTTTTTTTTAATTTTGATATGTCGAAGTCGGCTGGGTCCTGGTGAATTTTCGGAATTTTCACTTCAATTTGCCACTTCCAAAATAAATTAACATGTTGAAAATCTCTCTGTTGCAAATCTATCGATTACCGACTAGGTGTATGTAAACATGAATGTTATGTCTGCCAGAAATAAATCTGGTGGAATGCAGGATGTCATAGCCACCAACCCTTGTTTACTGCGGTGACAAATGTCCGCAAAATTTCATGTGGCTTTTATTGTATCCAAACGACGTACCACCCTTGTCGCACCCAGTTTACTCGATCCTTATAGGTAATAACATAACGACCTTTCATAAAGGCGCTAGCGCTAGCGCTAGCGTTCGTTTTGAAAAGCAAAGGCCGCGGTAAACTTTGTGCAAAGACCTCGAAATTTCAATGTTTGGCTCCCCTAATAAAAATGTTATGGTTAATTTGCTTAACGACGTGTTCTGGGTATCATCCAAACCATTTGTGGAATAGTTCAATCATTTGGGTTATCGTTCGTTTATGGTAATTTTTTATTAGGGTCTCTGGGGACTGGTCGTAAAGCGGGTAAACATTTTTACCCGCTTTCGACGAGTCCCCATCTTTTGACAGATAAGCGTTTTTCGTATACTACTTGCAGACTTCATCAGTACCAAGTACTACTCAACACCGCTGTGGTGGTGGTGTTGAGTACTTGACACTGATGAAGTCTACAAGTAGTAGATGAAATACGCGTATGTGTCAAAAGATAATCAATTACAACGGAATTAAAAGGAAATAAAACAACACACTCAAAGCTCTTCATGAATGGATTCCGTTAAGAGGTTCGAAAAATTTAAAAGATTGTCATAGATATCATTTGTTGATCACATTGCAAAAATTCATGTGCAAAAATCTTTGAAATTTACAATATTTCTACACTTCCAAATTTCTATATGGGGATTATTATTACTTACTATCACTGGAACAACGCCCTCTATATGAAAAAAAAATAGCCTTGAAATGGTTAATTGATTAAACAATCAACCACAGACAAACAGACATAACTCTCGCAAGTTGTTCCTCGAACACGCATTTAATGGTCAATTTAAATGTTTCTTAATTGATTCCTTTGATTTGACGTTTACACACTAGCGCCATCTGTTGATTGTAGTGCCCATCACAGTTTACTCAACAGATGATGGTAGTGTTTTAAAGACGATGTTTTAAGGTGAGAAATATTCAATGTGTTATGTTTGTTTGTCTGTGATTAAACATGTATCGAAAATTTGATTCAACAATATCGAAATAGAGGGTTGATGTCATCATTATTAAAACATTATTTCAAACACCATTGTCGACGTCAAAATCGTATATTGCACGTATTTGAGTTAAAAAGCATTTTTTTTTAAATTTACCCTTAAAATCAGTTTTTAGCAAAATGTATTTTTCCTCAAATTAATAGATCTTTACTAATTCTACAAATTTGTTTGAAATTAAAGTTAGAAATTTACGAAAATTGATTTTTTTCCACTTGATGTAGTTTCAGCAAATAAACACATGTGCTCCTTCTTGCATCTAGGAAAGATACACGACGAAAATATGAAGTTTTCTTCATATTTTCGTCGTGTATCTTTCCTTGATGCAAGAAGGAGCACATGTGGTTATTTGCTGAAACTACATCAAAAGAACTTTCAAATGATGGTAAGTTTCTCTATCTACACCTTGAAATGTTTCTATTTAATGATAAGCACGGATAAGTAAAGGAAACACACGTGGTTAGTCCTTCGAGTATGAACTGATCATTATTTATTTAAACACCTTCACTTGCCCTCGGAGCACTCATCTATCCGAAGTCTTCATGCAATACAAATATAAAAATGACATCGGTTCAGAAGTCGAATTCATTGAATTACAGTTCTTTCCCCTAATTACACCATTCACAAACGAACTCGAATTCAATGATACCACAGAGAACAGACGTCCAAGTTCGGTGAGAAACTTGTGTAAGGTTAAGTGGAAACGTAGCCGTTACGTAGCGCTAGCATCTCCTGATTTCCTCTTTATTTTTGCACTTTCGACAAATTTGGCGCTAGTATCGATAAATTTTATGTTGAAAATTGCCACTTGGCGCTACCAGCACTTAGTGTCTAGTGTAAATTTTGCAACGCCAGCGCCACCAGGTTGTCAAAGAGGATTTTATGTGGAGAAGTCGCCGTTAGTGGCGCTTAAGTCGAATAGGAATCTTTACACTAGTTTTTAGAGAAATTTTGTTCGAGTCTCAACGTCTGTTTTCTGTGATGATACTCACAGTCTGATTAAACAATCTTCTTAAAACCTTGAATGAAGGCAAATATATCATATTAACAATATGATCTATTCATGCCTTTTCCAAATGTTACAATGGCGACCCGCAAAATATTACTTCACGCACCATCTTGCGTTGAAAAAGGTCAGCAACAATCGTTCAATTACAATCGAGGGGTGCGAATATAGCACTTTTTACAAAAGTAAGGGTCAAATTATTTTCATTAATTACATTGTGTATATTATTTTAAAATATGTTTGACATGTCACTGTTGTCATCAAATAAAATAAAATGCTGAAATACATTCATTTGAAATATTAAACAAATTTTCATTTCGTTTACCCCTCGTGACGATAAACAAATACATTGTTAGGCTTTTTGGCCACAGAGGTGCTTTCATCGCTAAAAATTCGGTTAGCCAGCTAAGCGAAAGAGTGGATCATATTGTTAATATAATATATTTGATGAAGGTTAATTCAAAACATTTAGCAAATACAATATTATACAATTCAATCTAAAATTCTAAAAAAAAACGAAAGTTCAAGTATAATCACAAGATGTACAATTCATGCGTATACAAAATCTTATTTATTTTCTGCTTCTTTCATTATTATTCGATGTTGATGGCGTCAGATCTTCGAAGGCGGTGTATGTACTCATTATCTACCGTCACCACCCTGGATAACTGGGACCATTACGTTCATGATAGAAGATTTAGTCTTTGGAACCTTTCAGTTGGTTTCGATACGTGTTTGTAGTCACGTTTCCAACTACCATCTGAATAATCATCACCAGATTCGTCGCTCATTTTCATTCTCAGCCGATCCATTGCTTTGTTTAAATTAGTCGGAGTGCTGCTCATGTTAGAGTATCCGAATCGAAGCAACCAATGATTCCCTGTTCTAGTATATAAGTGATACCTGTAATAAAGAAAATTTAGTCATTTGTCTACCGCTAAACCGTTCAGTCGAACTTCTTTGCCCTTCCGAATAGTCCAATAGGTTATGGGCCCAGGACAACCGTCGCATAGCAACGTTTGAATTTGTTTGAAGATTATTTTTTTTTCACTTCAGTGTGAAAATTCTGGAAGTTCCATGGAAGGCAACAAAGTGTCGGTTGTTAAACTGAACAATTCCAACTATTCGGTTTGGAAGTTCAAGGCGGAGATGCTGCTGACCAGGGATGACCTGTGGCGGTACATCGAAGACGCGGCTCCAGAACCGGTGACGGAAGGCTGGAAATCCGGTGACCGGAAGGCAAGAGCGACGATTGCGCTGCTTGTCGAAGACCAACAACACATGCTGATTCGCGAAACGAAGAACGCCAAGGAAGCCTGGGAAAGCCTCAAGAAACAACACGAAAAAAACATCCCTTTGTTCTAAGGTTGCGCTGCTGAAACGGATTTGCAACATATCATTCAACGACGGGGACGACATGCAGAATCATCTTTTCGAGCTGGAAGAGTTGTTCACGAAGCTGTCGTGCGCTGGACTGAACCTGGGTGAAGCGTTAATGGTCGCCCTCGTTCTTAGGAGCCTGCCTGATTCGTTCGATACGTTGACCACGGCCCTGGAAAGCCGGTCCGATGAGGAGCTGAAACTGGAGCTGGTGAAAGGGAAGCTGTTAGATGAAGTGGCGAAGAGACGAAGTCAAGGTTCTTCAAGTTCAGCGATGAAAGCAGGATTCCAGAAGAAGAAGAAGAAGCCATTAACGTGCCATTTCTGCAAGAAACCTGGACACAAGCAATCGGAATGCAGGCTGTATGCGAAGGAATCGGTTGACGGTAAGGAAAAATCCCCGAAGGTGAAAAGCGTGCGCAGTGAAAACGAAACCGTTACGTTTGCTTTGGGAGTGCATGAGCAATCGGACCATGCGGAATGGATTGTGGATTCAGGTGCGTCCGCGCACATGTGCAGTGACTCCGATTTTTTCGAGGAAATCCAGAAGAGCCAAGTGAAAACCGTTACTCTGGCTGATGGAAAAGTTGCGAAGGTCGAAGGTGCTGGTAGCGGAAAAATTTCGTGTTACCATGGAGACGGAAAAACAACCGATGTGTCTCTAAGCAACGTGTTGTTTGTTCCAAGCTTGGAAATGAACCTGATGTCAGTGCCAAAGCTCACAGAGAAGGGAGCTGCTGTGATGTTCGACGCTGGAGGATGTCGTGTTCTTGTTGGTGGTACCGTGGCAATTGTCGCCGAGAAAACAAGTGGCCTTTATAAGGTGAAAACGACTTGTGAAGTTTCGATGGCTGTGAACGACCACCACGAAGTTGATTGTCAGCACGTCTGGCACCGAAGATTTGGACATCGGGATCCTGAAGCTCTAAGCGTGATGCTGAAGAAGAATCTGGTGACCGGCTTGAAGGTGTACGACTGCGGAGTCAAGCAAGGATGCGAATGTTGTCAGCGAGCGAAGCTATGCAGAAAGTCATTCCCTAAATCGGTCGAACGCAAATCTCGTGCAATGCTGGACATTGTGCACACAGACGTTTGTGGCCCGATCGACAATGCATCAGTGTCTGGTTATCGGTACTTCATGACCGTCATTGATGACTACAGTCGATTCTGTGTGCTGTATCTGCTGCGGAAGAAGGAGGAGGTTCCAGAGAAGCTGAAGGAATATGTGGCATACGTGAAAACCCAGTTCGGACGAAAGCCGAAAGCCATCCGATCCGACCAGGGTGGTGAGTACACCGGAAACGAGCTGATGAAATTCTACAAGCAAGAAGGAATCAAGCCACAGTTTACCGCCAGCTACTCTCCCCAGCAAAATGGAGTCGCCGAGAGGAAGAACCGGTACCTGGTCGAGATGAGTCGCTGCATGTTATTCGATGCAAAGCTTCCGGAGTGCTACTGGGCAGAAGCCGTAAGTACTGCTGTCTATTTACAGAACAGGTTACCATCGAAGTCAATTCCCAAAACACCGTTCGAGCTTTGGACTGGAACAATGCCGGACGTAGCGCATTTGAAAGCATTTGGATGTGCTGCATTCGTTCACGTCCCCAAACAAAAGCGCAAGAAAATGAATCCGACAGCAAAGAAGCTAACGTTTGTTGGATATTCGTTGGACCATAAGGCGTATCGTTTTTTGGATCGATCTACAAGGAAAGTAATCGTCAGCCGAGATGCCAATTTCGTTGAGGAGGAGCACACCGCGTCGGAAGTGTCCGAGCGTTCCTTGGACCGTGCAGTGGAATCGCTACCAGTGGAAGAGGTGATTGAATTCGAATTCAGCAAACCAATCAACACTGATGTCAATCCAGTCGGTGAGATCGAGGAAGAAAATTCGAACGATGAGAGCTCAAGTATCTCGTCGGATGATTCAGAATACGATGACGAATCGGATGATGGAGATGCCACATTGATCGAGGACGACGACGATGAAACATGTCAAGTCAGGAGATCGAGCCGAACCACGAAAGGTATCCGACCAGCTCGATATAGTGAGACAGTCCAAGCAGCATCTAGTGGCGAACGAGAGCCACGAAACTACCGTGAAGCAATCAATGGGATCAATCGTGAGTATTGGATGGCAGCGATGGATGAGGAATTCCGGTCGTTGATGGAGAATGACACTTGGGAGATTGTTGATCTGCCCGAGAACCGCAAGCCCGTTGGATGCAAGTGGGTGTATAAGCAGAAGGAAGACACCACAGGAAACGTTGTCCGGTATAAAGCCAGGCTGGTTGCGCAAGGCTTTTCACAGAAGTATGGGACCGACTTCGATGAAGTTTTTGCACCTGTAGCTCGTCAAGTTACGTTTCGGACGTTATTGACCATCGCAGCAGAACGTAAGCTTCTGGTGAAGCACCTGGACATCAAGACGGCGTACTTGTATGGAGCTTTAAAAGAAGAGGTCTACATGAAGCAGCCGCCAGGATACGAAACCAAGGGTCCGAATGGAACGGGCGTGTGCCGGCTCAATCGCAGTCTATATGGGTTGAAACAAGCGGCAAGAGTATGGAATCGGACGATTGACGATGTCTTTAAGAAAGCTGGATTTTGTCAGTCGGTGGCAGATGCGTGCCTCTACGTCCGGACAACGAAGGGACAGAAATCGTTCATCCTCATCTATGTTGACGATATTCTTGTCGTGTGCCACAGCGAAATAGAGTTCCGTGAAGTAGTTCACGATTTGCAACGATGCTTCAAATTGACAGTCTTGGGCGACATTCAAGTGTTCCTTGGAATTCAGGTAACTAAATCCGCCAACGGTTACCGTTTAAATCAACAGGCATACATATTGAAACTTGCCGGCCAGTTTGGTCTCTCGGAAGCCAAGGGCTCGAAAATTCCAATGGATCCCGGATATCAGCAAAAGGAGGAGAATTCGGCGGAGCTACCAAAAGGCGACCTTTATCAAAGTCTGGTAGGAGGTTTGCTATATATCGCGGTAAACTCACGGCCGGATATTTCCATCAGCGCTTCAATTCTGGGACGGTCCGTTAGTAAACCGAGGACCAAGGATTGGATTGAAGCCAAAAGGGTGCTGCGGTACCTTGTCCACACACGAAATTTCGCGGTGCAGCTTGGATCATCGAACGCTGCATTGATGGTCTATTGCGATGCTGACTGGGCCGGGGACACCCGAGATAGAAAATCAACGTCTGGATTTCTAATCTTCCTCGGTAATGGCGTTGTGAGTTGGGCATCAAGAAAGCAGTCAGTCATGTGTGGCGCTTTCGTCCACTGAGTCTGAATTCATCGCCCTGGCTGAGGCTTGTCAGGAAGTGCAATGGTTGCTGAAATTGCTGAAGGACCTAGGGAAGCAAGTCAATCATCCCATCTGCATACGTGAGGACAATCAAAGCTGCATTCGGCAGGTAGAGAACGAGAAAGTGGATCAGCGATCGAAACACGTGGATACGAAGTACTGTTTCGTCAAGGATCTGAAGAACAAGAACATCATTAGTTTGCTGTACTGCCCCACAGAAGACATGTTGGCAGACATGATGACGAAGCCGTTAACCAGTGTGAAGTTGGATAAACTGCGAGAAGCGACAGGAATTCTAGCATTCGATGTCGAGGAGGAGTGTTAGAGTATCCGAATCGAAGCAACCAATGATTCCCTGTTCTAGTATATAAGTGATACCTGTAATAAAGAAAATTTAGTCATTTGTCTACCGCTAAACCGTTCAGTCGAACTTCTTTGCCCTTCCGAATAGTCCAATAGCTCAGGCATGGCAAATCATTTACATTCATTTCGTGCATTCATTTACATTCATTTGCCTCTAACTTTTTTCATTAACAGAATTCCGTAAAATAATATTTGTAACTTTTAAACAGTTTAATATTACCTGAAACTTTTGTCAATAACTGAAATCTGTATTTTGTAATACCAAAACATACAAAAGCTTCATGCATCATTTGACGGAATTCCGTTGATGAAAAAAGTTAGAGGCATATGAATGTAAATGGTTGCACGAGATGAATGTAAATGAGTTACCATGCCTGGTGCTGCTATACGGAACTAGAACGCTTTGAATTTTGTTTGACTTTGAATTGAAACCATCTCTTTTGCGGTACTGACGTTTGATATGGCCCTTCAGGCCACAGTTGTTGCAGGAAAAAAAATGCGTATTTATTCTGATCCTTGTTCTTGCCTTCGTCGTCGTACGTCACCCTCCGTTGATGGCTGGTGCTTCTGCTGCGACTGCGATTGTAAATTTTATTCTCATCATAAGTACCCCTGCGACCTAGACGCTGCTTCACCGAAGCCACCTGCTGACCGTCAATGTTGATCGCGGCTGAATGAGAATTCGCAAGTTCTTAATTCATTCTGATTCTCTCAGCATCTGTTAGCGACAACTTCTCCTCTTTCAACAACTGTTTTTGCAGATTTTTATCATAAACTCCCACCAAAATATGGCCTTTTTTTGTAATTTGCAAAATCGCAAAGAGATGCTTGTAACTTAATGATCCAGAATGAAACTTTCAGTTGTTTTATCTGCCCTCTAAACCCACGTGTTGAATTTAAAACGTGATTTGAGTTTTTGAAAAATATCCGCATATAAATATAATTCTGTGGCCTTCTTTAAACCTCTCTGCGTGCTCTATGTTTTGGCTCAGATCTGGTACTCTCTGCGGTCTCAAGCTAATCGATGCACTCGTCGAAACATAGGAAAATCCACAATCCCCTCAAGCATTAAGCGTGAGCCAAATTAAAATCGTTAGTTTTCACCGTTTGCTAACACTCTCCACATTTTTCAACGGAGTTGAACTAGCCATAGGCTAAAAATCTCCCTAGTAATTTTTTTCTTGCATTGGACCGCAGCTAGGTTTTATCTCATCTTGAGTTTGCCCGGATGAGACTGCCCCAGGGCGAGTCCAAGAGTAATCTTCCTAAAAAGAAGAGATCGAGCCAGCTTCACTACCACCGAATTTGAACGGGAAGGTCATTCTTGTGAAACTGCATTGAATTTGGTGTAAGCAAAGTGGAAAGACAACTTGGAGCGTAAAGATACGATTGTTGCTGTTTTTTTGGATCTGAAACGCGCTTTTGAAACAATTTCTAGGCCCTTACTGTTAAGTACAATCAAGCGCTTTGGAATTACGAGTACTGCATAGAAATGGTTTGAAAGCTATTTGTCTGACAGAACTCAACGGACTGTTTTTAATGATTCTGTTTCCAGTCCCGTGGGGAACAACCTTGGAGTGCCCCAGGGAAGTGTATTAGGGCCCCTTTTATTTAATATGTATATTAATGACTTGCGACGTGTTTTACGGTTTTGCGACATTAACCTTTTTGCAGATGATACTGTGTTATTCATTGCAGCTAAGGATTTAGAAGTTGCCGTCTCACACTTCAATGAAGATTTGCAGTATCTAAGTTGATGGTTGAAGTGTAAGCAGTTGAAATTGAATACAAGAAAAAACAAAATTTATGGTAATTTCGCGGAATCGATTAAATGAGAACGTCTCTGTTGTAATTGATGATGAGACTATTGATTGCGTTCAGGAGATTAAATATCTTGGCGTGATTATTGATGACAAACTTAAGTTCAACCAGTTCAACTCTCACATTGACAATGTCATCAAGAAAATTGCCAAGAAGTATGAAATTCTATGTCGATTGAAAAACGATTTAACTATTGCCAGTAAAATACAGCTATACAAATCAATCGTCTCTCCTAATCTAGACTTTTGCCCATACATTTTATTTCTGTCCAATGCAACACAAATATCGAGATTACAGCGCTTGCAGAATAAAATAATGCGTTTGATTTTGAGATGTAATAGATTCACTTCCTCAACTTTGATGCTAGACGCCTTACAATGGTTGTCGGTGAAGCAAAGAATTGTATATTTGACTATGGTGTTCATTTTTAAAGTAGTTAACGGTTTGCTGCCTCGATATTTGTGTGATCGAATTGAAAGAGGAAGTGACTATCATAGATATAATACTAGAAACGCGGATGAAATAAGAACACCACATTTCTTGACTTGTGCTTCACAGAATTCATTATTTTTAAAAGGAATAAATGTTTTCAATTCGATGCCTAGACACATTAAACGTTCAACAACATTAGCAGAATTTAAAAGACATTGCATTTCACACGTTAAAACTGTCTTTTGAACGGTTATCCAGTGATTTTTTTTTATGAATTGACAAATTATGTATCTTGACGAAGTTATTTTTAACGGATTATTTTGTATGGATAGCTGTTATAACGACTTTTTAATAATTATTGTAGCACTGCAAAAACTATTTTGTTCGCCACGATGGTGATGATGGATTTTCAATATTTGATTTAATAGTAGTAGTAAAAAAAAATAGTAGTCTACAAAAGTTTGAGCCTCGCGCGCGTATTACGGATATAGAGGACTGAATTTAACATTCGATAAAAAAAAATGCAATTTTGAAGCTTATTTGGAAGATACCTTGAGTTAGTAGTAAGTTTTCTGGCAAATGTTGGGGGTTCGTGAGCATTCCTGACATTGCTGAAAATTATGATAGCATCAGATTGCGGGGTTACTAGTGTAATAGGATGCTCTGTTGATTGTTCATTAACTCTTGATTGCTTGTAATACTTATGAATATTTTAGGTGGACAAAAAGGCGAACTAAGAGGTGGACGCCTGAGCTTTTCAACATTTATATCGCTGTGAAGCAACTGTAAACTCTAGAGGGAATTTGTATTTGTAACTGAAACCAGTTCGATTTTGTTTGCCAACCTGGGTAAAATGTCATATTTAATTATCTTAAAGATAAATCGTCCAGCTACTTTATGATCTCCTCTTTATGATCTTTTTCTACCTAGTCCTATTCTTGTGTGCGTAACTACCTTCTATCTGTGCTGTGCTCTTGTGTTTCTTCCTGATGAATCCTACGACGATGCAGCAAGCGGGGAACGGCAAAGCTTGGCACCTGGGTGTCTAACATTGATGGGTTGGGTTGGGATGCCCATCCATATGTGACCCTCAGATTAGGGAACCTCGGCTGAACTTAACGGAAGTTCGATTTTCCCGCGAACTTTTTCGAACTAGATCGGCAATGCGAGAGATTATTCCGATCGCTGGTCCTTCGTTCAAAGTCGGGTGTAGCCACACTCTCTCTTTTCCCAACTTTCCTGATGATTTCACTGGACTCGGCCTTGGGAGAAATTGTACAAGGTCGAGTGGCTTTACTCACGAGGCATTCTATTTTTATATTAAATCGACCAGTGTCGTTTTGCTACTGGCATAGTTTTTGGCGTATGGATTCGATATATTTCATTCTTATTTTATTTATGACTAATTTACTATTTACAACATGGAGTGACTGTTACAACGTATTTAAAATACGTTAAAAACTACCGCCATCTACTCATCCGATCGCGTCATATCGTGAACATGGACACGAACACACGTGAAATTTATATTGTCTTGGTTTGCGTCTCACTTCGTTTGACAGATCTGATCGCCCGTTTGACAGATCGAATTGCTCATTTGACAGATCGAATTGCGGATAAACGAAACGCTCCAGTGACATGTCGGTTTGTCGGGGCTTATACATTCCATAAGACAAACCTCATAGGTCCTATAAGAATAAATTTATACATTTCATTTGACGTCTGTTTATTAGTTGACTTATACATTTATTTTATTACTGATAGAAATTTGTCAAAAGGTATAGGGTAAACACAACAATAGTGGAGGTACGTTAGTGCAATGTGTTCCTATAGTGGTTTATGGAAACTCCATAAGCCACTATAGGAACACATTGCACTAACTTCCCAACTAACATTTTCAGCTTTATAAGCCAACTTTTCCAGCGTTGTGCTGTAAAGTAGCTGAAACAAAGCTGCAGATACAGCTACAAGCAGAAGCTAGCAAAATAGTTTTGGAGAGCGTTTACTCAACTTTTTCACAACCGTTATTCAATTTGTAAGTCGTACTGACTAACATCAGTCAATAAACGCTAATGGCGCTTCTATGCAACTATTAATCAACTTTCAACTGTTAGCTGCAAAACAAAGCTAATAAAGCTAATATATTACTTATTTGGGGCTTCTACTGAACCAAATACTCTTCCTGAATAACATAAACATCAAAAGTGCCTTTTCAACAACTAAGACAACCTATACTCAACTAATAAACTGTGTTAGCGCTACTCTGGAAGCCATTTTACAGTCAACTAAATAGGTTTATTTTTAGACGTGTGCAGTTTTACAGCTTTTACTCTGCTTCTTTACAAAGTTGAATTAACTAGTCGAGAAAAGTGATTAATGTGCACTATTTAAAAGCCTCTACTCAGTGATCTTGTTGTAAAAGGGCATCTATTTTGGTTTATGTCAGTTCAAAGTGTTGGCGTAGCGAAGTTGGTAGTATCAAAGTTCGCCAATGCGGTCGTCTCGAGTTCGATTCCAGTTTGCGGTACAGTGTAAATGATTTGTGTAGTAGATACAGTGGTGCTTATACCTAATTTCGATTAATTTGATTCGCAGTAAAATAAACTTGATAAATTCCTTCAACAAAAAAAAAAATCGTAAACAATATTTAACCTGGCGTCAAGAGGAAACTGTGTAGTGATTATTGGATAAATCGGGTAAAGCTTGAGTATGTTCACACGCAACTAAGCAGCTGGATTAAAGCTGTATATAAGTGTAAATAGATATGCAATAAGAGCTTGTCCCAACCGTCACAACAGCCATAAGTAGCTGACTAAGTTCGCCAGATTTGCTTGTATAGAGGTTGCGTAAAGGTTTCCTCATATCGTATAACATTTGAATACAGATTGAGGCTGTATTAATGAAATGAGTAAAGCGTTTACATTGCGAAAATTGTTAGCTGGGCTACCTCCAGTATTTTTAGGGTTTTTTTTCAAATAATTTTGTAATTTTTATGATGGATAAATTTTCGAACCAAGTTTGTTTCCCCGATTGCATCGTGGCAAGAGAATCATCTCGTGAATAATATATTAAATATTAGGAAGAAAATATTAAGTGAGGAAAAACTTGCATGTACGGTACAGTCCATTGTAAGTACTGACATTACATATGTTGGAAGAAAACAAGCAGAGGATGTAATAAATCGACCCTTACATTTGTTGTTCATGCCTAGTTCATGCCATTTGTTTTGCGTCTACTATTTAAAAATCTATCTCATTTCTAATGGAAAAAAATCCATCCGAATTTCACATTACTGCAAATCTCACCACAAAATCACATGAAAATCATGAGATCGATGAAATTTATAAGTAAAATCATATAGAACTTATGTGTTCACATGAATGTTATGTGAAATTCAGATGAAAACCCAAGCAACCAAGAGTTCGAATAAAAGCCCTTTTTTGGCTTAATCAGCTAATTGCAGTATTATGAAGAGAATTCTGTTCAGCTTACTTTTAAAGTAATTAACCGAACTTCCAAGTTCACATTCGATGTTTAAGCTTCTAACCTAATGCTGTTTCACTTTTAAAGAGAACTTGAAAGTTCACAAATGGTTCGTTTGAACGTTGGAGGGAATGCTATTCAGCCCAAAAAGAAAATTAATGATTTGCGTTTCCACACTATTTTTGATAAAGATTGTTTATTTAACAGATATTGGGAGCTCTGTAAATGTAAAGAAGCAATGGGTAAATGTAAAAAATGCCTTAATGTGCACCGTGGCATTGGTACAATAAATTCCTATGAATTTATATAATATTTTTATCCGGGTTTCTAATCGCCAGCGTTGTCGAAAACAATTACGGTTTATCAATCATTTAATGTATATGCATGCATGATGTCACGCTTCTTTATTTTAGAGTGCAAACCTCAGAGCGAACGTTTTTTGCAAGTTGAATCAAGGTTACAGGATGAGAATTTTTATCAGTTATTTGTTATCAAACCTTGTACCAAACAGGCAATATTCCATTGTGGTGTGTATATTTCCTACTCGGGACGCCTGACGAATATAGAACGATAATGATCGCAGGTCTGTTCAATCGTATTTGTACTTACGTACGTACAGTAATGTGAGTCAGTGGGTGGGTAAGTACACCACACGTGGTTATAGAGCATGACACAAAAATTCCTTAGGCAGGGGCTCGGCTCACTACCACCATGAACGATTCACGCGATGAGAATAATCTCGTTTCAGCGAGAAATTTCTACGAAATTTTCCACCAGCAGTACCTATCTTGTGGAATTTCTCGTGACAGCGACAAAGGCTCTGACTGGACCGGTTTTTGATGGATGAGTTCCGATGTAGGAATTGGTTGCGCACGTTTCTTCATAAGCGCGCAAAATTTGTCAGAATATCACGAGAACGGCCACATGCACTGATTCACATGTGGCAGATAAGATAAAAGCAAACAGTCTGTTTTTTCATGTATGTATTTCCATTTTAAACTGGAAATACCTATCTTTGTATTTGGTGTTGTTCAACAAGGTTAGTACCGATTTCGGAAATCACGTGCGCCCGAGCATCCGTCCAAATGGTGTATAGTAGGGTGGTTCAAAATATCGATTTTGCTCAATTCCACTCAATTGATTTTAAATCGGGGCCCTGATGATTCTCTCAAATATTGAGCTCATTTGGTTGCGATCTCATACTGAACTGGCCCTTTTTTAAATGGAGCGTCATATATCATACAAGTTTACATTAAAGGTCTTGTAAATTTATGGGACATGTCATGAAATATTCCATATATTGTATGCAACTGTTCATCTTTGTAAGCAACAATTGTTACAAGCTACGAAGTTTAAATGTTTACATCACCAGTAAAATTCAGATTTTTTTTCAGTGCTGATTTAGAATCGGTTGAGTAGGGTGAAGCAAAATGGATGTTTTGAGCTACCCTAGTATATAGTTACATTTCTACAGAACTCGCTCATTCATTAGGGACTGTTCTTATAAATGTCGTTATGAACTACCTAGACCGTTTTTGAGAGGTTATAGACCCCCCCCCCCTCTCGCCGCGTAGATAATCGTCCATACACATTTTTGGAAATTTATATGGACCATAAACACTCGCCAACCCCCCTGAAATGCCTACGAGGTTTATGAACAGCCCTGTAGTTCCAATTAGACCAAGGAATACCATCAAGCATTTGAGTTTTTAATTAATAAAAGTATCACATTCGCTGAAGTGTGGTATTGGTAACTGTTAAAGCGAGGCATGTCGCAGTTAAGCAAATTAGCGATAGTGATGACCTAACTACTCTGCTGCATACATACCACCAATTCATATACACATATGGTTTGAAATGAATGAATCAATGAATAGCCAAGCCACAATCCGATAAACCATTCAACAGCTTTTGTGTCATGTACAAAAACGTATTCGAAACCACAAACACACTGCGGGATACGCTTTGCTACACGATAAACTGGAAGTAAACGCATTCGAATGTGCGATTTGATTTAAGTTGGCAATATTATAGCGATATGCATCAAGGAGGATTAAGCTATATCATCAGTTTTGCTTATAAAATCTGTCAAATACATCGGATACACAGCAAAACATAAATTTTAATATTACATCCAAGAGGATGCATTTCAATCGTGTCGAAAATCTCATGTAATTTTTATGGCCACATCAATAAACAAATGCAGTAAAAGCAGTGTAATGTCAGTTCATGCACTGTATTAATGAAAATTTTGTCCTTTTTGGCAAGTAATATTACACCATATTTTTTTACATGATTAAGTGGGTGCACACTTTGATGTGATATCAAAAATTTTTGCTGTGTAGATTGTAGCTATATCCCAATTGCCGAGTTAATTCGTCGTTAAAAATTATAGAAAGAGAAAATTACAGTGTGCGGCAGTTATAATAATCAGAATGTACCGACATTTGGTAAAGTAATTTACTGAACATATCAGCAAACAGAGATAATACCAAAATCAGTAAATGCATTTTCTGATATTTTAGCATTGATCTCGTCCATTACCGAATTTCACTGGTTTCACTTGCCCTTTTTCAGAAGTGAATTATAACGGCAATTATGTGGAAGAAAACTAAAAATTCTCAACAAACAGACTGAAAAGACAAAATCTCAACCCAGGTATATGAAATTTGACCTTAAAGCAGCAAAACATACGATTTTCCATCTATGAAATATGATCTCTCATATATTTGACCTATTTTACATTATGAGTTGGGATGTGATTTTGGCTTTGAAATTTGCTACATAGCCTTATGACAAGTTTAAATAATTCCCTTAGAAATGTAGTTAATAGAACAGATTTTTTGTTTCAAATGCCAGGCTATCTAAACATTCAAACGCATCGTTAGCCAAGCGGTTGTTGTTTCAACACTGTATTTGCCGTTGCCAAGGTGAGATGAATCACGCTGACCGTGATACCAGATAAGCTTTGTTTGAACGATGACAATTTTTTATCTTTATCTGTGCATCAATTTCAAGTAGTCTAGGGCAATTCCGTTTCTCTCTTGGCGCCTGACCAGTGATGCCACATATCTCAGAAAGGGTAACCCAACAAACAATTTAAAACTGATTAAAAGCTTAATAAGCTAAAAAATTGCTGAAGAAACTAAATTTTGTATGAACAAGCTCTTATTCAGCTTTCAATGTTTGTTGGGAATGTTTCCCCAACAAGATGGTGTTGTTCGTTTGCGTGAGAGTGCTAAGAGTTTCGACAATGCCTTGTTAAAAAAAATAATGTGATCAACATAGTCTTATAACATGTTATAACTGCTCAGTTTGGCCAGTGATTTATGCTACGGAGTTTACGAGGTTATAACTCTGCAATCTTACCAATTCATTAGATAATCGTAACTCATTTGTAGCAAATTTGCACACTTGGAAATACCTAACTTTACACGTGACGGAACACGTAAACAAACACGTCATGTAAAATTAAGTGCTCCGAGACTGAAAAGTTCGTTACTCGACGAAAAGTACGTTTGATTGAGCTGAATTTTGCGCTATTATGACTCAATTTTATGTCAAAATTGACGCTCGTATATGTCAGTCTCAGAGCACCTAAATTTACATGAATTTTTCTAAGTGTGTGGATCATCTCTTTTGAGAACAATGAGCGTAAATATGCATACAATGCGCTCTAGTAGGATTTATGTTGTAGCTAATGAACTAACGCATCGGAACAAACGTATTATTGTTTTGTGCATTGTGAAATCATTGATATTATTGATGATTTCTGCTCGATAGAACGGAAATGGGCGATTACGACGAAGTAGCGCTCTTCCCTATCAGAGAAAAAAATGGGAGTGCTTCCTTATGATGATCCACACACTTAGAAAAATTCATGTAAATTTAGGTGCTCTGAGACTGACATATACGAGCGTCAATTTTGACATAAAATTGCGCTTCTAGCGCATCCCCAAAAGAAACAAAAGAAGCGCTTCTAGCGCATCCCCTTTTTCTCCGTTTATCCGTAGGACGAAGAAAATCTAATGGCGTTTCAATGCGTTTGGACGGAATTGAAACGCGTAGGACGAATTTAGAAGCATGAAGCAGTGTTAGATTTTTAATAATATCTCAACATTGTTTGACTCTTTATCAAATCCAACGGTACGTATGAAAAGGTGGATAAATTTAGAAGTTATCTTTGATGAAAACATTCCATGTTTTGTTCAAACCCTTTCCAAAAAGCGTGGTAAATTGCGGGATGTCCTTAGTAGGACGGAAATTAGATCAAAAACCCTACTCGATACTCCATTGTATCTTTCATGAAAATTTAATAACAATATTTCAAACGCTAAGTTCTGGTGATTTTTTTTTATTTTAAATTTAACCGCAGCTGTCCAAGTTCTACCGCCAGTATGAACATGAGTTGTATACAGAACAACCTTTCGTGCGTTACCAAACGTGAAGTATTTTTGCAGGCGATTCATTGAAGCTGCTCTTGCTTATTGACAGCTGAAACGTAAATAAATCTCTGAAAGAGCAACATGTTGTATCAAAGCGTGTCACCGAAACCAGCATAAAATTTGATGTATGTACTGAATCTTTGTCGCCTACTTAGCCAACCATGCGTTTCCTTGGATGTTGTTCTCCGAGTTATGCTCAATTCACAGTGTAGTACCTACGTCGATGTTGTACGTACACATTCGTCTGGGTGATGTGCTAGCGAGCCACATGGCGTGGCGTGAGCGGCGGCGTGGTGGTGTGCATGCTGATCGAAGATGGGTGGGTACGCGTCGCGTTGCGGGATATCGACGCAAGCTGAGCGTTGGCTGAAAGTGCGCACAAACGCCTTTGAACGAAAACTCTGCGAATCGAAACAGCACTGAAGAACTGATGGAAAGACGTACCTACAGACGGACGAATGGACGGAAAGAGAGCTAGAGAGTGCACAAGCACATGTCGGACGGAAGAAGACACATGACTGAGGGGTTGCCGTTGGTGAAGAATGAAAGCAAGAATTACACAAATATTTAATGTGTATAGGTATTAATACCCCCGTTCGTTTAGCTTGCATACGACGAGAAGGAGAGACGAGAAATCCTATGACGGCTTCGACCTCTGTGGGATTGGTTTTGGGTGGTTCAGCTCAGTCATCAGGGAGCGGGTCTGCCGCTAGAGCACTTGCGATCGATCAGTTTGCTACTCGCAGTCGAGCCGTGTGGACGTGAAATTGTGGAAGCCGGAAAATTCTCTCGTGACTTGCGTGGAAATAAATGTGATTGCTAAAAGTGGTGAAGTGATTATTTTTTTACTGCTCAACTGTGGCCAAGTGACTGTGAGTGGCATATATTCCTGGACCGGATTCCAAGAAGCAAAAAGTGGGTTTAACACATTTTACTACATCCTTTTAAGATAGTTTCTGTAGCTTGTTCTGTTGGTGTGTTGGTGGTAAATTACAGAGAACAAAACGAACAGTTTAAATTTATATTGCTCATTGAGAGAGAATCGTTGCAGTAATGCACGCGAGTATCGGTGCTTAAATATTTATAGAAATGCTAATTTATCTAGACGAGTTTTCAGCGTTTTTTAAAAGTACAAGACAACTTGAGTTTATCGTAGGCTTTTTTTTATAATAACGGTACAAAGATAACAAGGATTTTAGTTTTGGAGTGATTTTATTGGGTTGATAAAATTCCAAGATTGGATTGAAACCAATTTTGTAGTTGAGTAGGGACAGGTCTTTTTCATTCACAAAAAAAGAAGATTGACGTCAGATTGAAGATTACTTTATGCCAATTGTGCCAGCAGCTGTCCGTAATCGACGGTAATGACGCAGCTCACCATGGTAGGAGGCAAGCCAGCTGATAAAAAGACGCGCTATTATCCATGTTGTGTCTCGAGTTCCGTCTCGAAGAAGTCGGCACATGGCATTTGATCCACCATAAGAAAAAAATGTACAATAAAGTGTATATTCGTGTCACATAGCACCCCGTTGGGACTGAACGGGAGTTTGAAAAATGCAGAAATGCATGTATGCGGTAATCGATTCATGTTGCACCGGTTCTTCGACCTTTCTTCACAGCGTGAGCACACATTTAACCGTTCTTTCCCCTTTAGTTTCATCTTCTATCATGTATATGCTTACCATATTATGTGGAAACATACTGAATGGTTATATCTTTCGGAGAGAGGCGCACCTTTTTTCTTTTATGTATTTATTTAACATATAAATTGAGCTGAACACGGTACTGACCTTACTCACTGGAGATTTTCATGATCAAGGCGTGAATCGAATGTGAGGGGGAATCATATGGCCTTGGCCACTATTTTTTGTGGGATTTTGAAGATAAGGAAGAAGATAAAACGGTCCACTACGTTTCATTGTCTCCAAAATTTAATGTGATTACTTTTCCATTCATAAATGGACAGTTATTTACCATTTTTATCGATCAAGTGGAATTACCTTAAAATTATGTTTAACAAATGTTTAAAACAAAAGGTCTAAAGTGAGTTATGCTCTAATACACTCCTACCATTGAGTTGTTTATGATCAGGGTCCATTTTGCCAAGAACCGGTGGCATTTGAAATTAATTCTTTGGAAACCAGATTCTAGCATTCTAGTATTAATGAGACAGGTAGTTTAATCGAAATCAACAAAAAATATGCTTGAGGAAAATATACCCAACCGAGAAATGTAAGAATCTATTACAGATTTGCATAAAAAGTATTTAGAATTTTAATGTTTCACCGCAGTATTTTAATCATTTTTGTAGTTTTTATGTTAGTTCAATTTTCTCCAATAGCACTGCGGCTGGAAAATCATCTCGAGAAGGTTTTAAGCCAATATATTAATTCTGGAAAAAAATTGCTTGTACGCTACAATCCAAAGAACTGCCAGTATATGTGTTGTAAGAAACATATACAGCGTACGAAAGAAATCCAGACTAACATTTGATTTTCATGCCATTTATTTGCGTGTATAATGAGCTTCATCAGCTATCAAAACATTGCACGTTCGTAGCTTGCGAAATAAGTAAACAAGTGATCGAAAGCTGACGAATCGAAGTAAGCCGATGGTCGAAAAGTTTAAACGTTCGAAACATTACTGCTCATCGAAGAGGCTTTTTAAGCCATCCAGTAAAAGTATGGACGATTGTCAACATAAAACTGACAAAAAAAACTGTTCCAACCGAACAAAGCAGTGCGTTTTGCCAATTCGATTGGAACAGCTTTCGGCAGATGTCCAAACTTTTACTAGAGGACATTAGCTAAAAAATTTCCAACGTATCCATATGTTACGAATTTATGACATGTTCAGACTAGAGAGGGTCTAGGATAAGAGAGAAGCGCACTGGTGAACTGTCAAAGTCAGAGCCAATTGGGTTCTTTCAGGATATTGAGGTAAATGCATATTTGAAATCTGCATTAAAAATGGAACCGATAGCCTCAATTTTATTTCACTTGAACTATTTTATATAAGTGCGATTGCATTAACCAAAATCACCATCTTAGCGCCCCTCGGTGGGACTTTGTATGGGTTCGAGCTGTCAATAAGTAAGCTTAGCGTCAAACAGTTAAGTTATTATTTTGCTTTATATCTTGATTGAAAAATAGAGATGAAAGTCTATGGGTTCGAAAAAATATCATTGTGCTCAGAAAACGAAGTTCTTTCAGATGATGTATAAACACCGATACACACTAATCCAGGCCTCCGTCGTTCGGTAAATTTTGAACTACAGAACTGTCGGTAAAAGTTTCAAAATCAGTGCAAAATCCAATTAATAAAAAAATTATCCTGAACTTGTACAGAATTTGTTCAGTTTACCCCATTTATTGATGAAAAATGAAATTTATAAATGTTCTTGATTTCTCACGTGTAACGGTCATTTGAAAATTTTACCGAGTTATTCTGCTGTTCAAAAACCCGGCAAATTCCTACCGACTTCGGTGATCTGAATTAAGTGTGTACATTTTTTCAATTGAGCAGTGCCTATCTTGATTGCATTGGAAGTGTTGCTAGAAAGCACCTATACCTGCCAAGGCAGTTTGCTTTGAATCCGCTCCTCTCTTATCCTAGACCCTATCAAGTTCAGACTAGCTTTTAAATAATTTACGAAACACTTCTGCTAGAGCAACATTTACAGTGAAGTTTCAAATGTAGACGATTTTTGTTGTCCATACGTTCAGATTGCCTCAATGTTAAATATGACTTTTTTTGTTCGTATTAAGGAAATTTTGACACGGTGTTTTCAACATTTGTTTGTATTTTAAAACCACTTTGTAATTTTCAGAGAATTGGAGTTTTACGTCTTTAAGATGGTGTAGCGCACACAGTGCTAATTTGATATTCATAGCCGACAGATTCTGTGATTTATTGATCAGTTTGTGCGGTTGACTAGGTGTGACCAGTATAGCTAATTGGGGTGCCTAGAGAGTGATCCTTATACCAATAATTTAAATTATATAAATCTTAAAAAAGATCCTAGATTATTCTGTGATGAGTTAAACTTTCATGTTGCAACGTAATTAATTTCATAAGAGACAAATTAGAAGCCACTGCTGACCTACTCAGTTTATGTCATAAAACTTCATAAATATGAATTTTGATCGTTAATTACAAGTTACTTAACGCACTGGTTTTGATCCTGTAGTTTCAAATTATGTCCAAGTTTAGTGCAGCTTGTTTCTGAAATATAAAAAAAGGAAAAATATGAGGCTTAACAAGTTCTGTTTCGATTTTACCATATCGAAACAATGAACATCATTTAAAAGTAGAATTTAGATAAAGCCTAAGTGCTTTTTTGTAGCTTCATATATACGGATTTGAAAGTCGCAGTGGCTTATTCTGGTGTAAGGAGCACCATCCCCGGGTTTGAATGGTTATAGCATCAATTTGATCATAAGTGGTGTGTTGAGATATGAGGGACTCGGCTGCCTTAGACAGCCGTTTTTGCTTACTGAGCAGAAAATCGTGGGATCAATCCCCGGCTTCTTAATATTAAGCAGTTTTATAGTCACTTTGCTAGTTCATCGTGTGTTTTGTGAAACATGTTGCCGTCGTCGTCGTCGGTGCCGGGTATAAATGGTTACAACAACACCTCGATAATAAGTGGTGTGATGTGATATGACGGGCTCGGTGGCCTTAGAGCGACTGTTTCTGCTTACTGAAAAGAACATCATGGGCTTAATCTCAGGTCCCTCCACGTCCAAGGTTTTCAAATTTAATTTTTGTCTCTAAAATATCGAACAAAAATATTTATTGTTATTTAAGTTTTAAACACTTTTTTTTTATTTTTTACTCAAAATTAGTAACAAATATTGCCGTGTGTATTTTTCCTAAAAATATTGTATTTTTCCCTAATTTGTGTCATTTCGAATAGAAGTGACGTTTTCGTGCTACAATTTATTTAAAAATGTCTAAAACGCCATTTTGAAACACGTTGCAAGATTGAAAATAGCCGAATTTTAGCACAAATGTGAATGATTGCCCATAACAAACAATATTAGATAGAGCTGGAATTAGGGTGTAACAGCTTTTGTAAACAATGACTTCTCTCGATGTATTCTCGGAAGTCATGGCTCTCCATGGCAAATCGACATCACCATCGAGTAGAGAAAGGCTTCTCCTACCCGATGAATATGTTGGTTTGTTTAGTCGTGCCTTGAATTCAGAGAAATCAACAAGAGAAGTCATTGTTTACAAAGGCAGATACGCCCTAATTCCAGCTCTATCTAGAATTGTGCAAAGTTTCATGGAAAAAAGAAGAACTGCTCAAGTGTAGCTTTTTTAAAGGCATTTTATTAAAATACCCAACCTTCATACACACTCAGCCAATCAAACTCAAACCTATACCGAAAAATCTAAAAATATGTTAAACCAGCAGTCAAGATTTCACGAATCTATCGAAAGTGTTTTTTGATACACAATATATCTTTCGATAACAACTTCACATGAGTCTATGATGTTTTAGCAAAGCACTCTCAAATTATTGATAGTTGTTTACATGTTTAACAGATCATCAATCATTAACATAATCAAGATAACATTACATACTAGCGTCGCAGTTCGTCCATTTGTCTATTTATGGAAAATCATGGTCTGTAAAATGGTCATCCTTCATCCTAAGTTAATAAATTATATCAAGGTCATTGACGGCGTCGAATTTCATTGTTTGCTGGGTGCTAGTCCCGTGTACACCACACGCCAGTAGGATATATTGACAGTTCCCCCACCACGTGTAAACATCGTCGCAGTCTACTACAATCGACATAATCCCTTATGTAGCGCCAATAAAGGTGGCGCTGGTCCATCTCTTCGCGTTTTTTGTTCCTTGCGTACATATATAGGAAAGAACGAACAAAGGCCTTTACGTTTTCCAAAAATGTGATGATGATTCACCATTCAACTCTACGCAAACCGCCACGCTTGCGTAGGCATATAAAGTTGAATTATTCATGAAATATTCGCACGTTTTTGGCCCGCTTCCAGTCGGTCAGAAAATCACGTTTTCTGCAAGCTCGTTAAACTTGGTTGTCTCGTGAGTATGTCAAATTCTTAAGAAAAATTAAAATGACACCTTTCATCGGATTATCTCTTCAAAAAAGCTCGCAACATCACCACCATTCGCTAATGGCTTCCATAAAAAATTAACACCTAGTGAGGGGTTTTTCCTAACGAATATCCTCACTGATGATGACGTTCGCCTGAATTTCGACGTATAATCATTTAAAAAAGGTGAAGGTTACTCGGAGTGGAGTGAGTGTTTCTGGAGAGAACTGGTTTTCCGCTCTGAGGAAGACATTCATCAATATTTGCGCAAATTTCTGAGAAGACGTGGGCTTCTGACTACCTGTTTGCGTCGAAGGAGTAGTTATGAGCCCAATGCCTGAAGGTAAACCGGGACTTCGGTTCTGAAATATGAGATAATTAAAATACGGATTCTTTGTTGGTGAATACGCCACTAAAAGTTAGAAGCGTATGTATCTCTAAAAATAAACCGCCATGATAAATCAAGTTCACATGTGTGTGGAGAGAAAACGAAGAGCGTCATAGTAGGTTGCTTGCTTAGCCGATCCGGTTGAGGAGGAACATTCTGCAAATCCCGCTCCTCGAGACGCGTCCGTTTGGTACCGAGAAGGAGCGGATGCCAAGTCAGCGATTTAAAAATGCGAGAAAATTGAGTTCAGACGAGGTCATTTCACTGAGTCCTGCTAGCTCGCCTTGACGCTAAAGCCATGCCACCATGCGGGCATGCATCGAGCGAACGGGTTGGAAAGGTGCTGGGGATGCTGTAACCTGTAGAACGCAGGAATGTGGCGCGAAACGTATAAGCACGTGATGCGTTCAGCACAGTGGAATGGTTGGTGGTTTAAAATTACTAGAATTGGGTGATGTAAACAAATCGATTAAAATTTCGTAATTGAATACTACTTTTCACCGTCGAATCCGACAGATGTTGCACCGTCAATTATTTGCAGTTTGGTGATTTAGGGAAAATCGGCAGTTTCTCTTCTATCGATTTCGACGTTTTGTTCTTTTAGTAATAACAATATTATGTAGAAATAATACATGAAACTAACTGCGCATTTATTTATACAATCATTTGAAATCCATGCGCCCTCTGGTGGTCAGTTCTGTCAGAAGCAGTACGAAGCATTCAATTATTAAAGCTGTCTCAAAAATGATTTAATATTGCAAACAATTGTACGCTTGCTTGCCCGACGTCAAAGCTGTGTGTACGGCATAATGCCCAGCCTACTGCGAAATAGAGTTTCTCTGACTGTATATTCGATCGAACAAACTTTAAATGACGTCTTCTAACTGCCTTTTTTTTGTATTCTGATTCTATGTTATGGAGCTAGTTCTATTGGCGAATCAAAGTTAGCTCCTATGGAGAATAGAAGAACTACAACCTTAAAATTCACTTATTTAGCGAACAAATTATCACATTAAAGCTTCATGTTAGATAGCATTTCCAACCAACTCTGAAAATCGTAAACTTCACGTATGAAGTAACATAACAACACTTTGAGTGTATTTAGAACAATTCTACGTTAGTAAAAACAACATCATTATCACATTCACAGATCTTCTATTCTCCACGGGGATAACTTTGATTTGCCAATAATCAGTGTTATTTCTCCTCAACCGGTGCATCCTCCGACTACACCTTCTACCAGAGCTCAAACACGTGCTTTGCTTTGGATTTCGTTCATCGACCACCAGACTGCGCAAATGAGCACAGTCATTATAATTTATCTTTTTTTTCTCTTCTGCTTTCCGTGGGAGCGAGAAGCAAAATAGCTAATTTTCGTTTCATTTTCCTCGTCCAGCCGAAATTTTCGAAGTCGATCGGTTTGTTGTAAAATACATACCAATCGAAAGAAGAGCACCCGGTGGTCGTCCCTGGCGTCGCAATATTTTGCACAAAGTAAATGACCTTTGGTCTGTGGTCACCACAACTTCTGCCGTCTGGGTTGCTCCGATGGGACTGACGTGGAAGTATAACCTTCGCATGAGATGAGCTGAGACAGTGGCAATGATTAGATTAGGTGTTCAGTGGATAACGTAGTAGGCGATTATTTACGCAGTACACGTTTAACGTCGAATTATTTTCGTTTTAAGTGTTCAATGTGTGTTATCAACCGCAGTATTTTTTAACCAGATTGCGACCTTGGCATTTGTCAGACATTAGGTTCCTTTTTTCAGACATACAAGTATTATAAGCATTTCGTGTAGTGTTTACAATGTGCTAATTGATTTTCCACCTTATTTCTCTCTATTCCAGTAGCGGCTCGTCGCTTAGTTTGCCAGCGAGAAGACATAAAAGTAACAATCGAAGGTGTGACAGAAGGAGGGCGTCTAGAGAATGACTACAGGTGGCAAAGGTATGTATTACAAACATAATAGACGCTTGTGCCGACTAGACCAGCAATCGAAGTCGTTTTTTTTGTCTTGCGACTGATTGAATTGTTGACAAGCAAGCTGAATTGTGTGATGATAGATACCGGCTTGACAAGGCAATCTTATCTAAGTAGTCTGTATTAACTGTGCGGAATCGAACATGGAAAAGAATATAATTTGCTTCACTACATCTACCACTTATTTTTGCTTTTGAGCTGAGTGGTAAGTAGTAAAAGGTGCCACGACATTGAATAACACCCAGAGTGCAGTCAGTCAGTAACAGGCTGTGTATTTGTCGATTGTCTGATTGTGAATAGCAGCAACAGGTACAACAGAAGTGACACTGACACCTACCATCAGTAGGCTACGCTCAGAGGAATTGTAATAAATGTTGCTCACGTTTCAAGTGCCATTGTGCAACACAGCGTGCGAGAAGCTTGTTGAACCTATTATAAAATGCAAAATCCATTCCGCGTTTTACGGCCCCTAACGGATCTACAAAGAAAATAGCGTTTAAAAAAAAATAGTTGTTTGCATAAGCACTTTTTGTTGAATCATAAAACGCTTGAAGAAAGATTGTCAAATAATCTCTCTCTTTTCAGTCATGTTTGAGCTTTATTTTAGAATTTAGGTACTTTTTTACCTGATTTAAAAGTGCGAATAAGTTCGATAATCTTTCAATGAGGAATTAATCTCAACTGATCATTAGAGAAGTGATTTTCATTTTTGAATAATTTTACGTCATCTTCTACCCGTACTGTTGGCGTACAAAGTCAATCACTCGGCGAGTGTTTAAAATACACAAAAATGACGAACGATCGCCGGAAAAAACAATTTCAAGTGGAGCTATTCTTATCGACAGCGATTGAGCGCTGAAAGTACGTCAGTCAGAACAGTTCGTTTCGTTTTACTGCGAACACATTTCTATTGTCACATAGTATGTTTAGCGCAACCAAATTTCTGATTATTTTGAACCTGAGTTTGATAAAAGTCCAATTTTAAACATTCTACAAGCACCTTGTAATCAAACATTTGATTATGAACAGTGGTAAAAAAAACAAATCTAAGTTGGCTGTATAGATGGCCGCGGGTTAAGAAAAAATACATCAACAACCTGTCAATCATACAGGTCAACACAGGCTGTGGCGCAAATCATGCGCAAACTGTGACTCTTTCGTGACTTGGCGCTTCGGCGTAATTTTACTTGTTTTATTTCCTTTCGCAAGGCTGCAAAAAATCTTTGCAATTTATTGTTATTCTTAGAAACCGGTTGCTCGAAAAACTGACTGAGTTCGTTATCAATGAATTTGTGCGAATAGGCGTACCTACCCTCGCTTGACGACAGGGTCGAGAGGAGAAAAACGTAGTCAGGTGCAGTGAAGTGCCATGTTGCGTGTGATAAGGAATTTGACAATAATATGAATCAACGCGAAGGTACTTGAACAGTAGCAACCATATTTCATGTCCCTCTGTGTGAAAGTGAAAGTTGTTCAACATGAAATTATTGCATTATACCAGAAACAGCCTTGGATTCTTTTCTTATAGTGTTTTGTTTTCACTTAACAATTTGTGAACAAGAATTTTTCGAATCCGGTTTTTAATTGAGACATGATTTTGCGTTCGCTTTGCAAATTAATTGTATACATATTAATCTTAGGCTTTATTGTGTCAGTAAAAGATCTCTGGTGTTGTTGTTTCTAAAGTCGTTTATCAACAGGTTGCCAAATGATGTTATTGAAGATTGAAGTTTCGTCAGCTTTTGTTTAGTATATATGGGTTGATAACAACAAGCTGGTTGCTAATAATTGATGTAATAAACAAATTAATATCACTTGCAAGCGGCGAAATGATCACTGAATGGAAGAATCTTGGATGATCACAGTAATTGGATGCACTATAAGCATTATTGTATTGTGGTGGAAAACGTCATGAATATCTTTAAAAAATCCACAACTTGTGGTTGCGACTTCGCTGCATGTACTGACAGCAGGTAATCCAATTACGATTTTATATACGTCTCTCATCCGAGACAACAATACGACAATGTCATGTCGAGTTGTTATCTGCATCCGATGCCAATGCCAACTGAGGTACGGCTGACAGCGAATGTAATTAAAATCACATTAATACAATCCACTCGATGTAAAATTCCAGCGTGTGATGTTTCGACATCCGTATTCTGGAGATCATTGTTTTTCACTGCCACATACGACCACGTGGCTACCGTTGATACGCAAAAGGTCTCGCAATAATGCTCGTGACCATGCGATTAGCATAAATATGGGTAGAAATTGGAATCAATTTAAAATATTTGTGTGATTTAGCTTTTACAATACAGAATCGTTGGGGGCTTGTCTACTTCGATCATTGACGTAAGTACAGTCGTCCAAGGCCTGCTTGGGTTCTCAGATGGAGTTGTTTATCAGCAATCGTTTCTAATAAATAACCTCTTCCAGTCGAATGTAATAAATAGAGCTATTTTCCTGTTTTTGTATTGCTGGATGTGTACGGTAAAGTAAACATTCAAAGTTCATTTTGCAAGAATAGGGCGAGTGTAGCGTCATGCGATGTTGTGACGAGTATAAATCAAAGATTGTTGTTTATTTTGCTTCTATAGTCCACGTGATATGTGTTGTAGGAGAATTCTGAAATGGAATTTAATTTACATTAAATTATTGTGCATGTTTTCTACATTGTCGCCATTTACTCTGTATAATGTCACATCGATTACTGCGTATCAGCTCATGTAACACGTGTTTGTATAGATGCGGTCATTGTCCGTTGATTAACACTTTTAGTGTACACTCAACTGTTACATAGACAATAGCCAACGTTAAAAAATGTGCTGGCCATTAAAAACGTATGTAACAAAATATTAATTCCACAAAAGTGTTGATTATTTTTGCGCTTAATTAAAATGTTCAAAAATGAAGTCATAACTCGTTAAGAAATATCCAACGTCATTCAGCTTGCCCAGTCATCAGAGGCGAGCCCACGTCTGATAAAAAATACGACGCCAAATAATAATAAAAAAAAAACACGAATCGACAAACGCCGATTTAATCGAATTTCAATGTCAAGACGCAGTGAACTGTCGCATGGCACCCTCACAAATCATCTTTGGTGGCGTGGCATCACGAAGCATGTATCGGTTAACCTACACTGATAGGCAAAATAAAGTGCCCACCCCATCATTTTTTGAATTTCTCTCATTTATTTGGTTCAAATTAAAGTAAATACACTGTAGTATTTTTTATATCTTATTCTTTATATTCTTTTTAAGTTTCACTTATAGAATACCAGATAAAAAGAAGAGACTGACTCGAAGAAAAAAAAATCAAAATGGGTGTAAAAAAGAACAGTGACAAAAAAAAGTGCCCACTGCATTTTAACTCCAGAAAACATAAAATAAAGTAAAAGAATACCAGCCTAATAGTTAATGTGTCCTCCTTTGGCCTTCAGGACCAGCTGCAGGCGCTTCGGCATGCTCTCCACTAGATTCTTCAGGTGCTGTGGATCTAGTTCTTCCCAGGCGCGCTCCAGGGCTTCAAAATAGTTATTTTTATTGGTAACACCAGTTTTGTCAACCCTGGCATCGAGAATCGCCCACAAATTCTCGATGGGGTTGAGGTCCGGGCTTTGTGGAGGCCATTCCAGTGGTTTAATTCGACATGACCGGAAGAAAGACTTAGTCTTCTTGGCAGTATGCTTCGGATCGTTGTCCTGCTGGAATACGAATTTCTCCTCAAGGCCCGTCTGGATCAGCGAAACTTCCAGATTTTCCCGCAGGATGTCGATGTAGGAATCTGCCGTCATTATCCCGTCGATTTTCACCAGGCTTCCCACTCCACCCCACGAAAAGCACCCCCAGACCATCACATTTCCTCCTCCATGCTTCACCGTGCCTTGTATGTGGCCCTCCTGAAGCTCCTCACCCGATCTACACCACACACGAACCCGTCGCTTCCGGTTGAACAGTTCGAATTTTGATTCGTCCGTCCAGAGAACCGTTTTCCAGAACTCTAGGGGCTTATCAGCATGCTCCTTAGCAAACTTAAGCCGTTTGACTTTGTTTGCCTTGCTGATAAATGGGCGCTTCCGAGCAACTTTGCTGTTCAACCCCTGTGCTACGAGACGGCGACGAACAGTTCGACTGGAAACTGTTAGCTGAAGAGCCTCCTGGATCTCGCGGACAGTTACCTTCGGGTTCTTCTTCACTTCACGCATGATCTTGGTGTCCGTTCTCGCATCCGTTTTGCGCATCCTGCCTCTGCCAGGGCGATCCACCACTGATCCGAACGATTTCATTTTCTGCAGAATTTTCCCGACCGCTGTTTTGCTGATATTGTACTTCCTAGCGACAGACCGGTGCGATTCACCGTTTTGCACATCACGAACAACCAATTTTCGGATACACACGGGAATTGCTTTCGAAATCACTACGTCCTCCATTTTTTTCAACTGATTCAAATGCGATCACGTGTACAAATGCACCAGTTCCACCCGTTTGCTTCAATACATGTCAAACTTTCAAAACAAAAACAATCGAGGGGTTTTCCGATGGAAACTTATCGAAAACATACCGATTTTTGAAGTGGGCACTTTTTTTTGTCACTGTTTTCTTTTTCAATCCAAATTGATTTTCTTTTACTTCAAGTAAAACTTTATATTTTCAGTATTCCATAGGTGTAACTTTAAAAGAATAATAAAGGTAAGACATCGAAACAGACTACGGTGTGTTTATTTGAATTTGAACCAAATAAATGAGAGAAATTTCAAAAATGATGGGGTGGGCACTTTATTTTGCCTATCAGTGTAAATATTTCATTGATAAATAAAATTTCTCACTTTCGAGAACATTCGTCATCGAAGCAGGCTGGCAGTTCAATAACAATTCGTAGTAGGCTGACTTTAGCAAACACCAACTGGGATGGATGAAGGCGCTACGTCCCGTGGTATATGGTAACAGTCAGGGTTCAATTTAAACTCACGTTAATTGACCCCTACCGACCCGAGAGAAATTTGTTTTCATTTAATCAAATCGTCTGGTAGATAACTGTTGTGCCATAAACAACAAGGCGAAACAATCGTGGCCTCGGGTTGATTCTTTGAATAAAATCATTTCAAAAAGACATGGAGCAGCAGCTTTGAAAACGGCGTATACATTGAGATTAAGCGTTAATCTGTTGTTGGTAGTGTGAATGTAGCCTTTTCGGTGGAATAGAAGCACTCAATTAATTTCCATTTTGCATGTCATTGTTGTTTATCATCATAGTGTTATAAATCTTGAACGCACAATTATCACCAACTGTTGCGCATGAACGCTTTATGTTTGTGTTGTTGCAAGATAGACTGACAAGCAAGGGCTTTATTATCACCAAAATATTCAAAATAATTAACATCTCGCTGTAACTGGTCTTTACCACATTCGATGAGTGGCACGCTTCAGTGATCACAATGTAGACGGCAATAATGGCATTTAGCGCGAATATTTAAATTTGTTTGGCAAACTGTTATTTTGATTCACGTGAAAGTTGTATTTTTTCCATTGGATTTATTGCACATTCATTACCTACTAAAATTGCCAAAGCGGATGTGAAATGCACGAAATGTTTCTATAAGTAAAAGTAGCATATTTCTTGTTTTGAAAACTTATATGTTGTAAACTGAAACGTTTGGTAGGAAGGTTCAAAAAAACTCATGTAATCGAGACCAATATAAATCAATTGGTACACTAGATAAAAACAGCATATGTCTGTCGGGAAAAGTGTGTATGTAGAACAACTATTAATCAAGATACTGATTGAAACATACGGTTTGTCACTGCAGTAGCAACGACGCTCATCGCATTCTTCAATGCCCTATCATCATTCGGCCGCTCATAATCATAACTTGTACCTACTCACATAGGAAAATGTGTCATCTTTGATTACACTCCTTACAACTGTTATGTGATGTGACACCAATTTACTACTCCTGCTGACTATACGGTTGCGAAGGTGACCATCAACGTAAACACATACGTCCACGCATACGTCATATATGTAATTGTAATTTGAGCTCAGATTTCAGGTTCACATTCATGGCATCCTGCAACTGTTTGTGGACCGCCTGCTGCGTTTGTTAACACTTCCTATGCACGATTGAAAATACGCACCATATGTCTAAAATGTCCATTGATGACTGATAAGGCCGTGCTCGGTCGTTCACGTTGATTTAACGGAAAGAGAAAGTTGTATGCACCAACAAAACGAGAATTATTGCGTATTTACCGAGCGGTTCCCACAGTTCAATGTCAAAGTGGTTTCTATTTTAAGATTTTTCCACCTCAACTGTTGTTTTACGCAAAAAAAAATCGGGTAGGCAAATTATTACTCCGATACTTCCTACTTAGTTTACCTTATCTGTGGTGTCACACAATTCGTCATCTTTGGCTTTAAAAAAATCGCGTGACGCACTTGGCAGTAAAACGGTTATATTTAAACATGAAGATGCTGTAACAGGTCACGTCATATGACACGATAGTCATGAAAAGTTAATTGAAATAAATTGAAGTGGGACAGATAGTTCAACTCCTAATTGTACACATTTAAATTTGTTTATCACTTTCAATGTCACGCTGTGAATGATTTACTGTTTGAATTTAGTTCTAGATGGATATTATTGACCAAATTGACCTTATTGTCCGGGTTGATATGTTTATGACTATGACTTTCTTTGGAGGCCAATTGAGGTCTTCTGTATTTCTGAAGATGCTTTTTGAATTGACTCAAGCGATCTTCTGGAGGATTCTCAAGAAATTGCAAAAACTTCCGTAAGATCATAGTCATTTATACGAGCAACCTAATAGTGAAGTTTGAGACTTGTAAGGTAGTAATCAATTAATCAATTAATCAAATAAACCAAACGCCATTTTTGCTGAGATCTTAGCAAAATATGCTCAGCTGTGCAAATTTTGGTAAAATTTTTCGTGATTCGGCAAAATATAAGGGTGTAGGAATTGAATTTGCAGCAATCAACGATACGATTCAGTTATTCATTTACTCTGTTCAAGATATACAAAATGAGTTGGATTTCATGTTATTCATTGTTATTCATTACCTTTTTGAAAAAAATGGAGAGATTTGAAGAGAAATTTATTTCTATTTTTCATTTGTTTCTTTCAGGTTGGCTAACATGTCGCCAAGTGTTGAACATCATGGTCATTTTCGGCTTTATGCTGAACTATGCCCTGCGAGTCAACTTCACCATTGCAATCGTAGTGATGGCAAAATCGCTGAAGAATCTCACAACCGGTGGCATGGACGAAGGTCTACTGGGGAATGAAACCTCGACAGCCTTGGCTTTGGGTGTGGCCTCGACGACCGAGATGAGCGCCGTCAACGAGGAGGACAAGTTTGAGTGGGACGCCTATCAGCAGAATCTGATGCTCGGAAGCTTTTTCTGGGGCTACGTGCTGACGGAGCTGCCTGGAGGCCGTCTGGCGGAGATTGTCGGAGGACGCCGCGTCTTCGGATATAGCATGCTGTTCGCTAGTGTATTGACTTTGCTTACTCCTATAGCTGCTTACACCAATTATATTGCGGTAGTTATATTGCGAGCTGTTCTAGGCTTTTTCCTGGGAGCATCCTGGCCGGCGATTCATCCGTTGACTGCCGTCTGGATTCCACCGATGGATCGGTCCAAGTTTATCGCTAACATGATGGCTTCATCACTCGGTGCAGCTATCACCATGCCAATCTGTGGCTATCTGATTGCTACCGTTGGATGGCAGTCGGTGTTCTACTTCACCGGTGGGCTGGCCCTGGTGTGGTCGGTCATTTGGTTCTTAATAGTGTTTGAAACTCCGGCTTCTCATCCACGCATCTCTGCTGAGGAACTTAACGAGATCGAAACAGCTATCAGTGCTGTCTCCAAGGCTAAGAAACCTACGTACGTTCCGTGGAAATCGATTATCACTTCGCCACCGGTCTGGGCAATCATCCTGACCCATGGTGCATCCGTGTTTGGCTTCTTCACTGTCGTGAACCAGCTGCCAACATACATGAAGTACATCCTGAACTTCAACATCAAAGAGGTAAGCATTTATATGTGGACATTTTGGAAAACAAATCCTGGAAATCTGAGACCAAAAAATAATGGCATTTCTGTTGGAAAAAAAAAAATACTTTGGCAACACTGAACGAATACAGAGAAAGGTGGTAGCTACTAAACCCTCACTATAGTATACTATATTATATTATAGTTTCTACTATTCACTGTTTCCATCTAAGGTAATCTATGTTAACCCAATGTTGCCAAACAAAATTAATAAATCAAAAAGCTTAGTTCAGGGTTTGAGTATTTAACCTAGCTTAACATGTAGACTAGGGTGCTTCATCATGAAAAAAAAAATGTTTGCTATAAATGCAGCCATCCTCCGTTTGATTAATTTATAACTTCAAAATATTAGTCAGTACAATGCAATCAATGATAAAGGCTTATGAAGGTTTAGCAGTTTAAATTTCGGATATTTCTAAATTTCGCTGTCAAAATTAAGTATGTGGTTGCTAAGACAATGATTAACATGGCTGCCTTTTTTACGTTTGATTGTAGTTCATAAGATATTGTTCGTTCTACTGAAAATCTATGCGAGCTTTTGGTTGGCAGCACTTCTCGTTAAGTGAAAGTATTAAAATACGTAAACATAACAAAATTGAGTAAATTGATGGTTAAATAGTGTTGTGCCTGTGAAAAATATGAATTTCATTACAACAAAGACACAAACTTGTTGACTATTGTCAACAAAACAACCATGCATTCAATTTGACAGCCATTGGACAACTTGAATCTCGACTTTACTCAAAGATAGAGTGATATCAGTGAAATTTAAGGACACGAGGGAATTCTTTTTCCATACAATTGACCACTTTGTCAAGCAGTTTTGGCGTGACTTTCTACCAGCGATTTCACAAAACTGAACCAATTAATTTCTATTTTTTTGTGAAACGCACAAATGTTGGCTACTTTTTTCGAGGTTCTAGAAGAAAAAATCTCAAAATAATGTTTCATTTCAAAGTTCGAGTGGTAGTAAACGTCATTTTATCTGCTCGAATGAAGTGGTTAATTTGCTTTACCACTTCGCATTTTCAAGCGCCCTCATCTGGCGATCTACTCAATGTACAACATTCAACATGAATCTACAAGTTTGTTGTAGAGAAGCAAGCATAGTGCTTAATTTTCGGATCTGCATGACTTCTTGATGGCGAGATTAGTGCCAGTGAAAACACGAAGTGTAGAAATTCCGTGAACTTTACCCTTAAAAATCTCCCATAGTAATTCATCAAAATCTCCATGCAACCCCAAGTAACCAGTAAGCTCGCTATTTACCTTTTTTAGCAATATAAGGCTGATATACGGCTAATATAAACTTTGAAAGCCCCATACTTATTAACAATATGTTTCAAAAACTGTGATTTACAGACAGTTCGTGGGTTTGGTGGTTACTCGGGATCTTTAAATCTTTTGCGTTACCCCTAAACCATCATCAATCTTTGCCATTTTTTGCACTGATTTTTGACTTGGGGCTATGAATCGTATTGGAGACCGATGATTTAATTTAGTTAACCCTTTAAGTTATGTGTGTGAGGAATTTTTAACTTTTTTTGTACACCGTGTTATTGAAATGG
This sequence comes from Ochlerotatus camptorhynchus, assembly GCF_037179485.1. Lineage (NCBI taxonomy): Eukaryota > Metazoa > Arthropoda > Insecta > Diptera > Culicidae > Ochlerotatus > Ochlerotatus camptorhynchus. The sequence goes on from NW_027040542.1 coordinate 1,394,271, forward strand.
GAGCTGGGTTACGATTCAAAATTTTCCCCATTATACCATGACCTACTATTAGACGTAATTATTCGCAACTAATCACCGATTAATTTCAGAATGGTCTGCTGTCGTCTCTGCCGTACTTTGGCAAATACGCCATGGCTGTGATATCTTCCCACCTGGCCGATCATCTGCGTAAGAACGGAACACTTTCAACCACTGCCACTCGCAAGATCTTCACTGCTTTCGGTTAGTACCCGTTCTGTGTGCAGACTGTAACTGTAGTTCAAAATACACGACTAACTTGTACCACGTTTATTCAACAGCTGTCATGACACCCGGATTCCTGATGATTGTCCAGGTGTACATGGGCGAAAGCCGTCACTGGGCCGTTGGCATCTTCACACTGGCTTTGTTCTTGAACGGTGCCGTCACCGCCGGTTACTTGGGCAACGGTTTGGACATTGCACCGAATTTCTCCGGCACGATCTTCGGTATGGCTAACACACTATCCTCATTCGGTGGTTTCGTGTCCGCTTACATGGTCGGCGTGCTGACTAATGACAATGTGAGTATTGTTGATCTAAAATTGCATGTCTTGGACGATCTATAAAACCCTATTACAATAAACTTTCCTATTTTCTCGACAGCAAACTTATGGCCAGTGGCAGATTGTGTTCTGGATCTTAGCGATCATCTATATCGTCGGTTCCTCGGCATACCTCATCATGGGCACCGGTGAGTTGCAGCCATGGAACAATCCACCGGAGAAGGGCGGCAACAATTGTGAGACTGAAGAAGGTGTACCATTGAATCAGCAAGTCCAAAATAACAAACAAATCTCATCGTCCTAAGAAGGAGTGCGCGTACAGTTAGAATATACTGCTGTGGCGGGCAGCTGGATATAGGATCAATTATCAGATGTTAAAACAAGGTCGTGTAGCTTTCCCACCGGAAATGATGCGATCGGTTTTATAGAACTAGATACTTATTTGTTTCTCTGCGAATCACAACCATGTCTGCCGAGGACTTGGAAGTGCGGGATGTAAATTTTAATTTGTTTACTTTTTTAATGCGACACAAAAGAATGATAGTTTTAATTAATTTGCGTGAGTGATTTCTTTTACCTTAGATGAGTACTACTTACAGTAGATTTCAGAATGAGACAGGTAGATTTTCGTGATTTGCTATAGCATTTAATAATTTATTTTGTTAAGAGTGAATCGAGACGAAAAGCAAATCAGTGGTAGTATTTGAGTTTATTGTGAGTTATGTTACGTTGCTGTTACAATGCACAGATGTTTACATCGCTCCGATCGTGCAATCTTATTGTTTCGATCGAAATCATCTGTGAACGACCGTATGGCTGGATAAACCATAAGAATCACAGTGTGTAGAAAAGAGGACCGTTTGAGCGAGAATGTGATTCTATTCGAAATGTGTGCTAAATATCTCACCTCTATAAGATAAACACCCCTTTTCTGCATTCCGTTCGAAACGGATTTCCCATACAAACATTTTTTTTTGTATGAAAATTCCGTTTCAAACGGAATACAGAATAGGGATGAAAATTCAAAGTTCTCGTTCAGATTTCAATTGGTACTGCTAGAGTTTTCATGTTTTAGTGAAGACGGTCGGTAATTTGCATTTTGTGAAACTGAAAGTAGTATCCAAATGCAAGCTGATGAGCCTTTAATTTTGCAAAAATAAAAACTAGAACAACAGCGAAGATAATCATCGAAATTCTCTGATTGTCCCATGTAAGGATACATCCATTATGAACCGGAATTCAAACTTATATAAATAAATCGCGGGTAGCCATTTCAAACACGTGCCTTTCTACTGAAATGGTATCAGAAGCAGAAAACAAGCCAAGTGCACTTTGAAACTTTACATATACCTATATACAATAGAATAGAACGATGTGTATACTCTCAAATAATCAAACAGACAAAAAATGGCCACTTGTCAACAGTTATTTTTAGGGTCCTTTTATTTTATTTACAATGATCAATAGAAAAAAGTAGAAAAGTATACAAAAGTTTTTAAATTACTCAATTTTAACAAACGGAAATAAATGTTAGAAACTTGCACTGTGGGTATTAATTTTGAAAGAAACTACATTATTGCATTGGATCATTTGGGTTAAGAAACGTTTACTCGTATTGTTCAATGTAAAGAAAGCGAGAAGGGTTTAGTAATTCATGTTTGATTTTAGGTATTAGGAGTTAATCCACACTCATCATTCTCTTCTACCATCCTGTTATGCACAGTGGTTGCTCGCTACACCGAGGGGGCGACATATCTAAATCTCAATTGTAGATGCTCAACAAATTTCACACTAGCGAATCAATCTTCGAAAAATCTTCTTTCATTTCTCGCATCTACTTGCATCGCGCATCACCTTTTTGCAGGAAATCTCCAGCATCGTCATCAATCTTCTTTCTATATACTCAGCGTGCGCGCAGCTAACCACAGCAAAACACATTTTTCCTACATCGTAGATAGAGTCGCCCCCTCGCGCTACACAGTGTTTCAAAAAAAAAAATGACCTTATTCCTGAATGGACAACTTTTTGAAACACTGCACAGTGGAGATTTAAGGAACAGAGAGGATCAACATTGGCTGCCACTGGCCAATTATGTTTTACATAAAGTATATGTTTTTATAATGGAAAATTCCAAGCCATCGATTCTGATTGCGCACACTACGGTAAGTACGTATTTTTGGCATTTTCATTTAAACGCTTTTAACAATCTATTTAGTCAGAAAAGTTTAGTAGAACGTCCCAATTATGTTTTTCACAATCAATAGGTTACCGTTGGGAAACTTTTAGGAAATTTATAGAAGACTATGGGGTCAAACAAGCCAAATATATGTCAAACATGTATAAAGATATATTTTAACTCTATTTAGAAAAAAAAACAATGTTTACAATCTATAAAACATTCAGTAAATTATATTTTATTCTGAAAAGTGCCAGAACAAAAGATGTTCCATACAGCTTAAAATTATCAAATCCGTCTATTATAATTAGTATGCTTACTGTGTTTCAATAGTTACTCAGTTTAATCCTTAAGAATACATATGGGCGAGAATAAGGAACACACGGAAAAGCTTAAATAAGTACTGACTATTTAATGATAAATTGACAAACATGAGACGGTCCGATAAGTTGTGGATCAACTGTGCTACTATGAGAAAGAGATGGTTAAAAACCGAAAATAAGCCAGCAGCAAGTTTTGAGATCATTTTGCACTCGTAGACCAGGTAGTGACCAGGTAGACCAGGTAGTGACCAGGTAGAAAAAATTGCCTTATTCGAGAATTTTCAGTTCATTCATGGAATTTTGGGGTTGAATAGGCTCAAAACAGCTTTTTTTTTTATTTATTTTTTGGGAGGTTAGTTCATCTCCGAAATGAAATTATGCCATTTACCTGAATAAACAAATATTTTATACTGGGATTTTTGTTGGTAGATATTTTTTAAACCTTTTTATCCCTACAATCCCCACTGTCCACTGTGAAAATATAGATTTCTGGACATACTCCAGGAGGACCTGCAAGCCCTGGGAGTTTTCAAACGATGCGTCCTTAGAATCATCCTTGGGCGGGGTATTTGAAAACGGTGTATGGAGAAGAAGAATGAACCACGAGCTGGCGCCCCTCTATGGCATACCAAGTATCCAGAAATTCACTAAAGCTTGAGGGGTGCAATAAGCTGGACATGTTGTAAGAATGATCTCGCAAAAATGATGTTTGCCTCGATACCGGCGATACAAGACACAAAGGAGCGCAGTGAGCTACACACTTAGAAATTATCGCTGACTTCGGTAATTTTTACCGAAATCTGAACAGCTGAACTGTTCGGTAAAATTTATGCAATTCAATTCAATTGCTTTTCAGCTATTTTGAAACTGAATCTCCACTAAAATGACAAAATTTGATCATTTAAACAAAGTTGAACATGTTTTAAAATTATTTTCAAATTCAATAGCATTTAAAATGAAGGTCAAAGTTTTACCGAACATTCAGTTGTTCTGTCATTCCCACAGTGGGAATGACACTGATGAAGACTGCACATTGTAGTCGAAATACGTATCTGTCATGGATACCAAACTTAATTAAGTGGAATTAAATGGAAGATAACCTTTTTTGCTGTTTTATTTAGCATTCCGCTAACAACCCAATTTCATTACTTCATTATGATGGCTACCAAGCCTTTGGGGATTTTCCTTATTAGAGAGTTGTATAGATTTTTCTCCTTTAGCTTACTTAAATCTTTGGTTTTTATTAGTTAGGTAGGTTCCGATTCAACACATTGTAGTTTCATTTTTATACCTATGATCTTGACTTTTTTACCTAGGGGATGAGTACTTAAGGGGGTTAGATTTTGATAAGTTCTTTAGTGGGAATGACACTGATGAAGACTGCACATTGTAGTCGAAATACGTATCTGTCATGGATACCAAAATTAATTAAGTGGAATTAAATGGAAGATAACCTTTTTTGCTGTTTTATTTAGCATTCCGCTAACAACCCAATTTCATTACTTCATGTTATAACGGTTGTCAAACAATTGCAACACAGAACTCACCATCAAGATAGCGCTATAACATGTTATAACTCTGTAGTCTGAACGTACTATTAAACGCTGTCCAGACTGGAGAGTTATAACATGTTATAACGGTTGTCAAATAATTACAACACAGAAACCACCATCAAGATAGCGCTATAACATGTTATAACTCTGTAGTCTGAACGTAGCATAACATGTTATAACCATAGAGGTAACTCTAAGACCACAGAGTTATAACAACAATCAATACGAAACTAACGATTTTAAATTGGCTCACCACTTTAGTAGCCTATTGGTCCCAAGCAAACGATTAACGTACCCTATTCTAGTTGAAATTCTATTACTACACTATGTTTGTTTTGATTCGCTATGAAAGTTTGACAGATAACATCAGGGGTGTGTGGATTCATGCAGAACATGCAGGGGTGAGTGAAATAGCTTGGGACTGCTTGGGACCGTTGTTCTGGTACTGAGTGAGCCAAAAATAATAATGATTTTCTTCGGGACTCAGTGGTCTTAGAGTTACCTCTATGTTATAACTCTGTAGTCTGAACGTACTATTACATTCAAATTAAATAATTTATATTGAGCAACTTCTAATTTTTTATCGGGTTGTTGCTCTACCGCCAACGAAATTGCGCTACTGGCATCTCTCGAGTCTGCGACCATTCCCTCGGTAAGGAAAAATGACAACACTCGCAAAGTGTCAAAATAAGAAGAAAAAAAAGTAAAAGCAAACGAAAAGAAGCAAAGAGGGGTGCTTTCATCTTATTGCTCTCGGTCTCACGCATCCGCTTAAATTGATTAATATTTCGGCCTTCAAATCGGTGTTTGCAAGTGGCAAAAATCGCGTAATCCGTCGGTATAGTACCAAAGTGCCCTGCCCAAGTTGCCGTTGCATGTGGTGCAGCAGTCCTGTGGAAGTTTGGCACCATCAGGAGCGAGTGTTGCACCGGTAGTTGTTCGAGACATTTCCGATGGCGTAACAAGAAGGAGTGACCATTTAGTAGTCGTCGCCTTTTTCTTGCTTGATTCAAGCTTGGCAGTGTTTTCTGTGTGTGCTGTCGGTAAGTATCATTAAATTAATCAAACGTTTTGCTTGCTGGTAGAGAAACGGAAATGTCCCCGTGGATGTGCATTTTTGGGAAACTACCATATTTTGCATTATGGCCTATCCCGGATGCGACGACACCCAAATTCAGGAGAACGAGAAAACGAAAGGAAAACAAACAAAACTATAATATACAGCAGTTGGGACGCTAACTTCTGCTGATTACGAACGATGTATGTATGTTGGAGTACTGCTAGGAATTCGATGTATGAATAATGATTGTCACGGGAATACTCATTCGGATGAGTCAAAGTTTGTTTTCGTCGTTGTATCTACTGCTGATAGGAAGCAGCCTGCATGGTCACAAAGCAATTCCCAAAAGGTTCTATTTCTATCGCTGTGTGGAATTATGATAAAAACGAAGTAGGGTTGGTTGCGATTTACCGTATGATGAAGTATTCTTGAACTTGAGTATTTCGTGATACCGCGGTTTAGCTTTTTAAACTATTAAATTAAGACGAGTGATTTCATGGAATTGTGAACTCTCTTAGCTCAATTATTGGTTGAAGCCATAAAATCGTAGTTCTAAAGCAACACCAATATGAAAAGACTTTATTTTATTGAAAGAAAACTGATTCAAGTAATTATTAACCCTTTTGATTAAATAATTCGATTATTTTCAATAAACGCACAAGAATCCGAAGTCTGAGAGAATATCTGTATATTCCGCTTCGGTCAATGATGTGGCCCAGACCAGAAAGACACTGTAATGTCATGAATGTTGCCAAATTTTTGGAGCAGCTGTCTTAAAGTAAAGCAAGGTAAAATTGTTCCAATTAATAGCAGATTCAAAATTTCCAAAATTATGCTAAAATGTGAGTTTTACAATTACAACGTTTACTGGTATTTCAATCAACAGTTCAATTTAAAAAAGGTTCTATTATCTTTGATTAGAAACTGTACAAAATGTTTGTATTACAAACATTGTCGTTCGAAAACTGATATTATTGTCAAAAATTTCACCCAGTATCGTACTTTTTGTTTCCAAAAAGTTAAAATTGTCGCTTAATTGAGCAGAACCATTATTATCCCACAACACACACCATGCATAATTAACAACCAGGAATGAAATAGCATCATTATATAGTGACCTTGTTGCAGACCAGCGCAAATGAACGGTAAAAGATGAGGTGGGCTAGCAGAGTGATTAGAGGTCATCTTCGCTTATGGAGGAGCTTGTGCTATATCTAGTTCTATCCCAGCATAAGCACGTACTGACTGTGGTTATGGTTGGACCCGAGACTGAAGCTCTATACATACCTCCACATGCTACATAGCATGAAGTAGAAGTGGTAAGCTGCTTACAAAGGAAGTATGACGCACAAAGTAGCATTGAGACCGCTGAGGGAGGCTGGCGAACGAATGAGCGCGAAATATGTGACGATTGCACTTTACACTTTTATCAGCTCCACACTTGCAAGGAGGTGGGGGCTCGTTCAAATGCATTACTAGGCATGTGATGAAAGGAGCGTGACTTTTGCAGATGAAGTCGTTGTCGTCGTCGTCGTCGTCGTCGTCGTCGTCGCAGAGCAAACAGTTTCACGAAAGGCTCCGTATGGTGCTTGTGAGGTGGCGTAATAACGCTTCAATTAATATTGATCGAGAAGGAAAATTCAAAAGCGGTTTGCAAAATTATCATGTACTGCCGAGTTTAAAAGGGTACAGTACCGGTCAAAAGTATATAACATAATATTTGTCTTATCACTATCTTTTTGTGATTCAAAATTATACAGAATAAAAGATACAGCAATTTTGCTAAGGTTAACTACAGTAAAATAAAAACTCGTTTTAAAAGTTATGTTTTTATTTTTATTTTTTTTCCTTTGGTTTGTTTTTTCCGTCGATCTTGTTTTCCGTGCTGAGCACCAATGCTACCGACGTGCCAGGAAGGCAGCTCCCACACCTGGACCCTACCTATCGACCCATCAACTCATGAACCGGGGACCAACGGCTTTACTTCCCATCCGAAGGAAGGCGTGATCAGAGATGTTATGCCTCAGAACATCCCGGCGGCGCCGACTGGGATTGAACCCAGGCCTGCTGGGGTGAGAGGTAATCACGCTTACCACTACACCACCGGCGCCGTTATGTTTTTATTGATCCGTATCCAAATATAAATGTTATCCATGGACAAGTACAATAATAATAATACACGAAGTGGATAAAAATATGCTGTTCAACACACCTAGTAGCATCAGCTTATTTATTGAAAATAATATGAAGAATCAATTTTTGGTATTATTTAGCTTAAAATATGTTATTTTTTGTTTTTTTTTATATTAATTCTTTATTGATGAGATTTTTAGCCGTAGGCTAGTTCACCTAAGAAATGTTTGATTTGATTGTGTTATAAAATTCGATAAAAACAAAAATATTTTTTTTTGTAAACATTTTATTCTCTGGCACTTGGTGCTTGGCGTGCTCTTGCATTTCCCTTCGTTATGAGATGACCACAACTGCGCGTGATCTATTGTTCGATAAGTCACGCCTTTGTTCACGCGAGTGTGGTGTATTCGTAAAAGAATAGATACCGAAACCACCTTCGATCATGCAGTGTTCAAAATTGATCTTTGAATGATCGCAGTGAACGATGAGTTCCGGGTAGTTTTCTGCCATTTCTGAATCAAAATAATGCATAGGTGGTGCAATTTGAATTCATAATGTATGAATCCGGAACATTGGAGATCGATCATGGCTAGATTTGTTGAGTTTGTTCCAGTTGAAAAACATTTTTATAAATGTATTATCATTGCTCTTGATTCCCGTTTGCTATACGGCGGAATAACCTCGATCGAGTGTGATCTATTGTTCGGTTGTTGCGGTTAGGTACGTGTGAATATTTGGGTTCGATTTCTAGATTACATGAAGGTCAAACTGGTGCTGTTTGAATTCGCACCTTATTAGAAGCAAATGAAAAAAAAATGTTTAATTTATTATCATTATTGATTTCCACTTGTTGTCCTATTGTTTGGTTGGTGTGGTTGTATATGTATGATGAGTTAACCGTTTGTTCATTTGAAGTGTTTTTTTGTTACTTCATACGTGAAGTTTACGATTTTCAGAGTTGATTGGAAATGCTATCTAACTGGAGAGGGTATGGGGGCAACCCGCATAAACGCGAACCATAACTTGACCTTACCGAAAATGGTTTAAAAAAATTATAATCCCTGCTAAATTTTAACTGAAATGATTATAGAACTTCACATGAAAGTTTGTGTGATAAAGTTTTAGCCTTATGTATTTGGTTTTTTGGAAGTGGACCTTACAAATAATGGGTTGTTATTCAAAATAGTTGTTTTCTCCATACATTTTCGGAAAAGGAATTATATTAGAACCTTTTTATATATGATTTTATAACTTTAATGGTAATGGTTATGGTAGTCAGTAAGGGCCATGGATGGTTTTGTATTATCGGTCAACTTTACGTTTAATATATCGCGAATTGGTAATCATTAATTTACAGACTATGTTATGTTACGTTATGTTATATAATATGCTTCATGTTAGATAGTATTTTCAACCAACTCTGAAAATCGCAAACTTCGCGTATGAAGTAACATAAAACACTTAGAATATAAAAATCAGGTTGCTATGTGTATAAGATATTGAGCAACGTGAGTTACTCAAAGTTACTCAAAATTAACTCCGATTTTCTCATGATCGAAAGCTGTCTTACTCCCAGTACGGCAGTATGAAAATTGAATAGAAGTTGAAATTGAGCGAAGGGCCATTAATGTGACAGTACTATTTAGTCAAACGCACTGACGTGGGTGCAAAAACATAGTTGAGTCTTGCGGGAGAAGATATTGGAATCCATCCTCCATCTACCTCACATTGATTTTAGTACTCTGCATTTTGGTACCCACTTTCTGGGTGGTTCGCCCAAAATCTGGTGCAATACTGTCCTTTGCATCTCCCCACCAAATCAAAAACGTTTGACGCCATATTGAATCGATGGTGCATACACGCCACCTTCTTCTTCTTTGTTCTTCGCATTTCAAGCTTATTGTTTGTCGCATATTAACGTATTGCGTGCTCTCAACTTAGTATTCTAAATACACTTTCACAGTTATTAAATTGAGAGCTTTCGATGGCAATGCCCATTAGACTGATGCAAAATTTGAAATTTTCGCTCCACAGTGCTCAAACGGTTCCAAATTGGGCCCTGATTAGCCTTCCAAAACTTGAACTCATTTAGTGAGAAACTGACTTGGCACAAACCATTTGAAGTTTATATGGAAATTACTATGCGAAAACAAAACTTTTTGTTCATTGTCTTCTAGACTTTTTGCATATTGTACTTTTAACAAGTTCTATTGCTATTCTTATGGGAATTTTTATCAGCTACAACTTTGCAGGAAATCGTTTTTCAGCCAAACGTCAAATTAAATAGTTATTAATTGTTTAAGAGATTGATAATCTTATGGCAAGATTAAGCAACTGTATTGTGAGCAACACAGTATTCTGCAGTGTGACATAGTAGCCATGATTTTTGTCCTCTATTCTACGCGCCATAAACACCAATGTTGCCTGCTGAACAGTTGATTGAGCATAATCATAAGACATCAGTGAATTGAATCATTAATAACTTTTATTCCTTATATTTGATCGAAAAGTGGTCTTTGACAAAGTTGTAGCTGAGAAAATTTTCAACAAGTTCAGCTATCATTTTCTAAAGTAGAGTGAACTGGTGAATTTTGAGATAGATATGAACCTAAATTATGGTTTCTCCATAGTAATTCCCATATAAACTTCAAATGGTTTGTGCCAAGTCAGTTTCTCACTAAATGAGTTCAAATTTTGGGAGGCTAATCAGGGCCCAATTTGGAACCGTTTGAGCACTGTGGAGTGAAAATTTCAAATTTTGCATCAGTCTAATGCCCATGCATGCATTTGTATATAGTGTGGCAAGCACAACGGTGCTCTATGGTAATACCATAGAGGTAACTCTAAGACTAGAAGGTCCCGAAATAACGTGCTAAACTTGTTGGCTCAGCTCTGGTACTATCTTCGGTCCCAAGCTAACCGATTCACCCCTCGAAACATAGGAAAAACCAGTAACCCCTCATTTTATCTGTTTAAACTTTCATAGCGAATCAAAACAAACATTGCGTAGTAGTAGCATTTCGACTAGTATGGGGTACGTTAATCGTTTGCTTGGGACCAATAGGCTAGTCAAGTAGTGAGCCAATTTAAAATCTTTAGTTTCGTATTGATTGTTGGTAATACCGCGTCTTTACTGACTAGGTTATGAGGTCGCTACATGTTAACTTGAAAGTTCTCATAAATGAGTAAAATTTCACCCATTTTGAAGAAAAGTGGCTAAACTCAATAGTCTATCCATTCGGGTAATCCGAAAATTTTGAATTTCCGGGAAAATCCAAATCGCGCAAGAAACGAACGTTTTCTAGATTTTGCCGTTGCTCCTGCCACAATAGCTCGGAGAGTTAATTTTTAGAATTTTCATTGCCTGTCATTGGAGGAGAAGTGTGAGTTCTTTTGTTTCAGGTCTGAACAAGGTAGATCCTGTTATGAAGCTAGTTGAAGAAAGAGATGCAGATGCATGCCATCAAGTCCTGAAATCCATGCCTTTTGAAGAATCTAATGAACCAAACATGACATAATGGGGCTCCATGAAGGTTTAGCCATTCTAACATTCCAGTCATCGTAGAATACCTTGTTGAGTCTGCAGAACTTCAAGAATCTGGAATGATTTGAAGAATAAAAAATATTTTTTAGCTCAGTTTAAATTATGCTATAACGCTCCGCGAGGTTTCAAATGGCTCAAAAATTCCTGGTGGACATCGTACAATATTTCGATCAACCTGTAAAATATCTCCACAACAATTTGGTTACTTTGCGTCTCACAAAATGTTATTTGGTTTGTAGAACTTCAAAATCTAAACTTCAGGATGATTTGAAGAACTATTAATATGGTAGAGAACTACTTCGGCCTAAATGCCCATTTTGGGCCTATCAAGCAGAAAATATCAAATAAATCCATGATTTCGGCGTTAACAGATAAATTATGCGTTAGGTACGATACTTTAGTTCAAATGCTACCGCACAAAGTCAATAAGAACGCGTGATATGAATGTTTGCATACAATATTCTCAAAAACAAATGAAGCGTTCCAACCGAATCAATTTTTTTCTTCATCAGATAGGCCGAAGTGAATTCATTGGCGTTTCAATGCGTTAGCTCGAGCTTAGAATCCGTAGGCCGCGTTTGGCGTCAAGAAGCAGTTTTAGACTTTTAACAATATCTCAAAAATTAGTTACTCTTTATCAAATCTTACGGTACGTACGGAAAGGTAAATAAATTTGGAAGTTATCAGTAATCAGTATCAGTAGAAGTTATCAGTAATTGAATGGACACCCTGTTCATGGAATGGGTAAAAAAATTCCTAATGAGTTAAGCCACTTATGGGTGAAATTTTACTCCTCAATGAGTTCTTTCAAGTTAGCATCCAGGAAACATTTTGTACTATTCACATCCCCCTACTAGAAATGGTTTTTAAAAAGGGGGCTCACAACAATTATTACGTCACGCTCTAAGGCCGCGCCCAGAGTAGACGCGCCCAATTCCAAAGAATCCTATTATGCTACTCTGCCCGTTGCCTAAGGGGGATAGGGTGTGTAAGATTCTGTTACAAATAATGCGATAAAGAGACTACACTCTACAGACTCTACCCAGCTCGGCCAAAACTGAACCTACCCAAAAATGGGTAAACTGTGTTGGGAGTGACAAGTTGACAAATGAACAACATTGGCATGAATCCGATCGACGTTGTTCGTTTTTCAACTTGTCACTCCCAACACAGTTTATCCATTTTTGGGTGGGTTAAGTTTTGATCGATCTGGGTGGATTATACCCAAATTTGGGTAGTTTTTAAATAGTGTGTAGAATATACAAAGAGACGCCAACTGATCCCTGTGAATACAAATCATCTAGAAACCATTGAGGCGCGCAACACTATCATTGTTCAAAACTTCGCTTGACTTCCGATTTCGTTTCACACTAAGATTATTTTACCGAAATCTGTGAAATTTTACCGAAATCTCAACAGCTGAACGTTCGGTAAACATTTCGTTGATTTTTCACAGATTTTCATTGTTTTTTCACAGATATTCGTTGAAAAACTACAGGAAATCTTATGTATGTTCGTTTGTAGTTATTCGAGGAATATTTTTCCCGGTTTGGATTTTCGGTGATTCGATTTAGAGTTGGTAATCAATTTAAATCAAACGAATTTATCTTTTTATTTCGCTTGCTTTTAGAGATTGTACCTGCAAATACCTGAAAAACTTGATGAAGCAGATAGCAATCCCGTAAAACAAAAGAACAATATGGGGGCGACTCCGGCTTAGTGGTTAGCATCCATACCTCTCACGCCGGAGTCACGAGTTCAAATCTCACCCCCGGACAAGTCACGAATGACCCAAGAGTGTTAAAGTGACTATAATAAAATAAAAAAAAAGAACAATAGAGGTATAATGAAATGTATTGTAACCATACAATAGAATTAATTGTACTTAAAATAAATTGCACTGTCCACAACGATATAAAATAGAATCCATGGTAAATGGGGTAATCTACAATAGAACAAGGGGGTTGTATCTTAAAGGTACAAAAAATCACTTTTTCCCGAACAAACTTGAGCCATTTACCATTCATTTTATTGTTTTTATACTGTTTAAAATTCATACTATATGGGACGTATTGTAGATCTATTGTAATAACAATATTTTAAATTTACTTGTACATACAATAAATAAAAATTAATTAATAAATAAACAAATAAACAAGATCGATTGTTGGCAATAGGTTTTGTTGTGATTTTATATCTTTTTATGGTGATTGTCATTCCGAGGAGTGAATGATTTAAATTACGACCAGCGTAAAAATATGAATAAAATAAATTGTGTGGATTGTTACTGGACCACATTTTGTGAACAATAGTTAGATATAACGTGATCTGAATTACCGGATATAAAAAATAGTTTAATACTTTTGGCAAGTTCTGTACCGTACCGATAAGCACAGTTAAAGTTAGACAGCGAATAAGAGAGGGCGTCAGAGAATTGCATATGAGTTCTACAGTAATTTAATTCAACTGTTTAATTTTGTTGTTTTATTTTTCTGTTGCAGATAATCTGAGGTCTAAGGATCAAAAAACATCAATAATTTTAAGTACTATAGCCGGTCTTTTGCTATTGGGTAAGTATTGAAATGCAATTAAAAGCATGCGCTTGTACAGTCAAAGATTAACCTCTACATTTTTGCAGATTAATTCCTTCGCCACAAATCCTAGGGCTGCTCGATCAGCCTGCGTCACACGATGTCAACTTTTGACGTGTTCGACCGTACCGCATGGTATTTCGGTCCCATGTCCCGCCAGGATGCGACCGATCTGCTAATGAATGAACGGGAAAGTGGAGTGTTCTTGGTCCGAGACAGCACAACCATCGTCGGAGATTACGTTCTGTGCGTACGTGAGGATTCGAAAGTCAGTCACTACATCATAAACAAAATCCCCTCGGCAGATGATTGCTTCATGTTTCGGATTGGCGATCAAACTTTCAGCGATCTGCCAGATCTACTAACGTTCTATAAGTTGCACTATCTGGACACGACACCGCTGCGGCGACCGGCAATTAGACGATACGAGAAAGTGATAGGGAAATTCGATTTCGATGGAAGCGATCCGGATGATTTGCCATTTAGGAAGGGCGAAATCCTTGAAATCATCAACAAAGACGAGGAACAGTGGTGGACTGCACGAAACGGTAAGGGTCAAACTGGCCAGATTCCAGTTCCATATGTCACGCGGTATGAGGAGAACATTATCGAGAGGCCACCAAATGCACCCGGTGCCGGAGGTCACCACCATCCGCCACCACCGGTTGGCTTGCACCACTCGGAAAATTCCAACATTTTCAGATCGAACCTTAACCGACAGTTACCGGCACTGGCTCGGGTAAAGCAGGAACGAGTGCCCAATGCCTATGACGATACGGCTCTGAAGCTGAACGTCGGCGATGTGATCAAGGTGATCAAAACCAACATCAACGGCCAGTGGGAGGGCGAACTGCGCGGTAAGGTAGGTCACTTTCCTTTTACCCATGTCGAGTTTATCGATGACGAAGTTCAGCATTGGAGCGGACATTAAGTGCTGGCAGGGAGGGGTGAGCACAGTTAGGATCATTTATTGCTCTTTTAATTTCATTGTGAGGAATTATTATTTAATTGTACAGATTATTTTATGCTTAGGGATGTACGTTTCAAGTCATTTATGTATTTTATGTTTAGTGGTATATCAACGTAGGCAGCCGTATTGCAGGATGGTTGAGTTTACTTGGTAGGTGTATTATAGCGTTAACAAAGTGTTTTATAAGTCAGTCAGCGGCAAATTTATTCTAAAGTAACAAGATTGTGAAACACCCAATTTATACATTTATAACAGTCAGCAAAGCGAAACAATAGCAACAAGCAGTAACCAGCCAATTCCGGGGGAAAATCGATATATTTAAACTAAATGTGTAAACACATGCTAAACAGTATAAGATTAAAAGTAATGCCAAGAAAATAGTCAATATAACTGAAACTCACACAACAACTAAGGTTTAACAATTTGCAACATCTCAATTTTTAGGGTTACTGTTCCTATATTGGTCATATAAATGAAAGTGTGTGTTGGCGAACCTGCGTTTAAAGCATGGGTTCAATAAAGGCGGCAACGCATAGGATCAATATAGAAGAACCTTATCCTCTACCATTGAAATCTCGAAGATGAAATTGTGTTAACAAAATTGGATTTTATTTCGACGATTATCGAGCACTTTGAAATAGTAGAGTTGAATAAAGGATGTTCATTGACTAAGTATTTAGGGAATGGGCTTCGATGTTATTAAACATACTTGCTTTTTCGGGTGAATTTGTTATTTAAATGTAAAAGGTTTACGATTAATCAACAATCTAAAAATCCCAGTTAAAGCACTGTTTAAATACGATAGTGAAGCAATAGAGTCTCTTGCTCTACCATTCCCTATCATACAACAGTCAGTTTATCAACAATTCTTGTCTTGGCAAAGCAAAAACATGGCAGTAGAACATAATAATCAACCGAACAACGATTCCAGCATAATCAATATTTGAAGTTGAACGATTGCTTCTCAGTCTCATTTCCATCATGTCTATCTAACAGTAAACACAAATCACTGGAACTGGAAGCAGAAGAGTGCTTAAGCGCAAAAAGTTTAGATTCCGTTCAAACCAAATTCGTTTCGAATAAGTTCGAATATTTGGGAGTGCCTCATAATGTCGCCCGGCATAACGCCGTTTGGCATAACTGCCATTTGGCATAACTGTCATTTGGCATGAATGCAAAACAAATGTTTTATCGAACATGACTGTTTTTCATCATTATCCGTTATTCAGAAAATATGCTCATGCTCAAAAGGGTGGGGGGCTAGGGGGTATCTTATAAATGATTATTTTTCCCTTCTTTTGATCATGAGCTGTTGCCAGAATGGACTTTATGCCAAACGGAATTATACCAAACTGTGGTACTCCCGAATATGGCTATAAAGCTATATTACGTCTAGAAACTATGTGAAAACTTTTTTCAGTGACAGACACACTGTCAAATAAATAGGTCTGTTCCCGTACTTGCTTTTCTGTAAGATTGTGTACAACAAAAAGCAAACGGAGGATGTTCCAGTACTTGCCGCACCATATTATTTTCTTAAAGCAACTTACAGAAAGCTGCGGCAACTTACAGCAAAAGCAAAAAAGCAAGTACGGAAACAACCTATTTTCTGACAGTGTGCCTCTTACTGAAAACAGTTTTTACATAGGGTAAATGACGGATTCGGCAAAACCTTAACCTATAATCGTCAGGGAGTAAACAACGTCCTTGATAGCTCAATTTTGGTATGTGGATACATTATGTGTCAGAGCATCTATTGGGCAAATTTGAGTGCTATAGGACTTTGTTTAACCACTTGACGATAATAGGTTAAGGTATTGCCGAAGCCGACATTTCATCTATTTTCTATTAGGAACGCACATAATATTTTTCCAGTACCAAAATTAATTGTTTTTTTTTATCTGAAATGAATTTTATGTGAGTAATCATATAGATTTCATTGGACACATAAAGTTCATGTGATTTAGTGGTGCAATTTGTGAAATTCACATGGATATGTTCCACTGGTTATGTGATTTATTTTATGAGTGCTTACCAATTGTACAAGCACAATCCTTTACAATCGTTCAGTGCAATCAAATGAATATCAATCAAATGGGTTTCCAAGCAGATAACGAATCCGAACTGCAAAACAAGTGGGTCCACACAACACAGCAAAACTCCGTCGGCAAAATGTCCAGCCAAACCTCAAAACTAGAAACCCTTCCTAGTGGTTGTTCCCGGTCAAGTAGAGATTTTGTCGTTCGTCGAAGATACCCATCTGGCATCTCCATTATAATCGGTATTATACCCGTAGAATAACAAGAGTAAATGAAAGCCCACCAAATTAGATAGCTCACAGAGCTCAGGTTTGAAATGATGGTAAACCAATTTCCTTGCTTTGCAACCGATTCTTTTGTAACATTTCCGCTTAGGTTTGCGCGAAACATAACGGATATTTTCTATCGGAGACGGAATAGTTTTATAACGGAAAACAGAGAAAGAGAGTCTATTCAATATTCTAAAACAGAAGTGAACTCATATATATTTTTACGAAACTTTTTTGCAATGAACAGATGTGTAGAGGTATTTTTGAGGAAACTCGTACAATTCCTAATTTAGTAGACTTCCATAAGGCTTGTTTCACTGCACATATAGGAAAATGTTGTATAATTTATATAAACCATAATTTGAATCGTGTCTAACAATCGCATTACTACTTCGTAGGTCCCGATGATTTTTCGTCAAACTGATGTGTAACTGTATGTGGGTTCATACTATAGAATGCTTAGACTGAATTATTCGAAATTATTTAGGTACTCTCTGTTCGCAAATAAACCCCGAGATTGCCAATGAAATGCGAAACCTAAAACACAAACACAATTATAGATGTGCAATACAATAGAACACACACACACATACATACATACTCACACACATGTGGGAAAGGCGTGACAAAAACACAAAATCTTAGTGAGTAAGTTTTCTGAAGGCTGAATCGATCTAAATGAATACTAAACTTTAATTGTTTTCTTGAAACCCCCCAGTTACACAGTGTAGTACTAGGAAGCAAATCAATAGCGTTACTAACGTGTTGAAGAAAAATTCTTTCCCATTTGAACAGAAGAAAACCACGCTCTATCAATAGTTTAGCCGAAAAAAAAAAAATACAAATAATTCATTCAGGAAAGCAAGAAATACTAAAAACCAACATATATTTGTAGCTTATAGGGTTTAGTTTATGCTCCACGTATGAAATTACTGCTCTATATATATATGAAAGAAAAGTTTATTTAAGAGAAAAGAAGAGATGCAAATATCTATAAACAGAAGCATGATAAAAGAAGTAATGGAACGGAACTAGTGTTGAGATTTATGGAGTGACGGAAACCAATAATTAGTAAACATCTTGTAATAACTGAAATAGCGAGGCAGGAAAGTGCATGTAAAATTTAAAATTCCAAATCTTTTGAATTATATAAAAAAAAAAAACGTCATGAAAATCTTCGTATTTACCTAAACAAAATATCGAACCACGATTTAATACAACAACAGAAGAAAATAGGTACATAGTATAATCAACAGCTACATCCGATGATAACCAAAACTCGAAGGTACTACCGAAAAATAAAGTCTTCAATCAAATTGCTTAAAATGAATTTGCTTGAGGCGTTCCTGCTGAAAGAAAGGTTCCAGAGTTTCAGATAATGATTTGTCGAGACTGATCTCCTGGGGGGTGAATAGCGTTTAGGAGAAATGTAATTTCTTTCTTCAGTGTCCTGTTAATCGCCAAAAAGTAAACAATGGTCTCGACCTGCATCGAAAAATAAAATTATCCTAAGATTTAGTCCTTTTAACTTAATTTTAAGCAATTTGGAGTTTTGCATCCCTAGCGGCGCCGGTGGTGTAGTGGTAAGCGTGATTGCCTCTTACCCCAGCAGGCCTGGGTTCAATCTCAGTCGGAGCCGCCGGGATGTTCTGAGGCATAACATCTCTGATCACGCCAAGGGAAGTAAAGCCGTTTTAAAAAGTATAAAAATTGATATTTTTTTCAAATTTAAAGAACCCAATTTAAGTATACTTTTTGTTTCGGTGGAAGAAACGGCTGCTGTTTAAACATGTCAGAAAGCTACAAGTCCACACACTAAGATTATTTTACCGAAATCTGTGAACTTTTACCGAAATCTCAACAGCTGAACGCTCGGTAAAAAGGTCGGTAACAGTTTTCCTGTAATTTTTCAACGAATATCCATAAAAAATCACAGAAAATCTGTGAAAAATCAAATGTATAAGTCAACTAATAAGCAGACGCCTTGCAAAAAGTTAATGAACATCATGTGCCAAAGGAAATGTATAAGCGGCCACACATACCTTTTATGCATTCTTATAGCACCTATGTGGTTTGTCTTATGGAATGTATAAGGTTGATGTTTTGGCAAAAATTTATAAGTGAAACACATGGATAAAATAATTAATTTTCGTTTGGTGCAGGAAAATGTCTAGTTTTGGATGATCCAATCAACCAAGAAGTGTACCAAAATCAATGTTTGAAGAAAATGTTGATTCCATTTCTTCACAAATATCACGCAGACGGGAACTACGTGTTTTGGCCGGATACATCATCGCATTATGCTAAGAAAACACTAACCTTCTTGGAAAATCAAAATATCCCGTATTTACCAAAAAGTTGAAGATTTTTTTTTCGGAAATATGAGTTCGTTGGTGTAGAAAATCAATTGGAGGGAAAAAAATTGTAATCAGCTGATAAACCGAATCAAAAGTTGCAAGAGATCTGGCAACCATGCCAAGTGAAAGTGGCGAAGAAAATCGGGCTCAGTGAAATTCGATTTTATAGTGTTTTATAGATCAATGAAAATGCTAAGGTTTTGACAGAACTATGCTGTGGCTACCACAGTATTTTACATTTGATCGTCCATATACAGTAGCGCCAAAAGCATCCTGTGATGGGTTCAACACTTGATCATCTAATTGATCAATTCTAGATAGAGCTGGAATTAGGGTGTAACAGCCTTTGTAAACAATGACTTCTCTTGTTGATTTCTCGGAATTCAAGGCACGCCTACACAAACAAACATATACATCGGGTAGGAGAAGTCTTCCTCTACTCGATGGTGCAGTCGATTTGCCAAGGCGAGCCATGACTTCCGAGAAATCATCGAGAGAAGTCATTGTTTACAAAAGCTGTTACGCCCTAATTACAGCTCTATCTAGAATTATATTTAAGTTATAAACTAATCAAATTTCATCTTTTCATCTATATATCAAACCTTTTTTTTCATATACTTGTAGATCAGCCCTAGAAAATTTAATTGAGAAGTTCGGCTAGCTTGACGGCTGCCGCTTTTGCTTACTGAGTAGAAGATCGTGGACTTACCACCGACAAACCGATATGTCACTTAATTCCATACGAAATAGAAAAAAAAAGTTATTGAATATTACATCCAAACTGCTGCAACCAGGTCAATCCATCGTTTGTGTAATATAACGTTGTACGATGTCCATCGATTTTGCGAACAAAATTACATCCATTGATGTAATATTGTATCTGCTTTTTGCTATTACATCATTATTTCATACATCAGCTTGAATTACATTGATCGATATTACATTTTTGACGTAGGACTACGTCTTTGATTTCTATATGGGGGTACACTTTGTGAAAACCGAAAATGGAACATGTAACAAATTAAGAAAGATTTTGAACGTTAATAACTCAGCTTCCCCTGGTGCAACTTCAATAAATTTATAACCAATCAATCAAGAATATGGCTACGCATCGATAACAATGCTTTCGAATGTTGATTTTCAACAAGAAACTATTGAAAAACTGGTAAATGTCCAGCATTGTCCAAAAGCGTCGAATTAACTAACAAATCCACCAATTACCTACATGCATATGCTGCTTCCCCAGCACAGTCGTCAGAGAGTAGTAAGTAGACGAAACAAGCCGAAGTGCCATTTGCCTCCGATCCTCGGGCGCGTGCGAATAGGAAGGATGGAATTGCGTATTATTTTGCACACTCATCACCATATTTAGAACCAAACGCAAATTCTTCAAGATAACCACCATCCGTCGTCTGGTTCACCGTGCCGGTGTTTGACGTATCTCCGGTCTGATTACGAGGTGTGCTGAAGGTATTCCTGAAAAATAAGATCCGTGATGCTGTAACCTACACTAAACACGCCAAGCGTAAGCGGCCATGGATGTCATATACGTTTTGAAGTGACAGAGACGCACTCTGTTTGGTATCGGAGGTTAAATCATCATCAACTTTGGCAACAAAACGGCTCTTTTCAGGGACACCAAGCTGTTTGTCCATATTCAGAACCAACGATCACACAAAATGCTCATGTAATCAAAATGCTCATGTAATCAACCCCTGGAAGCAGGGGTACAAATTATTTTGATCAACCTTGATCAACTTTGAATCGCAACGGCCGGATATTTTCGATGGAAGAAGCAACAATCTAGCATCTTATTCGACGAAGACGGCAGGAAACATTTGTGAAGCCGAGTGATTAACGAAAGAGAGTGTCGATGAAGAGAATCGATCAAAACTATCGATCGACCTATTGAAAAGTGACGCGAAATTTGTTTTCCGTACTGAGCTCGAATGCTACCGACGCCAGGGAGACAGCTCCCACACCTGGACCCTACCAATCGACCCATCAACTCAACCGGGGACCAACGGCGTGATCAGAGATGTTATACCTTAGAACATGCCGGTGGCGCCGACTGAGATTGGAACCAGGCGTGCTGGGGTGAGAGGTAATCACGCTAACCACCGGCGCCGATATATTTCAAGGTGATATCACGGCGAATGAGAACGACCCAAATTAGAGTTTAGTTATCTTAGAAATAAGAAATAAAGTGCAGGACCTCAGCGATGACTAAATTTGCCTCATGTTTTCTCAGGATTTTACAGGGACAAATTCCCGAATTTGAGAAAAGTAAAGATTGGATTCGTTCAGTCTATTGGTACTACTCCGAGACTGAATATAATTTTCCTCAATTTCCTCATTTTCTGGCAGATTTTTTAGGTTTTCCACAGGAAACCATGAGACAAATTTACTCATCGCTGAGTTCCTGCACTTTTGACGATTATGAGTGAACTAAACTCAAATTTGGGTCGTTATCATTCGCCGTGTACGCAAAAAGGAAAGAGCCAGTGTCGCTACTTGATAGCAAACTACTCATAATGGGAGGAGTCTTTGTAGCTTTTATACCACTTGGTTGCACATCATTCTGCTTTAACCTGAAAAGATATAAAAGAGCGCTGCTGTATGGCATTAGCTCATTTTCGCTTCCGACGAACAGCAATAGCAGCAGTAGGAAGGTGGTGGCTAGTACACTCCTTCACACCTAACAATCAACAATTGGGTTCTTTAAGTTGAGGTAAATGCATTTTCGTAATCTTCATTAAAAATGGAACCCAAACCCAAAATTTCATCAATTTTGGTACACTGGAACTATTTTAAATAAGTACGATTACATTTGCAAAAATCACCTTATTAGCGCCCCTTGGTGTCACTTTGTATGGGAGCGAGCTGTCAGTTTGTCAGTTTAGTGTCAAACAGTGAAGTTATTATTTTGCTTTAAATCTTGATTTAAAAATCGAGATGAAAGCGTGTGGACTCGACAAAAATATCGCTATGCTCAGAAAACGAAGCTCTTTCAGATGATATATAATAACCGATATATTTTTCAAAATTAAAGAACCCAATTGACTGGTCGTGGTAAAGGAGGAAAAGGTCTGGTAAAGGAGGCGCCAAGCGTCATCGCAAAGTTCTTCGAGATAACCGCCATCGGTCGTCTGGCTCGCCGTGGTGGTGTCAAACGTATCCCAAGTATCACAATTATGTTCCAAGATGTTTCTGCAACATGTTTATAACTGAAATAAGTCGTATATAAGTTTCCAAGACCAAATTATAACAAAGGTGCTACTAGGGATCTCCGGTCTGATCTACGAGGTGTGCTGAATGTGTTCCTGGAAAATGAGGTCCGTGATGCTGTCACCTACACTAAACACGCCAAGCGTAAGTGGCCTCTTCAATAAAATGGCCCTTTTCAGGGCCATTAAACTTACATCAGTAAAGAGTTGGAATAGAATTTATCTGTGCTTGTTTGTCCATATTCAGAACCACAAGCCCCCAACGACCACACAAAATGCTCTCCAGAGTTGTAATTTTGTAACCATGGAAGCAGTTTTGATTGATTCTCTTAATCAACCTTATCTTTGAAAAAAATTACTACAAATTTGGTACGCCTACAATTCAAAAACGGAAAGAGTTGAGATAATAGATAATTGATCAATTAAAAGAACTAAATGCTCTTCACATTTAATCCGTCCACTAGCAGTCCTACGTCAAGCTTCCGTTCGTGCCCCTAGGCACAGACCTTTCTACTTTTTTTTTGCTGTATAGTGTGCTTTGGTCAGAAATTTTATTGTTTTTGCTATGGTCAGTGTCTTGGTCACTATTTTGAAGCGAGTCACTAAAAAGTCACTTTTTACACCAACAAGTCACTAAAGTCACTATTTCCCTAAAAATAGTCACTAAAGTCACTTTTTCACTACTAAAATAGAGTAAAATTTAAAAATATCAACAAAATGTTAAAATTGAGTACTTGGCACTAAGAAAGTCTACAGTAGTTTTTACAAAATATACATATCAGTTAAAAAATTTAAAATTTAAACCGGGTGGCCAGTGAACCGCAAAACTTTAGAACACCAGGAAAACTATTGGGAAATGCCTTTAATTTCGATTAAAAATCGGAGAAAATATACCTCCTTTCCCAGAAAATAAATTGTAAACCTTGGAAACCTTCCAAAGGTATTTATCTATGATAGAATTTCAAAAGTCTTTCAATGATGATTAAAAACTTTAAAAAATCCAAAGTCATACCGTCATCTATATTCGACATATGTTTTGCGTAAGCAAAATGAGGTGAAACAAAATCCAAAACGTTTCTGGACATTCGTCAACGATAAACGTAAAGAAAGTGGTCTTCCAGCGCAAATGACCATTCAGCCAGCACACCTGAAAATAGTTGTAACCTCTTCGCTCAGCAGTACTCTGGTGTTTTCGCCTCTGGCAGGGCATCAGCTCAAGAGGTCCAGAAAGCCTAGCAATTCATCTGGTCAGCACGGATTGAATCTATACAGAGGAAGTTCATTAGGTTTGTACTTCGAACTCTTCCCTGGATAGATCCGGTGGTACTTCCCCCATACGAAAACCGATGCAAGCTTTTAGGATTGGACACACTGGCTAAAGGAGAGATGACATGCGTGCTGTATTTGTTGGAAAATTACTTTGCGGAATAATTGATTCCCCTAACATTTTGGCTAAGTTGAATTTGAACGTGACCTCGAGAGTTCTTCGTTCCACGAACTTCCTCCGTCTTCCTTTTCACCGGACAGTTTACGGTCAAAACGAACCAATATGTGCTATGTGTAACATTTTTAACTCTGTTTTCCACTTGTTTGACTTTAACGTTAGCTGTGAAACATTTAAATGTCGTTTACGTAATCGCAATTTAGTAAAGTTGTTTGTAGATAATAAATAAATAAATAAATTTTGCCTCTAAGCTTAAGAGAAGAAGAGTTATTCTAAAAAAGTTTTTGAGATCATTCTGAAGAAATGCTGAGAAAAGTTCTTAGCGAATTATCAAAGTTATCTACCTAGGTATATCAAAATTTTAAACATTTCAAAAACAGAATCAAACTTAAACTCATAAAAAATGGGAATTACTA
The DNA here is from genome assembly GCF_037179485.1 of Ochlerotatus camptorhynchus. NCBI lineage: Eukaryota > Metazoa > Arthropoda > Insecta > Diptera > Culicidae > Ochlerotatus > Ochlerotatus camptorhynchus. The sequence goes on from NW_027040542.1 coordinate 1,418,896, forward strand.
TTTGCTAGCCATCATGTATAACGTAAGCAAAAGTATTCAAATCACTTCAAAAGCACTTCACAGGAGATTCCGTTGTGAGATTCGATTAAATTAGAGGAATATATGAAATTTGATTTTAAGTTCCATGACATAAAAAGTTTATTTCAATATCAAACCGTATTTTAATTTCTAAGTTACCATATAAATGGTTACTTATTTAGTATTTACTAGTCACTATTTGGTCACTATTTCCGTAATTTTAGTCACTAAAGTCACTACTATTATATCGTATCAGAACTACCAGCCCTGTATTTATGTCGGTTTATCGGTGGGTTTACTCCCAAGCTCCTCCTAAATACAAACATTAGAATGGTCGCATCGCCTGCTTTAGCGAGTCCTGACCCATATCCTACCCTACCATCCAACTCCGTAGTATCTATGGGGGCGTCGGTGAGTCGCTGGCCTCCTATTAAGTAGATGTCACATCAACAATATCCTTCCTTTCCCCATAACGGAGAAGATGGGCGTGGCCGGTTATGGTCATTGTCATGCTTTTCCTGTTCTGAACTCAGATTGGAAAGCTATTCACTCCCAAATAGTTTTCCTTGAGCAATCAGAATAAGCGCTTTAAAGTAGATACATGACAAACGCAAACGCAAAGATAAACCGAATCAAAAGCTGGATTCGAAAAATCGATTTAAATGCTGTACAACGCTCATGTTCTATCCTTCGACAATGTACCCCTCTAACCTCGAGTAAGCCGCGAGTATTCGGCCCAACTCCTACTAGACATAGAATTAAGTGAATTTTGTTACAAACAAAGAACAATGAATTATCGGCTCCGTAAAGCTAACGCGATTGAGCCTTACAAATAAAAAAACGCTCATGTTCTCTCATCATGAAACAGGTACGTCGAACAGCTGATAGCGGATCTTATTCAAATGTTCATTTTTTTTTTGAAGAAACTTGTCGTAGATTCATTTGAAATACCTAAATCACTTTTTCTTTTTTCAAACATGTGTTTTTATGAGCCCAAATAAAAATTCTCATTCTCAGTTATCACCCGTTAGTGCTCATTAGACTGATGCAAAATTTGACATTTCCGCTCCACAGTGCTCAAACGGTTCCAAATTGGACCCTGATCAGCTTCCCAAACTTTGAACTTATTTAGTGAGAAACTGACTTGGCACAAACCATTTGAAGTTTATATGGGAATTACTATGGAGAAACCATAATTTCGGTTCATATCTATCTCAAAATTCATCAGTTCACTCCACATTCAAAAATGATACCTGAGCTAGTTGAAAATTTTCTCAGGTACAACTTTATTGAAGACCACTTTTCGATCAAATGTAAGGAACAAAAATTATGAATGATTCAAGTCACTGATGTCTTATGATTATGCTCAATCAACTGTTCAGCAGGCAACATTGGTGTTTATGGCGCGTATAATAGAGAACAAAAATCATGGCTACTATGTTACACTGCAGAATACAGTGTTGCCCACAATACAGTTGCTTAATCTTGCCATAAGATTATCAATCTCTTAAACAATTAATAACTATTTAATTTGAGGTTTGACTGAAAAACGATTTTCTGCAAACTTGTAGCTGATAAAATTTCCCATAAGAAAAGCAATAGAATTTGTTAACAGTACAATATGTAAAAGGGCTAGAAGACAATGAACAAAAAGTTTTGTTTTTCAATAGTAATTTCAATATAAACTTCAAATGGTTTGTGCCAAGTCAGTTTCATATCAAATGAGTTTAAACTTTCGGAGGCTAATCAGGACCCGATTTGAAACCGTTTGAACACTGTGGAGCATTAATTTCAAATTTTGCATCAGTCTAGTGCTCATGCAACAATTTTCTTTGCTAGTTTATTCAGCTTTGCAAAAGGAGCGGACTAAAAGCTGTAAAACTATATATATTTAAAAATAAAGCTAGTTGATTGTAAAGATGCTTCCAAAGAAGCGGTAATAAAGTTTTTTTTTAAGCTGAGTATAGGTTGCATAGTAGTTGAAGATACACTTATGATGTTCATCTTATTCAGTAAGAGTTGTTAGTGGTGTAAAAGCCATCAAATGAGTAATATATTATCTTTATTAGCATAGTTTTGCAACTACAACCTGTAAGTTGATTAACTTGTGTAAAAATGTGATATCGACAAATTGAATAAAGGTTGTGAAAATGCTGAGAAAACGCTTTTCAAACCCATTTTGTTAGCTTCTGGCTGTGGCTACATTTGCAGCCTTTTTTCAGCTACTGTACAGCATGACGCTGGACAAGCTGTCTTATAAAGCTGACAATGTTTGTTGGGTAGTCCAGCGTCTCTCAATTTATGCGTTGCGTTGAGAACCACCAGGTGGTCAGTTGGGCTACCAAACTTTGACGGAACTTGGCCATATATTATTAAAAAAAAATCGATTCCTGGTAACCTTATAAAATTGAAACGATGCCAATATCTTAGAAGGATACATCAGTTTTGGGAGCTACCTACTTGAAAGTAATCATCTAAAACGGAAGAAATAAACGAAAACTCATTTTCAATTGTGAATCCATATTTATTATCCTCGTATTCATCTAGCTGCTTTTTATTTATAGTTGATTTTTTCCTTTCTTTTCATTTACTCACATATTTACACCATTGAATTTCACTTGCTTTAATATCGAATCATAGAAAAATATAGACAAAAATTAGTTTAACTCACATTCAACTGTCTTAAGTTTTTTTTTCATCTACTAAGTTTTGCGATGTTCGTCTTCTTGATTATTTCTTAGATGCTATATTTCACATTTTGCTTGTCTTTTTTTTAAATAAATGAAATATTTTTTGTTGTTCTGTTCCAGCTCTGTAACTGAAAAAAAAATCGAACTCAAAAAAAGTTCTCTTCGCCTTGGTCTGCAATGCTGGGATGAGCGCGAGCGCAAAGAAAAAGACAAAAAATATAAACTAACAATTTGCAATTATGTCATCCCACTTTTCAATGTTATTGCAGTTTTGCGTCTTTTCATTTCTTTTTTTTTGTTTTGGTTCAGGGCTGAAACTTTACATCTCTCGTTTAATATAGGAACATCAATCCGTTGTTGAATTAGTTTACTAAAATATCTACCTTGTTGATTTGTTTTTTTTTTATCTTTTTCGCTTTTATGTATACTACTAGTTTTGAGTGTTTCTGCTATTGGCTGGAAGACTGGGAGCCGTTTCCAATCCGACCCCGGACAGGGGTTGGAAGCATTGGAGCTCTCCTCTATCGTGTTTATGAATTATTTCATCGTTCACCTGGTTCTATGACGAGGGGAGGGGGGAAGCTGAGCCTCTGAAATTTGTAGTTTGTGTGTGTGTGTGTGTGAGTTTGAATGATTTATACAGAAATAAGTTACGGTTTATCTTTTGCAGTAGTTTTTTGTTTGCGCTTAATGAATTATTAGTAAAGGGTTTTTTTTACTTGCTCTTTGGATATATTGTTTATGTTTCTTAAATTTTACTCTCGACAAGATTTCAACTACAATTTTGAATTTTTTTACAGTGCCTTTCCTGTTTCGATCGATGCCCAAAAAGGAATACGATCGTTTTTACAGTTCCATCTACACATCGTTCGGTTTTCCTAATTTTCGTTTTTTTGTCGATTATAATTTGTAAGTAGTTCAATAGTTTTTTTTTGTTAGTATACATCTTTGATTTTCATTTGCCTTGATGATTTTCCTTTCCGTTACAAGTTTAAGATTACCGTGCATGAGAAAACAAAGTGTGAAACGTCGAGTGTCCATTAAACTAAAAGCAATAACTTAACTTCAATGTATGCTTCTTATTGGCATTCTAGGGGAGGGAGAGGGGAGGGGGATTAACGTTTTCTCGAGAGAGGAAAAATGCACAACTAAGAAAACCGGTATGCAAATTGCACAATAATTCAATCAGGTCGTCGGTGTACGAATTGTTTAAGGAATTACTTATGTTCAAGAGACTTCCTAAGCAGTGTGTGTAGTACATTATGTTGCAGTAATTCTAGATGAAACAAAAACGGACAAGTACAACTAATGTTCATTCTTTTCTATACATTCAGTTTTATTTCCGATTGAGGTTATGTACAGGAACTAGGGGTGCAATTGAATAAGGTGAAGATTGAAGGCGTTGTTGGGTGGTGGTTAGAATGATCTTTGCAAAGCTTTGGAATTGTGAAAGCTTCTCAGAGAGCGTTCTTAGGTATGAACGGACGGTGATCTAATGAATGGTGAGCTTGTATAATAAATTTAGATGGAAGCAAGGGTGTTTCTAGCTGAAACCATACGACTACTAACTTGAGGTCTTTTTACTTGTTAATCGAAGTACTCGTTGCAGTGCAGTGCGTTCCAGCCATTGACAGACTTTCGCATGATATTGACAAAATTGTTTTTCAGATAGTCACTGATAGATTTGATTCTCAAAAAAACCTTCGGCAAAATCTCATTCATTTTTCGTCAATGACAAAGAATCACCTGGGTACAAAAACTGTAATTTCGTGCATTCTGTGTTCAGGACGTAGATGCTTGTTCACTTTAACGGCTTTATGTAATTGCTTTGTTCAAGTAATTTAATTACGCTACCAATTTAGTTAATAAAAAAACTGCTCATGTTCGTCACTGACAGCATTGTCACTGACAACTGACATGGTTTGCCTTGACGATGATTTTTAACTCAAATGAGTGACCAAACCAGAATTTTGAATATCGCCGTGCATTGTCGAGATTTTGCAGCATTGACTCGTTGGTCTAAACATATAGCTTTCGTTAGTTGGGCTGAGCTGTCAAAGCTGAAAATTGATTTATCATTAAAATTGTTCATCCATGATCATGAAAAAAAGTAGGCCGCGCTGAAAAACTGACGTGCATTAGTTTTGCTGCAGTTTTTCTTTTGTGATTTTAATAAATTTTAATTATTTTCTAAATTCCTAGTTCTAAACTTTTGATTGAATCGAATTTGGCAAGTGCTGACACCGTAAGATAAGAAGAAAATAAAAGAGAAGGAAGATCCGTGCACTGCGTATCTCGTAAAACGGTTTTCCTACAACGAGACGGTGCTGAATATTGACGAAAAAATTGCAAGCGCAGTGAGGAAGCCATTCAAACAAGCGCTATTACAGGCCGGACCATTTCATATTAATCACCGTCAAGCAATTGGGATCATACGTCATCAAGACTATTTGGATTAAAGAAATGGTGCTGCATTTGGGAGAGCATTTTGATCCGGCTTAGGAAACACGAGAAGGCGGGCTAACTACAGTCTATTTAGGTAAGTCCCTTGCTTTGAATTTGTTTACATTGTATTTCAATCAGTATTTGTAAAAGCTTTACCAAATAAGGTCCTAAATTCTAAATTGAGCTCGGCTAGCTTGGTGATGGCTGCCGCTTTTGCTTACTGAGTAGAAGATCGTGGGTTTACTCCCAAGCTCCTACTCCTCCAAAAACAAAACAATTACTATGGTCGCATCGCCTGCTTAAGCGAATCCTGACCCATCTCCTACCCAACTATTCAACTCCTGTTAAGTAGATATTACATCAACAATATCCTTCCTTTCCCCGTAAAGGATAATATGGGCGTTACCGGAGATGGTGATTGTCATGATTTTCCTGTTCTGAATTTTGTTGGAGAACTATTAACTCTTAAATAGTTTTCCAAATAAAAATAACCATAAGAAAGAGCTTTGAGTGGGTTGGTTTATTTCCTTTACATTCCGTTATAATTGCTTATCTTTTGACAGGAAAGGAAGGAAAATAAACCAACCCACTCAAAGCTCTTCATAAAGGGATTCCGCTAAGAGGTTCGACAAATTTAAAGGATTCATAAGAAAGAGCTTAACGACGTGTTCAAGGTATCATCCAAACCATTTGTAGGATATTTCTACCAACCGGGTTACCGTTCGTTTATGATATGTGTTTATTAGGGTTTTCTTAAGTTTATTATGATTACTACGATAAAGTAGATACATTGCAGTTGCCAGTTTTTGATCTCCTCGAAAAGGAATCTCCACTGTCAGAAATGACGTTTGATTTCTGTTTAGGAGGGCTACAGCCCAACTAACGGGAGGCCGACTAATACGTAGCCCAATAAGTGAAATTCGACTGTATTTGTATTTCGTTTTAATTCTCATAGATTAATTTTTAAAGCAATGGACTAACAGCATGGTTGATTTACGTAACAGATGTCGCTAGTAAAAACAGTTACGGCGATTTAATTTGAATGCAGAAAACTGAAAAAAGCCTATTTTCACAAAATTAGAACCTTTTCAGAAAAATTAAAAAAATGTTACACTTGATAGGGGAGTTTACGTATTCTCGTCAATCCAAGCAGCATTCGCGCTTCTAGCATTTTCTGAGCGTCACGCACGCATATGACGTGTTTGTTTGTTTACATTTATCTGCTGCTTGCTTCTCTGTCCATTCCAATCGACAGAATTGTTCGAAACTGTTTGAAAGCGTTTTTACAGCGCTCCAAACTTCTCAAGTGAGTGTGACTATTGTCGGCAGCCTCTTTTACTTCAGCAATCTTTTCATTTGAACTGCGTGTTAACCAACTGTTCTATTATCGGCAACTCGAAATCAGCCGTATTTTGTAGTGCGTATATTTTATTTGAAGAAAAACCCGGCATTACAGGTTTGCTCAGTCGTAAACATGTATTTAGATTGAAGCTGAAACACGAAGGAATCGTTTAGATCAGGCATGGAAAATCATTCGCATTCATTTCGTGCATTCATTTACATTCATTTGGCTCTAACTTTTTTTCATAAACAGCATTCCGCAAAATGATGCATACAGCTTTTGTAGGTTTTGTTATTAGCTACAACTTTTGTCAACAAGTCAAATCCGTTTTTCGATGCATGACGAGCGAACAGAAGCCACTACTGTTTTTCAGTGAATGTATTTTACATTCACTGAAAAACAGTAACAAGTTCTGCCCGCTCTAGTTCGTGATGCATAAGAGATACAGATTTGAGTTATGAGCAAAAGTTGTAGCTAAGAACAAAAGCTCTATACATCATTTTGCAGAATGCTGTTGATGAAAAAAGTTAGAGGCAAATGAATGTAAATGAATGTATGAAATGAATGTAAATGATTTTCCATGCCTGGTTTAGATACATTAAGAAAATACAGAGAAATTAACGTTTAAATTATGGTTGCCGAAAACAGGCAATGGGTGCCGAAGTCATAATTTACCCTAGTTCAATTTTTATCGAACTGGCCACCAAATATTTTTTAGGTGGCACCATGCTGTCAGTAGTTGCAAGATCCATTGATTACATATCTGAAAATATGCAATCAATCATTTCAGAACAACTTATCAACATATTGTTGAGGGTATGGTTTTAACACTCCGAACACGATGCCCCCGGTAAAATGAGTAACGGCAAACTTGGGGGTGTTGAAAATGGGCCAAATTTCCGTGACATAATTAATGGACCTTCCCTTACCAAACATTGACGTCGTTACACATTTTACCGGAGGCATCGAGTTCGGAGCGTTAACGGTAATTCGGAATACAACTGCTATTGATTATATATAAAGGCAACAGCAAATCTGATTTCTTTTCATTTTTTCTCGCATTGAAAATATAAAATATCAGAAAAGGTTAAGGTAAAAAGAGCGTTAGTGATCATAAATCCCGGCATAGTTTAAAACTGCTAATAAATGATTTTCAAAATTGAAAGGTTAAAAGTTCCTTATGCAGAATATGCCGAAAATTTAGTTACATAATGGTAATTACAAAGTGCATCAATTAATCTTTGTTAGAAACTTACATAAAGATCGAAAAAAATATGAATTACTTTAAATACAGTCAGAATAGCGGAAAAGATGCACATAAATTCTATTTTCATTCTGGTGCAGTTGTAGCTGCAGCTGCAAGTCTTCTAACAATTTCTGTATCTTGACAACGAACATTTTGCTTGAAGTTAGCAATTTAGTGATTTGGATCATCTGTTTGTAAAATTTTTGACAGAACGGTTATATTTGACGTAATTATCCAGTTCCTATGCATACTTGAAGAATCTATTTGAATATTTAGTAGCCGGATTCCAGCAGGAATTATGCACCCACAAATTTACTCAAAAGACGAAACATACCAATCGGATACAACCGTCGATCTTCACCTTACTCAACGTAATAACATTTTCGGAATACCCGGGAAAACAGAGGAGAAAGATCAAACTAATAAGACTATCGAATAAATGGAGAAAATGCTTAAAGCTTCTTTTGGAATGATATCGCCGCTCGTCGTTTAGCTCATCGTGCATAGAGTTCTTTCGTACAGTACTTAAGTAGGTAGGAATGTCTCTCATCCTTACGCTTACGACACTAATATTGATTTAATTAAATTTACTTCACATTCTATTTGCATGTCTGTTTTCAATACGGAACACATTAACGTAAATATCCTCTTGTTTTTTTTTTGTAGTTCACTTCTTTGTTACGATGTAATAAATAAGAATCGGGGGAGCCACACGTAATCGTTGGCTACGAGCGGGGGTGCAACTTCTCAGAAGTTGCGTAGACTGCATTTCACTGTTGTTTTCCAGATCACCAAGGATCGCTCTGATATGTGCGTTGGAATACCAAGGGGAAGGGTTGGTGGTAGATTTGACAAGGATTCAAGGAACGGGGGTAGAACGGTTTCAAATCAGAAAGGGGTGATGCTGCTGATGGGCGGCGGGACTCGGTGACGAGGGCAGACCTCCGACGTCTTCATAGGGCGTCATCATCGTCGAAGATCCGCTGCCTAGTCATTCCTGTTTGATACCGCCGGGCCCCATCGTATGGTGCGGTGGATAGTGGGCAGGCAGACTTCCGCTGGACAGGTTCGGCATTTGGAACATTTCGCTGCTGCCGGAAGAGTGCGTCGGGCTTTCCATGCCGTTCGGGGGGTTTATTCGCTTCTCCTTTTGGCGTCGGTTGCAGAACCAAACCCGGACCACTTCCTTCTCCATGCAGAGGTTGTCCGCGAGGTTGGTGATCTCTTCACTGGTAGGTTTGCTATTCACGAGGAAGGCCTTTTCGAGGGCCACCCGGACGGAGGTTTCGATCGAGGTGCGCTTCTTGCGCCGGCGGCCAACCATCTCCGGCGTGGGCGTCGTGCTGGCGATGGTGCTGGGACTGAAGATTCGGCTGAAATGATCGGAAAGAGAACTTTTTTTGTTAATAAATTTGGAAAAATTTCATAGCCTTAGCTATAAGGATGTTAAAAGTCGTAAAATTATCGAAAGATTTCTTAAACTTGTTTGTATGTTAGCTTTTTTTAAATTTTGGGTTATCAAAAAGCCTAGTTAAGGCACGGTATTCCTAAGGCATACCGTGAACTCCCGTTAATCTGAACGACACTTCCTGTATCTTCTAGCAACCCTTTGGCCATCAGAAAAACGAGTTTCTGGTAGTCTTATTTGTTGTTTTGTTTTGACTATGCACTCCTTTCGATGCATGTGATAAATGACGTTTGAGCAATATTAGTTTGCACGGAGTGCAGATTAGCGGGGTTCAAACTAAAAAGTGTTCAGATTAAAAACGGTTCGATTACCAGGGGTCCACGGTATACGATTCAGTCTGTGATAACAAATTCAATTTGAAAGATGTATTCTGATTTAATTTGTGATACAGAATGATTGAAAAATGATTCATCGCATATACGTCTGAAATTTGCATTCTATACGATTCAACTTAACCTTCCGTTACTCGCGCTGTTGTACTTTGTACAACACATATGAGATTTCCATTGCCATTTTGTTGCTGAGTTACCAATCGATCTGAAAGCAACGGGTATTCCTCAAAAAACTTGTTTTGAACTAATCAAGCTAAACTTTTATTACAGTAAACCCCGAAAAAAGAGAAAATATAAATGGAACACATTGGAACAACATGGAATATATTGAGATCCTGACCAGATAGTAATTTACTGCCTGGGACAAAGTTGTTCAGGAGATCATAACCTGTTTGCTGGTAGTAGTTCAGAATACATGTACTATATGTATTAGACTGAAGCAAAATTTGAAATTTTCGCTCCACAGTGTTCAAACGGTTTCAAATCGGGTCCTCATTAGCCTCCGAAAGTTTAAACTCATTTGATAAGAAACTGACTTGGCACAAACGATTCAAACCATTTATATGGAAATTACTATGGGAAAACAAAACTTTTTGTTCATTGTTTTTTAGCCTTTTTACATATTGTACTGTTAACAAATTCTATTGCTATTCTTATGGGAATTTTTCTCAGCTACAACTTTGCAAAAAATCGTTTTTCAGCCAAACGTCAAATTAAATAGTTATTAATTATTTAAGGTATTGATAATCTTATGGCAAGATAAAACAACTGTATTGTGGGCAACACTGTATTCTGCAGTGTGATATAGTAGCCATGATTTTTGTCCTCTATTCTACGCGCCATGAACACCAATGTTGCCTGCTGAACAGTTGATTGAGCATAATCATAAGACATCAGTGACTTGAATCATTAATAATTTTTGTTCCTTACATTTGATCGAAAAGTGGTCTTAAACAAAGTTGTAGCTGAGAAACTAACTAACTGGTGAATTTTGAGATAGATATGAATCGAAATTATGGTTTCTCCATAGTAATTCCCATATAAACTTCAAATGGTTTGTACCAAGTCAGTTTCTCATTAAATGAGTTCAAATTTTGGGAGGCTAGTCTGGGCCCAATTTGGAACCGTTTGAGCACTGTGGAGCGAAAATTTAAAATTTTGCATCAGTCTAATATGTATAGTAGCACTAGTATGCATGTGAAATTCTTGCATGTGATATATTTCGAGATCCTGACAAGATATAAAGTTACTGTCTTGCATGAAGTCGTTTAGACGGTCAGTAGCTCAGAATTTTCTCACTACGCGGCGCTATTATACACGTAAAAATTTCGTATGAACAATTACTTGAGATTTTGACCAGCTAGAATGTTACTGTCTTCCCCAAATTGTTCAGGGGATCAAGACTTGGAAGGTGGATAGATGTTCAGGATTTTCTCACCCCGCGGCATGGGTTGTTCCAGCTCAAATGTATACACCAGCTGTGGTCGATGTCAACGATTTGAACCAAACTTTGTCAAAACGCTTATTTTGCCATTCTATAAAAAAAACTACTTTTTTGGTTTTGCTCTTAAGTGCCCAGATTCGTCTGGGCTACAACCTTGGAGTTTCAAGATTTTTAGAAATTTTATCTTTAAGAAGAGATTAACTCCACAATTAAGCGAGTTATTTTTGATCTTGGCGCGCCATTTTGAAGGTAAATAATGTAGATTTTTATAGATGCACTGGCATTTAATTTTTATTTTAGTAACTACAGTAAACAGACTGATTACCGGAAGGTATTCAAATTATTAAATATTGGGCATATTCACCTAGGACGGGATTCTTTATTTCTTAATATTGTGAGCTCAAATTTTCCCCACACTTTGGAAAACCCTTCTACTTGATATGCTTACAAGGGCAAATGATTTGAACAAATAGTTTTAAACATATGACCAGACTCTGGAAAAATTTGCTTGTCGCTACAGTCCAATGTAAGAACTGACATTACAGTTGTTGTAAGATAGCATACAGAGGATGTGAGAAATCAATCCCCCGTATTCTGCGAGTCACGTGACTCTCTCTCACCGGTGAGGTGACAATAGTCATATAGTTGTTCCGTCCACTAGAGATGAACTAGCCTAAGGCTAAAAATCTCTTTATTAAAGCCTTAAAAAAAAATGTTCCGTCCACTAGCGGTCCTACGTCAAGCTTCTATTCGTGCCCCTATAGGCACAGACCCTTCTACTTTTTTGTTGCCATTTTATAATCATTTCAGGCGATTTATTAATTTTTCAGCTAATAAACTTCAGTTGGAAAATAAGCTAAAGCTAGCTTAAAGTTCAATTAACTTGCGTAACCTTTGCAGGAAAATGTTCATTAATCTTTTATCCAACAATCTATTGCAATACATCCATTAATCATGTCAAATTTAAAGGAAAGCATTAATGTTCAATCATTAGATCGTATTTAGGTGCTCGGTTTTGGATTATTGTCTATGGGGATAACGCCTAAAGGTATGCAACGGTTCATATAAAACAACTGCTGCGTATATTTTCCTTCCGGTTGAATAAAATAAATAAAATAACTGCTTGGGTAATTTGCCGATTTTTGCACACCACCCATTTGTTGCACACTTCACATTGTTTACTGTACAGCATTTATCCATGACCATGAGGTTTGCCGATCATGGTGACATACTAATCAGTGATCAATTGTTGAACGATTAAACATGTGTTTTTGATACTCACACTGAAAAAAGTTTTCACATAGTTTCTATTAGGAACGCACATAATATTTTTCCAATAACAAAATTAATGATTTTTATCTCAATATCACATAACATCATACATTCCACGTGAGTAATCATATAGTTTTCATTAGACACATAAGGTTCATGTGATTTAGTGGAGCAATTTCGAATTATGGGTTCACATGAAAGTTATGTGAAACTCACACGTATATTGTCCACTGGTTGTGTGATTTATTTTATGAGTGCAGTAAAACATGTTTGAATTATTTTTGACATTGGGGTAAGAGGCGTATAGTGAACAGGGCGGGCATAATGGACATCCCGCACCTCGGTCTCAAACCTCTAATGGCTCAAATAAAAAAAAATAGTAGTAGGTTCATTATCACCATTGTGATTATTAATGACCAATTAATTTGTTAAATACCATAAGAAATCCAAGGCTAATGCACAGGAAGCTCACTATGCCCTTCCTCTCCCTTGTTGCATATGATTTCAGAGGATTTCTTAATTTTTCAGCTAATAATCCTCAGTTGTAAAATAAGCTATTACTAGCTCAAAAGTAAATTAAATTAAGCCATCTTTACAGGAAAACAATGGTTAGTATTTTATCTAACGATCAATTAACCATGTAAAATTTACAGAAACATAATAATGTTCAATAATTGGATCACATATGGACTCTTGGTCACTGAATTATTATCTATGGGGATAACGCCTAAAGGTATGCAATACTTCGTATGCTGTGTATATGTTGCTACTATTATGGATCGATTCAATAAAATCAATAAAAATAACTGCTATTTTAAGTACAATACATCGAAAGTTTATGTTTAATCATCTAACAGAATCACTGAATGGTTATTCTTGCTGAAAAAATTGGTGTGCAATCATTAGATATAAAGTACAGAACAACATGTGAAAAGGGCATACAAGCTTTTTATAAACAAACCTTTGTAGGCCATTTTCTCACCAACCGAGGGTCGCTCACGCAAACCAGCAATATCATCGGGAAGGGGAAAGTGTCCCCTACCCGGTGATGTTAAAGGTTTGCGTTGGTGTCATATGGGTGGCGAGAAAAGGGCATAAGAAGGTTTGTTTACAAAAAGCTTGTATGCCCTTTTCACATGTTGTTCTGGAAGTGTGAAATAATAGAATTTCAAACAAATGATGCTTGCAACAATTAATTATATGATTTGAGTAGTAGCTATACTGAATCTCCCTAACAAAGAATTTAAAAAAAAAATGAAGATCCGAGAGATGTCGCCCCTTCAGTGGTAGACGATAATGAATAAAAACTGAAAATTTTCATGCATTTCCAAATGGTTTCCTACCATTCCCATACATTCGAAAGTGACTGGCCCTCTGGATGTGTATGATGTCAAAAACAACAAAACATGATTAATTGGGCTCTGAGGCACATTCAAAAGTTTTGCTATACGGAATGTTTTTACCTCTATAAATCGCTGGTGGCCTCTGGAAATGCTTCATGAAACACAATAAAAAATTTCTTGAGGAATTCTTACTTCAAAAACGTTTTCAATCCAACTCAAGCTATCCAACAATTGGTAAATTACCCTATCGTGAGTACAATATATCAGAAATTTACCTACTTTCAATCATGCTTGGCATATACAGTTTTGCTCACGAACTGCTCATTTGCTAATAACTTTGCACACAGTTGACGAAACATAGTTCTGTTTGAAGGAGTTGATAGAATAGAGTTTAAGCTTGTTATAATATAAGTGTAAAAATTCATTGGTGTTAATTCAAATGTTAAGATTTACCTACTCTTTGCATATTTATAGCAAGTACGCGACGTTAGGCGTACGGACGTTAGGCATAATGGACGTTGGGCATAAAGGAAGTTAGGCATAATGGACGTTAGGCATAATCTACCCGATTAATTCCAGAAGGATGATAATGGGGACCGTCTATTGATTGCTGACTTCGGTGACAATAATGAAAGAGCCTTAATTTTTGGAACTCATGAAAACTTGCGACGTCTTGGACAGGCAAAGTATTGGGCTACAGATGGCACGTTTGCCACAGTTCCTTGTTTGTTTCGGCAACTCGTCACTGTTCATGGAAGTATCGCTCCCTCACATCAGCAGACGGTTCCGCTAGTTTTCATTCTGATGACAACAAAAACAGAATCGTTGTATCGAAAAGTATGGCAGGAAATCCAGGAAGCAACAGGTATGTTTTTTGTTATTGAATGAAAAACCACAGAATTCACCATTCTTCATTTCATGAGCTGTTCTTTGGCATCATATTTTATTCAACCTTAGCTGTTTTTTGTTATTGAATGAAAAATCACAGAATTCACCATTCTTTATTTTATGAGCTGTTCTTTGAGGAAAAGCTTTTCTTCTTCGACAATTGCAATATGTGTGTAAGAATATATTACAACAAATGTGTGATTTTTTTTTTATTTCTAGATGCGATTGATTTCAAGATATTGTTCAAAACTTCATTGCCAGATTACTTAACCGCTATCGCTACTAATCTTGGATCTATAAATATGAAGCTACGTCACTTATGATATGATAAATAATGGATTCCAAACTGTGCTTATTAAATAAACTTTGTTTGTTTAACTTGTATCATTTTTTATTCAACGCTTAGCCTAATTTAAGCATTGTTTACCATGCTCGAAACAGATTCCTAGAGTTGCATAGCAACAAGGTATTTTATGCCTAACGTCCATTATGCCTAACGTATATTATGCCTAACGTCCATTATGCCTAACGTCCGTATGCCTAACGTATTTATGCCTAATGGGATACACTCATCTATAGCAAGCTATGATCCTAATCTATCAATTACTTTAAAGAAAAACAAATTTCAACAACTGAGTGAAAAGTTATTAACTAATGAGCAGTTGGTGTGTACAACTGTGCATGCCAAGCATGCTTTCAATCATCTATCAGAACGAGTGAAGGATTCTTCTTGCTGAAAAACTGCATTCTAAGAAGCATTTAGTTAAATTTTATGGTTGTGCACCAATTGGATACAAATTGGACTCTGAGACATATTCAACTGATTAATTACAAGGAAACTTTGAACGAATATAAATTGCAAATGACCATGCTGGAGGTGGTTGTATTAAATTTGCGGCACGGTCTAGGAATTTTTCGGGTCGGAAAACTTCTCGACTTCGCTGAACATAGAGTACACAATTATAATAATGCAAACATGGTACAGGCATCGAAAGCTTCAATTAATAACTGTGAAAGTGTATCTATTTAGAACACTAAGTGGAGAGCACACAATAAGGTAATATGCAATAGGCAATAAGCTTGAAATTCGAAGAGGAATAAATTGCAAATGAGCTCTGAAAATGTTTCATCAATCGCAATCGAAGATTTTTTGATTAATTTCTATTTCAAAAACCTTTTCAACCTCGCAAATTCGCTAAATAACACAAAGCGCATGCTAAGCTGTGCAACAATTGGAAAATTACCCTATAGCCTACGATTTAAAGTTACAAAATATAAACCTATGCAAAATAATGTTCTCCAAACGGTTCGACGATTGGGGTTTGTATGTTAGTCTATAAAATTAGAACCCTTTAAATAATGAATGTAAGTAATACAAAAAGGCATTTATGGACTTCAAAACTGATAACTTTTTGGTTATTCACGGATCTACTGAAGGAAGATACACCCAATTTTATGAATAAATACTGTACTTTTTCAAGTGAGTCAACTCATGCCAGCGATAGTCAATCAAGTTTACTTACTTTGAAAGCTCTTGTTCTATGCTGTGATGAGTTCCGATTTGAATCATATTCCGGACAGCTTCAAACTCCGGAAACCTGCATTTGTTTGAAAATACTTATGAAATATTGCATCACATGTGCGCATTGCATACAAATTTACAAGATTACAGATTACCATCATGATGTTCAAATTATCCAAAGTTTTTGTCGGTACTCCTAATGTCGGAATGAGCTATGAATCTTGAAGCAAATCTACATTCACATTTCGTCCTCAATCTTTGAAAATTTCAAGAACTACATGGAAGCTACATAATACGGTAATCACTGTAAGGGACCATCCATGAATGACGTAGCATATTTTGTTTTCCCATACCTAATATATGACAGGTCACAACTTCTGAAACTCTCTCTCTCTCCACCTGCTAAATGCTACGTCATTTATGCATGTTCCCTTATACAATGCATGTTTTGTATTTATGTGGTCATTAAATCCTGAGCTGAGAACGGAAGAAAGCAGTATGTTGTGTTGTTGTACGATAAATAAATATTAATGTCAAATTACTATGCATAATGTTTTGGACTAAAGGCTGGTCCACTTAGAATCCGGACACTTTATTTATTCTATAGCAGCACCTCTAGTGGTGGGATTTGGAATGTTTTGACATCGATTTGTTTTGAAAGTACACGTGTTTCAGTGGTGGAAGTTTCGTCTCGAAAACAGTTGTACTAGATGGAAGACGAGACAATAAATCGATCCTGCACACCGTTTTGTTGGCGATTAAATTCTTGGTTTGAGTCCAGCTTCAAATTCCTTGCCAGACCATCAGTTTCCGAGCGAATTTATCGGTGAAAACAAACTTGTATTGTATTGTAACAATCTCAACACATAGATGTCATCTCAAAGTGGATAAATTTCATCAAGACTTCTCCCAAATTAGAATAAAAAAAAACCTTCCTTCGAAATGTATATATGGGCCCAGGGTTCCTTCCATTCATTTCGGCTAAAAAAATGTTTTACAAAATTACGGAATAATAAAATATTATGATAATATTTTGTTTGCGTAAGCAACAAGAAAATATTGTAAAGTTTGTGTTTGACAGATAAAACTTGCAAATTTAGCTTTGACAGAGTCACAATGAGTGGTTTTCTGATCGCCTTTTCGCGAAGAGTGAAGAGCGAAGAGTGGGTGAGATAAATGACAAAATCGCTTATTGCGACTCTCATGTAGCAAAATTGGCAGGTATTATGTGTTAAACACAAACTTTACAATATTTTCTTGTTGCTTACGCAAAGAAAATATTATCATAATATCTTATTATTCCATAATATAATAAAACATTTTTTTAGCCGAAATGAATGGAAGGAACCCTGTATGGGCCCAATATTAGGGGCACTTAGGCCGACATTAGGGATATTAAACCTATCTATTTGAGAAAAATCGAGTAAAAATCACTCAGTCTTCGAGGATATACAAACCAACCGAAGAACGCGGTGAATGGTTCTGTGCACCCACCGCTATTTTTCGGCTTAAGCTGGGTTTAGACAGGACAAGTCAATTGATCAACTCAGTTGAATTCAATTGGCTTGAAAAGTTGAGCCTGGTTTAGCTTTTTTTAATTCAAATTAGTTGATCAATTGACTTGTCCTGTCTAAACCCAGCTTAACTGTGTGTATGTTTTAAGTCACATACAGAAAATAAGCTCAGTTGGTTGGATGACAGCTGAGAAATAGCGGTAGGGGGACTGCGCTTTTCGGTATGTATACTCATAAAGCGAGTACTCGATTTTCATCATATCCGAGCAAGCAGATTTTCCAGGAAAATCTATGAAAATTTACTCACCTACGTTTTTGAGAACTTGAGTAAACGGAACTTAAATTTGAGTCAGACAAGATTTGTGCGCTGTGAATTTGTACCAGTAAGGGTAGATTCCTCATCATATGACGAAACTTGATGAGATCTTTCAAATTATAAACTGATCACAACTACTTCAGCAATCAGAAAAGGGGACCTAAATGAAGAGTTTCACGGCTTAATAGAGGCATGAAATACCATGAAGGCGGGTGTTGCGATTGGAAATATTTTCGACTTCCCATAGAGCATTGTGCTTGCCACACAATTTACGAATGCAAAAATGTAATAGGCACGGTAAGCTCTTATTTCACAGTTGTGCTCTAGGAACACTAATTTGTGGGGCTGTCCATAAACCACGTGGACAGTTGAGAGAGCGAACTTATAACACCGCGGGACTCAACAACTGTCCACGTCGCTTGTGTATAATTTTAACGTCAATCTAATCATGATACTCACCCGCCAGGGTTGGAAATACTGCTATCGGCGTCCTCGAGCCACTTCTGCAGCAGCGGTTTCAGTTTGCACATATTCTTGAAGCTCAGATTAAGGGCCTCGAATCGGGAAATGGTGGTCTGGGAGAAGTCGTTTCCATAGAGTTTTCCCATCGCCAGCCCCACGTCGCCCTGGGTAAAGCCGAGCTTTATCCGTCGCTGTTTGAACGTTTTGGCAAACTGTTCCAGTTCCTCGAGATCGGTGGTTTCCTCGGGCGACGGTTCAAGGGCACGTGGAGCGGCATTATGCTTCTGGAGCTGAGGAGTGTGAGCGGTCGAGCCGGGTGTCGATGGGGTTAGGATTCCGCCAACGTTCAGCTGGTTCACGTTCGGAGGTGTGGTTTGACTCGATCCCAGCATGGACGAATGCGCCGATGGGTGGTGTAGTCCGGGGCTTCCTGATGGGCTGTGGAGGGGTGACGATGCGGATAGATTGCCGGAGGTGGGAGTCGAACTGGCTTTGAGCTGTTGTTGCTTCTGTTGAAGGGCTTGCAGTTGGGCGACTGCTTGCTGGACCTGTGTGGGAGGAAACAAGATGGTTAGATATCAGAACGTGAATGGGTTGCTAGGGAAGATCAGAATGAATCCAACCTGTAGCGATCGTGATCCATCGTGCATTAGCTTAAGGTTAGTGGTGGTGGCAATACTGGACGCACTGGTTGTGATAGTGGAAGGATTGGTGATGTTAGTAGAGACGCTAGTAGCACTGTTAGTGATTGACTGAGGCGGAGTGGGGAAGCTTGGATTAAGCTATAATCGTATTCAGGCATGGACAGAGAGAAAGAGAAAAGACAGTGGTTTATGGTGCTGGTCATGGGAGTCCTTTGAGTTGGGATATATTTAAAAGTATGAAATATATAAAATAAGCTAAGCTACTTCAAGCGTACAAGTATTTGGATAATCCAAACCGCTTTTAACTTTTGAGCTGTTTAAATAATGTTATAAACCTCTCCAACCTGTGGAACAACATAAGTTTGTTTTAAGTGACAATACATCAAAATTCACTGATCCATTATTATAAACTCAATCAAATAAATATCTTAAATTTTATAACGCAACCAGAATAGTCGGCTACTTAGATTGCTTAAATGTTACATAAACTGAAGCAAGTACTGCTACTAATGAGTGCGAATATTAAATTACTGATCCCATCTCAGATGAAACTTACTATCTAGATTATTTTGTGCAAATTCCACACAGCTCCTTACCTGATTTTGCATGAGAAACTGGGCGGCAGCCTGGGCCGTGGCCTGGGCAGCAGCGTTCCCATTTCCGCCGACATTGCCTTGCGCCTGCATGAGCATGTAATTTTGCAACTGCTGCTGGAAGGAGGCTTGCTGCGCTTGCAACGCCTGCTGCAGAACGTTCAACTCCTGACTGGACAGACTACCCAGGGTTCCCAACCCCAGCTGGTTCTGTAGGAAAAGAGATCCCAACGGAAGCTGATTCTGGAGGGCGGCTAACGCCACACCAATACTACTGTTACTGGGAACATTACCCGGCGTTTGCTGAGGTGGAGACGGTGTTCGCCGAGAGGCATCCGTAATCTGTGAACGGGAAGAAAAGTGATATTGAATTTCGAAATTTGTTCGCCTAGCCGTGGGCCATCGGGAGGCAAATATTGACAATCGAATCGAATTGGATATTTACCAGGTTGAGAGGAGTAACGCGGTCCGGCCGTTCCGTCGGAATCGGGCTGCCAAGTTGGTCACGGTCGCTTCCATCTTCGCGATCGCTATAGTTATCATCTGTAAGAATAATGAAAAAGAAGAAAAACGTCATTTAAAATACGTACTTCTGCTTAGAAGGGTGAAGGCCACGTGCTGTGAATTTGTCGTTAATGACCTAGTTAAGAAAACATTTCACCTATTCAAAGGTGGGACAAATCCTTCAGAATGACTTTCTTCCACCGGTACAATCGAGAAGTCAATGCTTACAGGGGAAAACATTCTTTAACTGCATTGTGTTGAAATTTTCAACCCCTTTTCACAGTTGCACAGACACAACAAAATATGGGAAAGAATCATTTTAAAGTAGCGACTGCATTGAAGGGCATCTCTTTATTTAGCTTGAGGGGAATTCCGAAGGGTTTAAAATCAAAACACGCATTTAACCAATCAAACGCTGATTCCCGAACCATGGCGTTGCAGAGAGGAAGCATGTCACAGCAGGCGTTGCGAATTTGTTCGCTTATGTTACACACGTACCACCAAAATAGTCTTAGTAGGCCGTGTGCGAGAGTGGAAGGGGATGTATTTTTTGTTGTTGATTAAAGAAGGGTTGCTGCGATGAGTTGTTAGGGGCTTTCAGGGTTCCATCATATGCGATGATGATGGTGTTTTTTTTTTATTTTCTTCGCCAGGTTGGATAAATTCCAGCTGGTGATGATGTGTTTCCGTGATTGTAACGAGAACGCAATTACCGAATGCGCACACACATCGGAATGGACGTTGCTTTTCGATATCTTTCTTACGGATCTGTGCAGACAGGACCTAGGGTAATGATTTAGGTGTTACGGCCTAAAAAAACGCTGGGTCAAGACGAAATGTGTCGAGCTAAGGTCAATTATCTCATTACTTTCTTCTTAAAAACGATAATGAATCATATCATTCGAGCAGTTTAAAATGACGTTTTCTTAAACTTGATCTTTATTATGGAGCAATATTTTGAGATATTATTTTCTAGAACTTCGAGAAAAGAGGGTTTTATTCATGATAGGCCTAAGCAATCCGAAATTTATTCCCTCATTTTCTTAAAAGCATTGGTAGAAAAACGTCCAAAAACTTCTCGACTGTATAATTAATTCAAACTGGAATTATATTATCTTGTTGATTATTTTGAATTTAAAAAAAAACATCTATTTCGACAATGCTACTATTTTTGCCTTTTGTCAACCTTTTTAGTTTAGTATTCGAGTATTGTAGACGAAATACGCGTATCTGTCAAGGATAAGTAAATAAGGTAGTAAAATTAAATGGAAATTACTAATCCTTTTCTGTCTCTTTATACAGGTATTCCACTAAGACGCCCACAGTCATCAGGGAACATTTTTCGTTGTTTTCGTGTTTTAGATCTTATGTTGTGCTAAGATTGTTTATCTAAATAATATGCATCTGGATACATAGGAAAATTGACCCCAAAACCAATGTGTACTGTCAAACGGGAGCCAAACATTCAGAAGCTACAAATGTAGAAACAATTTCAAGTATTGTCTTTTCATAGAAATGAACCGTACTTTTTCAAGACACATTATTGATTATAAGCTCAACGGGAGAAACCAAAAGTCTCGGTGTAGAAAACTTAAAACCGAGTACACACAGATAACAATATTTTGTAATTTTCAACACCAACTGGAGCAGGGTTTTGAATATAAAGTTACAAGTTCAATGAATTGCAGCAGAAATTGACACATTCATGTAAACTTCGTTGAAATTAAGATTTTCGTTGAAATTAATTTCAAATGAACTTTTCACTGTTATGTATATACACACATACATGTAAAATTCAATGCAAATGAATGGTTTATTAAATACTTTTACGTAAAATTAATCTTGTATTGCTGTATGTTTCAAGTAAGGCTAGAAAATGCATCAATGTGTTAAATGTAAATTCACAACATTTGATGACATAGCTGGGTTACAATTCCAATAAAACATACTTTGGCGAAACACGAATTCAAACAATACTTTAGAAGGGTGACCCAGACAACCAGAAGTCCTATAACAATGTACAGACAATATCGTTAATTGCTACAGTTTAAGTCAAAATCGCATATAAGATTGGCATACATTATGTTTAAATAATCGTACAGAATGCAAATTTCCAACTTATATGCGACGAATCATTTTTCCGTCGTACTGTATTACAAATAAAATCGGATTACATCGTAAGACTTTTCAAAATGAATTTGTTATTACAGATTAAATCGTATATGATGTTAAATCAACTCCTTTAAAATTAAATTAAAATATGCACGTATATGGCCTCCACTTTTGTACGTATAAGCCATTTCTTTGCATTCTATACGAATTGTTTGTTTGTATATGTGTTTGTATATCACGAAAACAACTTTGAATATACGTGCATTCTGGTTGTCTGGGGAACTAGCCGATGGCTGAAAGCCTTGTTAATAGAAGAAAAAAAAAAGAACTTTATGAGAGTCATGAGGGCTCGAGCATTCCTGGCTGAGAGTTTTTGGCGGGATTCAACTGAAGAATACCGAAACCATACTTGAGAAAATTTTCAAGCAGTTTTTCATTGGCTTGTAAAATAAAATCCTTTGAGCCCGCAGTACCCAGGGGGGATCCAGCCGAATTTGACAGATAGACAGACAGAACCTTACTAGGACGAATGGGTCATTGTGGAATGTGGAATGTGAAATGAAACATTTTGAAACTGTCGTAGACTAAATATAAATTAAGATTGGAGATGTCAGGTGTATTTATAAAAAAATCTTCAACGAGATAGACGAAATGTCTTCACATGTCTTCACCGCTACTTTTCAAATTTATGACCAGGTCTGCGACTGAATGCGGGAGGGGTGTTCAATATTTCAGATTTATAAAACTGAGTCTGAACAGAAGATAGGGAACATGATTTGATTTCAGGGAACTTCGTTGAAGTTCGGCAAACTTTGTTGAAGATCGGGAAACTTCTTTCAAGAATCATCAAGAAGTGCAGCAAATGTTAAAAAAGTTCAGCGAATTTTGTAGTAATTCAGTGAACATTGTTGAACTTCATTGAACTAGAAATTTAGGGAAGATTGTATAATTTCAGGAATTTTTCTTTTAATTCAGGGGACTCCATAAAACTTAGGGACTTTGTAAAAAATAAAAGATATTCGAAAACCAATCAGGAAACTTCGTAGAAGTGGGAGCTTTGTACAAGTTTGAGGAATGTTGTGGAAGATAAAGTAATACTGTTTAATTTCAAGGTATCTTATAAAAGTTTAGGGACCTTTTTTGATTTCAAGCCACTTTGTTGAAGTTTAATGGACATAGAATAGTTTAGGGAATTCCGTCATTCTTCAAAGAACTACAGAGAGTTTCGAAGAAAATCAATGAGAAACGTAGAAGAACAGCGAATTTCGTAGAGATGCAGCGAACTTCGTAGCAGTTTTCCGAAGTTTATTCAAGTTTAGTGAATTACGTATCAATTCGAGGAACTTCGTCAAACTTCATAGAAGTGCAGAGAGTTTTGTGAAAGTTCAAGAAATTTCGTAGAAGATCACAAATCTTCGATGAAGTTTAGGGAATTTCGTAGAAGTTCAAATAATTTTGTTGAAACCCAGCAAATTTCTAATATCATCAGGGATTTTCGTATTAAGTTCTCATGATAAACTGCGAAGTTAAGAGCTTCCTGGGAGTTTTAGGGACTTCGTAATCGTTCAAAGAACTTCCCAAATGTTCAGGAATATGCGTAGAAAAGCTTGAGGGCGTTTTCTGAAGTTCAGAGATGTTCATGGATGTTCTGAGAATCTGATCATGGATGTTCTGAGAATATCAGGACAGACATGTTCAGGAAAGATTGTATAAGTTATAGGAAACTCGTATCAGTTCAGAAACTTGGTATAAATTCAGTGAACTTCTTAGAAGTTTTGGAAACTTTGTATGTGTTATGTTAAAAATAGTAGAAGTGTAGGGAACTGCGCAGAAGTAGCCGGAGCTTCCCAGAAGACCACATAACTTCCCACAAGCTCAAGGAATTTAAACTTCCTATTGCATTGGGGTCATTTTTGGCCTGGAAACACTGTGTTAATTTTTCCTTATGCATTAGGAAGGCTAACTTCACTTTCTAGACTATAGGTTGATCATGTGTTATTCGTTAGATCATCAACTGTTCAAAGCAATTTAAATTGCGTCTCTCAGATATTATCCCAAGATTTCTGGTTGATCAATGTGGTATATGTGAAATAGTAGTAATTAAATAAAAATAAATAAAGCATTATTTGGAGTAAAGTAAGCTGCATTTGGCAGCACTGGAAGTCGACATACTCCAAATCAAGGTTTATTTATTTTTATTTAATTTCTAATATACATAACATATTTTGTAAATTATTCCAAAGATCTACAGCTGATCAACAATTTCAATAGAATCCTTTGGTTATTTTTTCAAGACTTCAGGTTAATCAAGTTGAAGACCTGAAGATATTTAATAGCTCAAACATTCAAATGGCGTCTCTCAGACGGTTTTGCAGGAAGTATTTGAAAGACTTACAGCTGATCGAAGGTTTCAATGAAGTCCTCTGGATTCAAGACTTCAGGTTGATCAAGTATTATTCTGAAGATCTTCAACTCTTCAAAAATTCAAATTACGCCTCTTAGATATTCTTCTAAGACGGCAAGTTTATCAGGAAGATCACCAGCTATTGAAAAAATTCCAGAAAAGTCCTATTTATTTTTTTTTAAGACTTGAGGTTGAATATTTGAAAACTTATTTTGATTAAATTATTCATAATTAACCATTTCAAAAAGGAGGTTAAAAATGAAGTCAAAATCTTTATTTCTATACAAAAAATCATCACTCGACTAGGGGAAATGACGGCTTCGGCATGACAGACTATTTTCGGCAACCCAAATTGAAACACTATTTTCACTTGATTTTCTTACGAAAACACTTCGCTGAATGCATGCAAACGATTCTTTATGCTTTCAGCTTCAATTTGACTATATTTTTACCACTGAGAAAAAGCAATCTAGCAGGGTTTTTTTTAAATGAAACACACGCACTATAAATTGTAGCTGATTTCATGTTGCCGATAATAGAACAGCAGATTTACATGCAGTTCAAATGGAACGGTTGCGGAAGAAAAACTGGTTGCCGACAATACTCGCTCTCACTAGAGAAGATTGGAGCTTTGTAAAAGCGTTTCAAAACAGTTTTTGACAATTCTTTCGACTGAAATTGTTAGAGCAGCTGGCAGCAAAAGATTGTAAACAAACTTATACTGCATATGTGTGCGTTCCATAGAGAAAAAGGCTATAGAAAGAAGGTCGCTGCTTAGGATGCCGAGAATACGTAAATTCCCTACTTAAAAATAAAACAAGCCTTAAATTTCAATAATTCAACAATGTTTTCAAAAGATCTGTGAGATAAAAATGTCTTCACATTATTTCAAATGCCCTCAAAATTAAGACATGTCTTCAAATCTGGTATCCCAGTTTGAGATCAAGAAAAGCATTTCGAGCTCTAGGTGTTCGTATTTTTTTCAATACCCAGGGTTAGCATGAGGTTTTCCCAAATTTAGTTATTATTTACGAAATTCTTAGATACTTGAAATATTTTGAATTCCGGAGTATTCTAAGATTATAAGACCTGGGAGCGCCACGAAAATTTTCAATATTTTGGTACTTTGGAAAATAGTTCTTGATATAATTTACGTACTACTAAGCACAAATCTCTTTTTTTTTTGGACGGATATGAACCCAAAAATGGATTATAATATCGATGATATACAAATTTAATAACCTTCCTATACGTACCGTTAAATTTGATGAAGAGTCACAAATTTGAGATATTGTTTGAAATCTAACACTGCTTCTTAATTCCAAATTCGTTCTACGAGTTTCAATTCCGTCTTAACGCATTGAAATACCTACCATTGTTTTTTTTTCAAGATTTTTCTTCGTTCTAAGAACGATGCAACGTGCTCGTATAGGCTTTGTTTTTTTATGAGCTAACGAATCGACACAAACGTATTTATTATTGATTTTTGCACGGTGAAATCACTGGACGTTTTCTGCTCGATAGAACGGAAATGGGCGATTACGACGAAGTAGCGCTCTACCCTATTTAAAATTTTCGAGCTCTAGATGATATAAGATACGTTTATGATCCCGTACTTAGAAAAAAGTTTGTAGGATTCTGGAACTCAGAGACGTTTTCATCATCTTAGATCCTTAAATGATCTTCATCATCACTAACTTAACAGACTTAATATAATTTTACCACAGATATCTAGTACAGGATTATGCTCCACGGAGCACGATCTGAAAATCCCTGCCGTAGACAGGTTGATTCAAGGAGAGTTTCGTGGAATTCAGCGGAAGATGTGTGATCTAATACTATATTCATTATAGTAAAATATTACACTAAGTGGAACTCTAATACTAGGAACGTTTTCAAACTTGCCGAAGCTCTTGTCAACTCTTAGCATCCTCGAATGAAAAAATCTTCCTACGCCAATGCTACCAACATATCGATACATGTATGTCCCGATGTACATTTGGAGTTTTGAGCTGAAGCCACTTGTTCATGTAAGTCTTATTTACATCAGTTAAGTTCTAGGGCCTCCCTTAGCTCAGTCGGTAAATGCGCAGCTACAAAGCAAGACCATGCTGGAGGTGGCTGGGTCGAATCCCGGCTTCGTCTAGCAATTTTCGGGTTGGAAAATTTCTCGACTTCCCTGGGCATAGAGTACGATTATACTTGCCATACAATTATACCAATACAAAAATGGTACAGGCATCGAAAGCTCTCAATTATCTAGTAGAGCACTAAGTTGATAGCACGCAATGAGCTAATATGCGATAATCAATAAGCTTCCACAACACAAGACAACATATCAAGGAGCCTGGCAACTCTCCCGTATTCTCATATGACCGCTATGAGACAGGCACAGTTTTTACATCAACCGTTCAAAGATAAATACTCCAAACCGAATTTGATAGTTTTCAGGACCGTTTACTTCTCTTCGGATGTAATAAGTTTCAGATCTTGTTACTCAAAGCGTTTTGGTTTAATAGATATAGTTGATTCGTGCAACATAACCGCTCACTAAATCGTTTTGAACTACCTACCCAAACCAGAAACTCTTGATTAATTCCCGTAGGAAATGTATCGCACTTTCCAAATAAGCAATAATATTTGGGGGATACTTTTATTTCTTTCAGTTACAGTACTGAATCTATAAAAAACAGGCAAAACCGTGGATACGTCCTGGTAGAATGCGTCTAATAGTTCTTGCTGCTAACACGTAAAAACTTCATATTTGAAAAACTGAATCCACTCGCGCATGCTTTTCGCTCCCATCATTTGGTTGCCATTGGTTACGCTTTTCAGACCGCCTACTGACGTTCTTCCTGCTGTTAGGTTAGTCTAGACTCAATCCCGACACACAGGAGGCAAATTCCCGGATAATACACCGCCATAAACCGGGCCTTGATTACCATTCTTCCCAGAGGCCGCAGAACCACTACTTGACGGTCAATGGCAAACTTTACCCAGCACTGCCGCAGACTTCCACGATTTCGCAGTTTTATTCTCGAATCGTGATTTTCATTTCAATTAAACAGTTTTATTACTATTAAATTACAAACTGCCCCAGCCCTGTGGGCCAAACGGCGTTCTGTTTTGAGTGCTGCGAGGGCGCCACTGAATCAAAATGGTAGCGCAGCATCTTCTCTTTCCGCCGGCAGGGAGACGCGACGAAGTATCATTTCAGCGAAGCCACGCCACGTTTAAAATTTATAACATGGGAAACATAAATCTCGCTTCCACGCTGCTGTTGCTTCTAAAGCTGTAGCGCATTACCGCACCGTTTTCGTCGCTCGTGATTGGTTCATCGCTGTTGGTTGGCCTGCTGCGATGCGATCCCAGAATGACACATCTGAGAATGGAAGAATGGGAAGAAAACAATCGCGGGCTCGTCGCGGCAACCAAATCAAATTCAAATTGCTCGGCGACGAACCTCTCTCGGGCAAGCAGGCGTCGTCGTAAAACAAAACTCCCTTAATTTATGCAGTTTCCGACTGTTTCTCGTTCTTTGCCTTTTCCACGAGTAGCGGCGATGGGATGGTCCCGTATTTGGCACCGCCAAAGGTTTAACGAAAAAAAAAACATATAAAAGCAACCCGCTCCTTCCCAATCAGTAGGCCCAAATAAAAAAAACGTTGTTGGTGTAGCATAGCCGGTAGCTTGGGACGAATTACGCTAATAATAATGAGCCGCCATCTCATCCTCACCTCAAACTACACTCCAATCGAGCAGGCCCTGCTTTACATCTCTTTCGGCCTCGCATAAAAAAGCAAGTCTGAGTAGGCCACAGATGGAAAGGGGCTGCTAGGGCTGCTAGGGCTACTGTTAGGGGTTGATTTAAATATTTAAACGCGCTCGTAACATGATGGGAATGGGAAAAAAGGGTGCTGTTAGGTTTTTGCGTTTTTTATTCAAATGGCCGTATAAAATGAAGAGCACAGAAAACGAACCCCTTTCACCGCGTGGAAAAAGGGAATAAATGCATATTTAATCAAATCGGGTCGGTTTTTGGCATAGGGTAATACGACGAGACAGGTAGAACATACTCTCTGTTTTGTGTTGTGTTTTGATGATGTCGTCGTTTGTGTATTTTTTTTTTATTTAAGAGAGGTGTGACGTGCAGTAAATTAACCCATAAACGTCGATTACATTATCTCGATGATAATGTTGTTTATCTTTGGAATCGCAATAAATTGACACAGTTTACGGTTACGGATAGATGCAGTGCGTACGGCAGGTGCATATTTAAAGTGGATTAAAAGGAGTGTTGAACGTTTCAATTAGTGGGGTCACGCAAATGGCATGCAGTTCCCAGCTAGGAGTAATCGAGAAATGCAACCTCTGTTTGTTGACTTTTGTTTACAAAATCATTGATTTATGGCAAGTTGGTAGGTCGTAAATATCCGCACAGGAGACAAGCATAAATTTCCAATCAGACGATGGTCTAAGGAGCCATATGGCACAAACGCCACGTCTACTTCTCGATGAGAAACCCCTATCGTAGGAGCCAAATCAACGCCATTGTTTTGTCAATTATCACAAGTCCAAACTGGAGAGACCCAGTTAGCACCAACCAACCAACGAACCAACGGAGCCACTGAATGGGCGCCGCTAATTGAAAATATAATAAAAAGTTTGTGTAAATGTTTAAAACGTGGCTGCTCTGTGCTGGTTTGAAATTAAAAGTCACTTTTCCGAAAGGGTTGACATCAGAAAGCGTTGATGAATTATGGGTTCACGCGCTCGTGGAAAGCGATTATCGCCTCGAGTGTGTGATGGTTTCGTAATTGATCGCGCTCGGTCGGATTAACCCCATCGCATCCGTGCCGGCCGTCGAGGTTTTGTATCAATTTGTATCACCAAGTAGGCGAAAGGATGGCAGTAGGCGCATAAATGCGCGATGATTGATATGTGCCCGTATCGTGGTGGCATCGCATCAGTAGGCTATGCTCGAGGCACTTTCTTTCTCCAGCGTCCTCTCTCTCTCTATTGTCTAATTGTCCTTGTTGCAGGGGTGTGTTGCGCAAGGCGAATTAATTACAGCATCGGCAGAGGGGTTATACATGGTTGTTGCATGGTTTAAAATTGAAATTTATGACGTTTATTGATCAGTGATAGTAGCAATTTTAGCCATTTTGGTCCCATTTATCCGACACGAAAATCACTCCAGCAATGAATGAACCAGGGAGAGAAGAAGGGGTAGCAGCGCGATGCAGATGGCCTTTTTGACCGTGTACGTTTGTGCGAATAGCAAATTACACGAAATTTGTTATAGAGAGATGATTGATTTTTCCCTTCTTTCGTTGTGGAATGATTTGGTCTGTAGCCAATCCACACGCACGCACATATCATGTGGCAATATGTTGTAACGGTTCAATATGCATGAACCAGGCAACAACGGAACGGGACAAAAAATAAAACGAAGGGTTACCATATTTGTTGCATGTTGGTCGTGCCTTTATCTCTATCACCATACATCATCTTTTGCTGCAGTCGTTCGTTTTGCTTCGTCTTTTTTTTTTTAAATATAAATTTCCAATTCAAAATATAGCTAATTTCAAATCAAACACACAAATCCAACGGCCATCTTTCCCCTTTTCCGAGTGGATGATTTCGTTTTTACCGATTTTCTCTTTTGTATGCGACCTTTTTTCTCCTGCCAGCGAGTGGTTGACAGCTACCGTTTTATCATCCAAGCAACCATATTGACCACCTTGGTCGTCTCGGTTGCTACTGTGTGTATATTATTCAATCTTCCGCTCGATTTCATATTCTTGGCTTATCAACTTGTGCGGACCAAGCAGGCCAAATGGACTTTAAATATTGAGGAAGAAAAAGCGGGTAGCTTAGTTATCAGTGACGTAGGAACCCGACTGGGTATGAAGGGGGGTCACATATGCAAAAATGATTGCGGTGGAGTGACGATGAATATTTGATGTTCTCGTTATGAATTTTTATTGCCACATTGATTTTCCTCGCCAGTTCGGCTTGCTCAGCAGTCTGTCCGGGGTCCCGTCCGAAGCTGATTGATATTCATCGCTGGTACGGCGGACAGTGATTTTGCACACCAAACACCAAGTCTTTTGCATAAATTTTGAATAATATACACCCGCTTGGAGTCCGATTGTGAGTGTCCGTTCGGATCCCGGAGTTGATTTCAACCTTCCATTCCCATATGCTCTGCTGAAGGGTACAGTGGTGGGCATTCGTTTTAATGCATTCTTGTTTTATTTTTCGTTTGGTTAAACTACGAAAGTTGTACTTTTGAGTACGGAAAAGTAACTTTTGTACACGCTTATTTTAGTTAGGAAAACTACGCCATTATGTTACTCTACTGCATGATGATAAAAATAGGTATTGAAATCGAAGTGTGCTATGCTCGCGGGTGGACGTGTTTGTTTTCCCGATCGCATTTGTTTCCGCTCTTTGCTGTCACTGTGCTTATTTTAAATAGTGGAGCTTTTTGAAAATGTTTTTGCTTAACTGCAGAAGGCTTGGGGCAAGACAGCTTTCGATCATTGTTATATTGAAAATTACGTTGAAACCGATGCTGTCAAGCAAAGTTAGTTGACGTGCTTTCTAGGAATTTCTGTGCAGGGACTTCGACTTGGGGTGGTTCGATAGGTTCGGATTAGTCTAAATTAATTCAATAAATTCAATTCTTAGAGCAATATAGTTCACGTTTATATATTTTTTAAACTTGTATGAACTCAATGAAAACGTAATTTACACAAATATATAAAAATAATAGAGTACATACAGTCTGCACTATTTTCAAAAAGATAAGAATACAGTGCCTTACCATTATTGGTAACGTATGATTTTTGCATGTTATGCTATCTATAAATACATCGAAAGCTTTATTCGATTTATAACATTACTCGATAATTCTTTTTTAGGGATTAGACGCTTGATATTTCATGAAATGTTGTGTTCTGGGCACAACATTGAGGAAATAAAAATATGAAGCCGAGTTTCCAAAAACGGTACGGCACTGTTTTTGGTTGTTGGCCATGGCATGATTATTAATGTTAAGGTTCCACAAAGGGTAAATAATTTGTTTACTTCTTCTTTTTGAAATATCCTTCGATATTTTTCACCATTAAATACATCCACCCATCCATGTTAATGAGTCAAACTTCACTGAAAGGCATCCAAGCCACACACGAACGACAAGCCCCGTAAAACCGTCGTGCAGTCAAACCACCACAGGAGCATTTCGTTTATCCACAATTCGATTTGTTAAACGAACGATTCGATCTGTCAAATGGGCGAACAGATGCTTCAAACGAAATATGCTGTCAGACGATATTTTCTTTGATCAGAAATTTGAGACTACTTTGATCATTTTTGAGTAAATATGAGTAACTCAAATTTACCCGCTGCAAATAGATTAACTCTGAGTATAGCTGTCTTGCCCCCAGGCAGAAGGACATAAATCGTATCGTACATATTGACCGTCGTTGGAGTAGTCCTTAGAACTGGACAAGTGGCCCCCTACAGTGCATATCCGTTCAAGTGTTTTATCACTTCACACATGGCTGGAGTAAATTGTATCATTCGGGTGCGACCTTTCCTTTTTGTTTGTTTAATTTTATTTAAAACAGTACTACCGTTACTGAGTAGAAGATCGTGCGAAGCTTCTCCAAAACAAAACAATTACTATGGCCGCATCGCCTGCTTAAGCGAATCCTGACCCATCTCCTACCCAACTATCCAACTCCATAGCATCTATGTGGGCGTAGGTGAGTCGCTGGCCTCCCGTTAAGTAGATGTTACATCAACAATATCCTTAGTTTCCTCGTAACGGAGAAGACGGTCGTGGCCGGCAATGGTAATTGTCATGCTTTTCCTATTCTGAACTTTGATTGGAGAACTATTCACTCCCAAATAGTTTTCCCTAAGCATTGAGATTAAGAACGTTAAAGTAGATACATGATAATTGCCAGTATGGAATCTATGAATTACACTTTTACAAACACAATGCAACGCAACATAACGCATGTTGAAAAATAGGTATTATGATGCAGAATTGCAAAACAAATTCAAGCCTAAACAATGTATGGAAAAATGACTCTCGATAGAACATTTTCAAGCCGGCGCCGGTGGTGTAGTGGTAAGCGTGACTGCTTTCTAACACCCCGATGGGTCTGGGTTCAATCCCAGAAGAGGTCGGTGGGATTTTTCTGAGGCATAAAAATCTCTGGTCACGTCTTCCTTCGGAAGGGAAGTAAAGCCGTTGGTTCCGGCCCATGTGTGCGATATCCTACGCAGGTGTGGAAGCTGCCTTCCTGCACATTCGATTGCCGTCAATGGATGGCAATCGATGTCCGACGGTGATTGGCACTAGATTGCGGAACAGAGACCGACGTTAAATAAAGGAAAAAAAGAACATTTTCAAACTAGCCTCAAATGAAAGAAGAGCCCCTCGTTTGGTGGGTGATGCTGCGATTCTGATTTTTTAAATAATTTTGTTCTACCAGAGACACCGTGAGAGAGAGAGAGTTGACTGTATAAACGATTTGCAGTGCATGTGGGTTTAATATTACAGGCACCAATTTAAATAAACGTTCGGCATACTTGAATCCCCTGAGGAGCGCGGTGGGTTTCGCAGTTCACCCACCCCTATTGCTCGGCTGCCATCCAACCAACCATTTTCTTGTAGGCAACTTTTGTATGATTGATTTTAACCATGTCCAAAAAATTAGCTTAATTTGTTCGAAGCCGAGAAATTGGACTGCAACTCCAATTATCCTACTACAGGTATCTTTTAGATATGATTGTATTTGGGTAGTTGGAGGCGAACCAGCCCAAGGCTGAAAGCCTCCCTAATAAAGATAAATTAATTAATTAATTGTATTTGGGTATGTTTCCTCATCATAAACTTCAGTTTTTCTATTTGAACAAATGCATAAAATTAGGGAATCGGGGTAAAGTTAGCCAAAATAAAAATTTTGTAAATCACGTAAATAAAGAATAAAAAAAAAGTTTGTACAGATGGAACCAATCATTTTCAACTTGCTCAGATATTATTCCATACGAATATTTCACAACTATGCCATTCATAAAAGTATAACTGTCCCGTATGAATAGAAAATCAAGCAAAGTAGGTTAAGATATGTTTTTTTTTATATTCATGTTTATTTTCCGACGGTCTCTGTGCCGAAATCGAATGCAAATCACCAACACCAGGGAAATGACTTCACTCTTAGAGCCTAGATATTGAATCCTTCAACACTTAGCCCAGGATATCATTTTTTTATTATGGTCTCCACAACACTATTAAGGGATAATGGATTTTGATCGTTCTATGTCATTTTCCTCACTGTGCAATGGACAAAAGATCAAGGATGAATATTCCTAGGACGCATCTGCTTTTGTAAACAAAGATTCAAACGTCAATTTGTCGAAACTTTTAGTTCGCCCACATATACTAACACCATCATCATGTACACTGAAAATAAAATTTCGTTTATACAACGAAATCGCTCGTTTGTTCTACGAATTTATTCGTTGTTTTCTGCAACGAAGCTAGTTTCGTTAGAACTGCCACACTCGCTATTGCTACACCCAACCAGCGGTCCACAAGTGTTGGTTGTGGAAATTGAAAAATGTGGAGTGGGTTAGTGAGGATGGTTAAAAATAACTTCATCATTGGAAGGAATAAATAACAAAAAAATAAAATTAGGCTTCAGACAGAACTCGACTCATGAACCTTGCCGATCGTTAGATCTGTGCTTTTTCCATCGCTCTATCTGTGCTATGAGAAGAGGTAAAGCTAAAGGCAAATAAGAAGCACTCATGGAGCGGTACTTCGATTTCTCTTGCTTTTTCTGCTGCTTGCATGTATTTTTTTCTCTAACATAACACCGCGATGATTTATTGTGGTAGCTTGCATGTATTGGTCAAACCGACAATATTTTCTAAAAAAAAATATCCCATCTCCAACACACAATCAGCACTTTAGGAGACAATAAGCGCAGTTGTTGGTTTGATTGTACGAAGATGTATTTGTATATTATACGAATAAGGCGTTATATTGATATTGCGCCAGATGACAGGAAAAACGAATGTTTCGTACCATTTATGAAAGATGTGTTGTATGTACGATATTCATTTTTACGAAACGGTTTTCAGAGAAATAACGAAAATACATTTTCAGTGTAGGGGGAACTTTACCCACACGATGGTGAGTTTCGACAAATTAACGATTATAAAAGCAAATACGTCAGTTTTAAAAATTCATCCTTGAGTTTTTCGACATGAAACTGGCTGAGTGTGGAAATCTTTCGCTAGCACGGATACTCTATTGCTAATTTTCATGAAATTTAGACTTTATTTGCAAAATGATCAAATGAACGAAAAATCGTTCTCGGTGCGTTCACTCGAATACCAACCACTGTACAGCCGACAAAAGTGACTTAGAATGAGAGATAGACTCTTGACCAAAAGTTCAGTCGAGCATAAAATTGTATTATGTGAATATTGGCGTACAAAACTGGCTGAATGACCAACCAGCAGCAGTCAGAAGATGTCTGCTTGAGCTCGTGCAAGAAGTAGATTTAAATTCAAACCGTACGGGAGGGGTGCGCTCGTAAAAAGGATTTTCACGTCGACCGAAAACGATATGCAAACAGAATCAAGGATAGCGGAGTGGATAGCCAGCAATCGACGACGGCCAGAGCAGACCAGATGCGCGCTCACACACAGAAACTGGTCCACCCTCATCGTACGAGAAATAAGAAACAAGATCCAGGACCATTCCGATTCTCCTGTGCGAGTAGCAATGGAAGAATTCGAACAAGGGTTTTCTCTGTTTTTAGAATATCAAATGGCGATTCAAGTGAAGCGAGAAGCGAGCTTTGAAGGGGGTTGAAAATCGAGAAATCCCATTAATTTCTATTTAAAATTGACCACCATATGGGTTCGCCAGCTCGTTTCGGGTGATCGTTCACAGAATCAGAAATGAACATGGAAATAGCCTCTTCAATTCAATGCATAGAACTGTGTGTGTGTCCTGTGAATTGTCGAATCCAGAGATGCTAGACTCAATCAAAAATGCAAATTTCCTCAGCCCTTCCCCGGGCAGCTGTTACCTGAAACGAACACGACACACGTTCAAGATTAACGGCCCATAGTCGGACAGGTGGAACAAATCTTCATCTTCGAATTGTTCGACACGTGGCGACCTCTCTGGGACCCTCGAGACCCCGACGATCGATGATGTGTGACTTCCATTTAAAGCGAAAGGATTACTCGTTCTCGGTTTCTCGATTTCCTCGATTCTGAATTTACGGCACAAGTCGGCTCCGAGGTGAGAAGACTTTGTTTAGTCGTCCTTCTGTTCACCCATTCGGTTTCCCCACAATAGAATCTACTCATATAAAACTATCGAAAAAAAAGTAACGCAGGGTGAACGGAACTCTCTGCATCGAGGAGAAGCACCCATAAATTGTGTGCGATCTCCTTCCTCTAAAGTCGTTCAACAAGCCGCGAATTTACACGGATCATTTGCTCTTTGCCATATGTATCACCATCGCCGATGCGATTCGGGATGTTTATGTCGAGAAGCGAAGAGAAACAGAACAGAAGAGAAAAGTCAAGGTCTGATTCTCGAGGGACCCGATGAATCCTTTAAGGAAGTGGTGGTTAAACAATCAAAGTGGAGGAAAAACTGGTGTCTGGGAATTAAAAGGGTTCCGTTGCCGAGTGGATTGATGGATCTTAAAGTAAACATTGAAGACGGTGCAAGTTTTGGCTCGTGTTGTTCAGAGTCTATAAATGAATGGGTTTGATTAGTGTTGTTATGCTATTAAAAAGGAACGCGGTTGTTTGACTTTGGATGTTAATAATTTAAGGGGTTAAAATCGTAAATCGATGGTTATTGGATTCATTGGACTTAGTGATAAAATATGTCGGTGGCTTAAGATATGTTAGGAAATTAGCAGATTCCTATGAATACATCCAAGCTCGTAATGGAATTATCATAATGAATGGTTTTTGGAATGGTTTGAATAAATTCTTTCATTTTCCGTTGAAATTGCATATATGTTGACAAATACGCGTACATATTTGATCCCTTCTTGTATAGTTCTTCAAAGCCAAGTAGTTCACAGTGAGGTTTGAATACTAGCTATTGTGCATATCTCCCAATCGAGCAACATAAATAACATAAATAACATAAATAACTTAAATAACATAAATAACAAAAGATGAATTTTTTTTATAAACAACGCATTTAATAATAACCTTAAAAATTATAAATAAAAAACAATTATGTCTGTAGTTTTAGGATAAAGCGCAGAACGAATGGCGATTCGGGATAGGCCTGATTTTTGTTTTGTTCCATCAATATTTTGAAATTTTTAAAGGGGTGACAAAATGAAATTTGAAAACTAAAATTGTTTTGGTTCAAAATATTTGATTAAGAAGGAAAATAATTGGAATTTGTTTCAAACACTGGATTGGGGACAATGCTCAAAATGTGGGAATTTTGGCACATTTGCAAGATCCCAGCTAAAAAAATCATTTTTGAAGAATTCATCGTTTTTTAAGGATAATTTGAAACGAATTAAAGTGTTTTTTTTTTTCTTGACAATGCTGAAAAGAATAGCTTCACATTTTGTGTAAACATCCCAAGGGATAGTTGGAGATGTTTAATGTCAGATATCAGTAATTATATACGATAGATGAGGAGATGAAAGTATATAGTTGATAGTTCCCTACCCGTGTATCCTCGAGATCGTTAAGCTGTCGATGACAGGAGCACATACAGCAGTAGAGGCAACTATAGGTGAAATTTCCAAATCTAGATGCTTACGTCAGATGACGACTTCAGTGTGAAACAATCGATAGAACTGTTTCCGCCCATGGAAGGTACGTGAGCAAATCGGCGATCATCTCTTTTGCCGGTGATGGTGGGGGAAGATACCCTTTACCATCCCTTCCCAACAGGGGAGTTTGGTAAAGGAGATGATCAACTCGATTCGTGCCATCCTCAAAATTGACCTTTGCTCGATTTCTACTCTCTATATACAATTTTCACACTACCGTTAGTGCTGCAAAATATGCCTATAAAATGCTGAATTTCAGTCGCTACCTGATGGCAGTATCAGTTCACACAGTTAGAATATTAATATCATTCGCCTCAATGTCAGTGCGAAAATGACATTGACATCGTAAAAGGACCACTGATATTAAAAGTTCTTCCGCAAATGTTTCTTACATACGCCAGCTAATCGAGTTCCAATCTGTAGAAAACTCATCAGTAATATTAGAACAATGCAACGGTTTTACAAAAAAAGTTGATTTATTGAGTTGAAAGTAAGATGTTCAACTTTTTCGTAGTGATATTCATATGCATAGTAATATCAAAGCCGTACCGCCTGATATCATGCTTACTGCAAATATCAGTGTCGGAAGTAAAATTCAGCGCTTGATCAATATCTTACGTCATTGACTTTGCTGACAGCACGCAGCACTGACTGCTGTACTCTAATGGAACTATCAACTCCTCATCTATCGTAGAAAATGACCACTTTAAGTCTGATATGTGACGTTAAGCATCTCCAACTACGTAAATCGTTAACTTCACGCATGGAGTAATTCAAACATGATATGTTAAAGTATCCTAAGGGAGTTCTGATCAGGATTCCAAGATAATTCAAAGATAATCTGCCCATAAGGCGACTGTTATGCTTGATATCGATACTTGATTTCATATTCAAATGGGACAGTTATGTATTTATGGGTAGTAATGTCTTACGGAATTCTGAGAAAAGTTCCAATGAATTTCTGGGGAGAAGAAACAGTCATGAAATGAATTGCTACGTAATTCTTAGAATACCTCTATGGAATTTATGAAAAGATCATCAAGGCAAACTTCCATGTGACTCTGAGTAAAATTTTATGGGACAATAACAAGTGAATTTTAAGAATAATTCCAAAAGAATGTTGGCGAGAATTCATAGATAATTACAGATTTGAAAGGGTGTTCTGAGGATATTTTCAAACGAAATATACTCAGGAGGATTCCTAAGGAGAGTGTTCAAGTCTAGTCTAACCTAGTCTACAAATACTAGGATTTCAAAGGAATTGAATTATCAGGATAATATTATAGGATTCGGAGGAAATTTTTATGGAAATTTCTAGGGGACTCCGAAGAAAACTCCAAGGTACGAGAATAGTTTCAAGGCTATTTTCTCGTGAGTTTTAGGAAAATCCCATGATTGCTCTGAGTAGAGTTCCAAGGTAATTTTGGAAGGTTTTTTTATTATAACTTTATTAATCTCTTTAATAAAGTAATAATAATAAAAAAAAACCATTTGGAAACAAGTTGATAAAGTGAAAATCTGAAAAGCTCAGAGATCATGGCAATTCCAGAAGAAAAACGCAACATCAGTTAGAATAAACTTGTATGAATGTACAGATTAGGAATACTAAATGTATAATTCAAGCGACCATATATTAAGGTTTATTGATTATCCCCGGTTCTCCAGTTAAATTCCAGGTTATTTCCAGGTTATCCTTGTCCAAGGGCATATCAATTTTTTTGGAGAATTTTTAGAAGAATTCCAAGTGAGTTTTCAGTAGAATACAGAGGAGGTTTCCAAGATAATTTTGAAACTCAAGGCACAGTTAGCTATCAGACTAAGAAAACTTGTTTTTCCTTGATTTGTTTTCCATCGATCTTGTTTTCCGTACTGAGTACCAATGCTACCGACGCACAGTGGGACGTAATCAAAAATAGTTAGACAGGGCTATTTGTGACGAAACTATTGAGTGTAGCATTTTGATGTCATGTAGAATATCTCTTCAAGCGGAGGCGAACCAGCCTCAGGCAGAAAGCCTCCCTAATAAAGAAAACTTAACTTAACTGTTTCTTCATTTTTTGAGTACCTTATTTGAGTAGTGAATATGTTTGAGTAGTGAATATGTTTGTATACCCCACTAAGATAAAAAAAATAACTTTGTGTATGTCTTTTTAAAATTGATGTACATCTATGGAAGCATTGTAGATTAAGATCGAAAATCGAACATTTTTACTACTCAAATAAAGTACACAAAAAATTAAGAAATATTCTAGAAGACATCAAAATGCTTCACTCAATAGTTTCATCGCAAATAGTCATGTCCCACTATTTATGATTTCGTCCCACTGTGCGTCGCCAGGGAAGCAGCTCTCACTCCTCGATCCTACCTATCTACTCATTAACTCATGGACCGGAGGCCAACGCCGAAACTAACTATAATAGTAAATCTCGAAAGCACTTTTGAATATTTCACACTTCCAAGCAAAAAATTTATGGACAATTTATTTAGAAGTTCAAACTCTTGAAAAATTGTTTCGTCTGGAAGCTCTTAGAAAATTCAGAGAATTCTTAACAAAATATTCAAGTCTGAGTAACCATAATGGCAAACATGTGGGACAAACGCCTTTTTGCATAGTGATTTGCAATTTGCCGTATTTTCCCGAAATTTTGGATTTTTTCCCGGTTGTGCGATATGCATTAAAATAAGCATAGTTACAATCGAAATCGGAAGGTATCGATAGGTTAAATGGGTCATTACTAAGACAGTAGCATTTTTTTCTGGAGAGATGAACTAGCCTATGGCTAAAAATCTCTCAAATAAAGAACAAAAAAAAATTCTGGGTTGAATTTGAGCTGCGATTGAATTCTTTAAAATTGGTGTTTTAACTACCTTGAACAGTTACTCAAAACTCTTCACAAGATTTTATTAGAATATTCTCAAGCATTTCCTTTGAAAATCATACCTTTTGCCACACATATGCTTAAGTGGTCTAGTAGGAATAGTTGATGGCTGTGAATCAGCGACTGCCAGTTCTATTCCCGAAATGCAAAGGTAATTTTTAGACATTTAATAACAATATAAATATGTAAATCCAATCAGTCAGCAACATAACATGGAAAAGCAGTCTATAAGATATGAAGCAGCCTTCAATTATTTTTGTTCAATAAAAATAGAAGGCTGAACAAAGGTTGGAAAAGACTGCCTTAAAAAGCTTGTAATGTATATAACTGGTAAGCTTTCGGCTGATTAAAATCACCAGAGTATTAAAAGCTGAGCAAAGGTGTACACAAATTATTCGAACAAAGGCTGAATTAAAATCGTTAAAACAACACTTGTTAAGCATTAAATTGTTACCTGGGTTGCTGAGACTTGGATTTTTTTTGCAGAATCTCAGCAAACAAACGTCATGTTTGCTGAGATCTCAGTAAAATTTAATGCTGAGCAATCAGGGCCTCCCTCAGCTCAGTCGTTAAAGGCGCGGCTACAAAGCAAGACTATGCTGAAGGTGGCTGGGTTCGATTCCTGGTCCGGTCTAGGAATTTTTCGGACTGAAAAATTGGTCGACTTCCCTGGACATAGAGAATGATTGTATTGCCACACAATTATACCAATGCAAAAATGGTACAGGCATCGAAAGCTCTCAAATAATAACTGTGGAAGTGCATCTAGAACACTAGGTTGAGAGCACGCAGTATGCTAAAATGCGATAAGCATTGAGTTTGAAATGCGAAGAAGAAGAAGAAGAAGAAATCAGTTGTGCAAATCTAGGAAAAATATTCCGAGCTGGCGAAAAGAAAACTAAGTGTGTAGCAAGGGGTATTCAACTCTGCACACCTTAATCCGTGCTGACTGATTGACCTGTGCCAAGCGCTATGCCGAACGTGCCTATCAAGTGGTCAATCGAAGTGTCAAGCCTATCAAGGTGTCAATATTCCATGAGTTTGGAAACCGGAAAAGCTATTACTACGGTGATTGTGTTTTGCTTTGTTTAACGGCTTTCTCAGTCTTAAAACACTCTAACGACTACGATGTAATCTGCCCATGTTTACATTCTCAATTTATATCTCATTAGTGCGTTAGTGGATCGGGAGCTGGAAGAGGAAGTGGAAGTCATCAAAACTGTACGGTGTTCAAGCACCAGATTCCAATTCGATGTCTCTTTGAAATGCTGATTCCCTGCAGATGTACAGAAACGAAGGTGTAACACGATCGATAATGGATGAAATTGCTGCATGTAAAATTCTTACCGACTAAAGTAACCTAGAACTCGAAAGGGACAGTAGAGTTCAATTGCACACTAGGAGCAACCTCCTCGAGCCAGTTTTTATTAAAGCCTCGAATAAAATTTCCAATAATGAGCAAGGCCTTACAGTTGACCGAGCGGTAGTCTACCCATAGCACTGGAGTCCCTTAATATGAGATGGTTCAACAGAAAGATGATGACTGAGGTGCATCTGGATAACAATCGGAGCTGCTATGATCGGTTCCCATAAATCCGATACTATTGTGATAAGGGAATCGTACACAGATTCAGATCTGATGGAATATGCAGCAGTACTGGGACTTCTGGAAGTCCTGTGAATATCCCATCGAATTGAGACCAATGACTAGCAAGAATATTCGAGGAAGCACACAGCGACCGGTATTCGAATCTGGCCGGTGGCTGCCCTCTATAATAAGCTGTTTTCTTTATTGTTTATACTGCTCTGATCTTTTGTGGAACGCTGCGAGATCGGATGTCCAGTCCAGACAGTCCAACATATGTAGACCAAAAATAAGAAGCGTATTCTGAAATAAAGCCTCCAGTGCGTGACCTTTGGTGAAAGCATGTGAACATGAATGGAAGGGTTCATCGAAGATCATCACCGACATATAGTTGGGATTCATTTGCTTGATAATGATGACATTGTTTGCATGGCCTTCTAAATTTACATCTGACTTATTTATATACTGGCTGGCATTTTTGACAATGACTCCATCCTCAATCGAAAACGTGTCGGTTTGTAAGCCCCAGTTTGACCAGCTTCTAATTGTCCAACCCCATCATAGTCAAAACTTGTCGGATGTACATATCATTTCCTTCTCAATTCCTCGAAGACGATAAC
Source organism: Ochlerotatus camptorhynchus (assembly GCF_037179485.1). Lineage (NCBI taxonomy): Eukaryota > Metazoa > Arthropoda > Insecta > Diptera > Culicidae > Ochlerotatus > Ochlerotatus camptorhynchus. The sequence goes on from NW_027040542.1 coordinate 1,461,403, forward strand.
AGACTTCTTCAAAATTTGCTCTGCAGGCAGCTTAATTTCGATTTGCGTCGCAACAATAATACGTACTGTAAACATAGCTGACGTTCAATATCCCCAGGCTTGTTTTTGATTTTCATGATCACGGGATTCAACCAGTCTGCACTATAAGACTCAACGATTTTGCCGATCACATTCCAAACCGTACCATATTGGACGACCAGATATTCCAGCCATTTGACCAATCGTCAAGTAACCCGTAACCCGTAGTAACTCGTTTCAGTCGTCTTGACTTGACGTATCGACAAGATCATCTCGACCTGCTATAGTGTGGATGAACTCGATTAAAGAAAAGCCCGAATAAAAGCTGTATTGGATGAAATTATGAGGTACTGTTCTTAGATTCTTGATTGAATCGTTGTTTTACCAGTTTTATGTATGACAACAAATTTTCTCTATTCTTTGAGTAAACAATGTATTCAACCGAGTAGACAACGATTGATAAATCGTCAACACACAACAGTGATGCCGTTTTATATTATATTGTTTGAGTCCTACTTGTCAAAGTGTGCCTTACCGTACCGAACAGTGTGCCATGCTGTGTTTCGGCACAGTGTCCAGAGTTGATAGTGTATTTTGATACGGAAATTTTCACATTTGATTTCAAATTTGCTGAACGTAGCATAACATTCATATTATTATGTAAAAACAGTAGCATGTCTTCATTCCCTCAAAAAGATGTTAATCCGAAAATAATCAATAACGATTCAGTAATAAAGCTGATAATCGTGACGGTCGCGTGTCGTTTGTCGACTTCCGTTAACCGCCTGCGCCATCCCTTAGCTTCGCAGAACCCAATCAGAAGGTCGCATCATTTTTTTTAAGGGGTTAAGATTCCCGAAAATCTTTTAAGCAAAAAAGGGTTCGTTGCGCAAATTGTTCAGTACGGAGGCCGGAACAAACAGCCAATTGATTATTATGATTGGTAGAAGAGAAAATCGATCTCAACTGTCGGCACGTGGCATTCAGTTCAGGGCAAAAGGGGTTTGAATGTCTATTAAAGCTATAATTTTCGATAATTTCCACGCGCGATCGATTACTTACCATGCGACGGAGGCGGAGACGGTGATTTCGAGAGCCGGCTAATGTCTGCAATGAGAGAAAGAGAATATATGGGAAAGAAATTAGCGAATTGTTACAACTGGCTAGGAAATGAGAACACGCATCATCAGCAGCAGCAGCACGACAGAAGCACAGTTAGTCGATGGGAAGACAAATTATGCTGACATATTGGAAAATCAGCTTTGCATATATAGGTAACGAAATGGATGAAGGAGAAAGAAGGAGGCCAACATACGGTATAGAGATGCATCTGCGCACCTTGTTTCCGTTTCTTTTGTGGACACTTGGAAGGCAGAGGGAAAAGAATGCAGTCTCTGCTTTTGGTAAATGCTCATTTCACGCAGTTCAGAAAGCTAGGAAACCTGTATATGCATTATTATCGTGAGCTGAGAAAAGTAAAAAGGGGCCGAACAAAAAAAAAACGTGCATAAAATCATATGCTTATTTGCATAGACAAAAGGAAATTCGACTAATGTCGAGGTTCGATTCCAGAACACCTTGTCTTTTCCTAGTACAGTGTTGGTTGGATGGTCTTTTTTTGTGTGTGTGTGCTCCGTTTTTGGAAAATGAGGTCCCCCGGCGTGTGTTGACAAAGACATTCGATACGTTCCGAAGATGTGAGAATTTTGCATTCCTCCAGCCGGGTGTTGAATATTAAACTACATATATGATGCAGTGGTTGAATGCCAAATTTTCATTTGGCAGTTATGATAATTGATTTTATATGATTTCTGCGAAAAATGATTTATATTATAGGACCCGTCACCCTATTTGAATATTTTGTTTTCTCAAATCATGACATACTGTCGTACAAATATTTTAAATACGCGGACCAGTTTTCGTATGAAACCATTTTCATGACATTCAGTAAAATTTGCCAAACGCAATTTAGGTATCCCTTAAACATGAATCACAAAAAAAGCTCAACGGATTTTTGCATGAAGCTAGTAAAGGTAATATCGGAACCCCGCTGTCACAGTTTTTTTTTAGTGCAGAACAGAGAGAACACATAAAAAGGCAAATAAATTACACACCATTTAGAGTGACAATGATGAGAGCAGCAAATTGCATTTCTACTCTCCTTATCTCCTTTTCCGAGTTCTGTATTGTGGAAAATATAAAAAATAGCCAACCCCAAAGTGCAGTGATAAAAAAGAATACCTAACTATTTCATTTTGTTGTCACACAGAAAATGTGCATACTCATTTCGGGAAGGGAATCGAGATTTTGTCCGTTCACTTCGGGAAAGAATGGAAAATTGACTATAATTTACTCATGACTTTGCATAAAAATATTTGATCTCCCCTGCCGCCAAGCTGCTATTTTTTGTATCTTCGGCTACTTTTTTTTCCTCTCTCTCTTATTACCGTCAATTACTTTTATCAAGATCAATGATTCTACCCCTCTGCCGGGGGTTTTAATTTTATCATTAATTTATTACCGACCATTTAGCATAAAATTGTTCACAATTCCAAAACGGCGCAATTAATTAAACCGATCGAGACTGATCGATGCAAATGACTTTGGCCACACGTTCTCGACTCGGACCGAAACCAACCCGGAAGGTCAACTGCAGCCTGGCTTTCGCCCTTGCGAGTTTGTCACGCTATATTCCCCCTCTCGTCTGGATGCGCTGAAATGTGATCGATTTGCATAAAAATATTTGGACTTGTTTTCGTTTCCCCCTATATCGGTTTTGCATTTGTCACACATGCTTGCCTGTTGGTCCACCATCATTGGACCGTAAGAAAAGCCTGATGCCCGGACCGGACCTCGACTCGGGAGTAATTTACGAAGGGATGCACATATAAATTTTAAAACCTCCTGGGAACAATAATCATGAAGCCGAAACAGATCCATAAGTAGGGGAATACGGGGCAAGATGAGCTTCCTCACGAGGCAAGATGTGCACCCATAGCAGAAGTTGTTTGTATATGAAATGTTTAATTTTTTTATTATTTAGTTTAATATACTGGCAAACTAATTGTTCATTGCAAATTCTTATTACAAAGAGGGATTCTTCTCAGTAGGCAAATTGTCATAAATTTTCTATAGTTATTGATTATTTCTAAATCATTTTTGGAACGTTACATGATGCAAACTTTTCTGGTGCTCATCTTGCCCCGTCTACCCCTAACTCGTAAAATATGGATGCGAAATTTGAGCCGCACGGCCTGGTTCGTTTGCTACCGAAGCTGTCCAGTTTGTCACCACATAGGAGCACGAGCACACGGGCGGCGGTGATGCTGTAAATAATAGGTATAATGTCCTCTTAATAATGTCCGGGGCTACAGAGGCATTCATCTCACTTTCGGATCGGAGGGGCCCAATGTCGGTCGGTCCGGTGTGTAGTGGTGACCTTTTGTGGACCGAGCGGGGGCAGATGTCATTCTCACCCCGACAACGACGACAACGACAACGCGATTGCCGCAGAATCCTTTTTATATTCGAATCCACCTATCCTACGTACGTACATAGATATGTGTTTCGGTTCGGGGAACTCTTCTTCATTTGGATATAAAAGGTTCCATTTTTATTAGTCCTCTGAAGGTGCTGCGGGGGTGCTGCGAAAAGGGAGGGAAATGAAAATATACTGACATGTGGACATAAGGACTAGTCAGTGGTTCGGTCCAGAATAGGACGCATAAATCCACCCTTACAGAATAGAAGGACAGACATTTAATTTTTCTTTTACACCCGAATTTAGCCGTTGCTTTGGATTTTCAAGTTCCAAGGGAGGGTTGGGTGATGCAGATTTCTTGGCCCGAGGCGCGTGCTGAATGTCAAAGTGGACGACAGAGAATAGGTCAGAATATTCGAATTTTTAATCAGTTCCGTTCCAGCTGCGCTGATTCCGTTCTGACAGGGAAACCAATTGAACTTGCTGACCGTAAAGGATTGAGCCTGATTGATGGTCGTCGTCAGCCAGCAGATTCGTTTTTGGTATTAGTGGTCAATGGCGATTGTTGCGGTTTGCGAATGGGTTTTTGTGGGAAATGAGTCAAAGATGAGGGTCAATTGTGTCTGTTTGCCCTAAATTTGTTTTAGCTGTTTAAGCTACTATTTTAAAACACATTTCATCTTATGTGTATGTGAATGAAGTTTTATTCCAGGTTCGGAATCCCAACTAATTCCAAAAGTATTGGCTTTTTAGAAAAATCCATAATTTGAAAAAGTATTTTCAGTCCTTCAAGTAACTGCAGTGGAGTCCCGTAACCTCACTGTGCACTAACTTTCAAATCCAGATTGAATGCTTTATTCATACTCGAATCGGTTGAAAAATACACTTAATCTTCTAGTTTACTCGATATCTATCCATTGCAAGCAATATTTTGATAATTGTTTATGTTTTGATAATTGGTGCACAGTTTAAGGAAACGCCACTGAGTAACTGGGTACATACTTTACTCTATGGAAGAGAGACGGGCTGTCCGGTATGCACATTCTGCATGTATACTATGGTGTAGGGCCATCGAATGAGTCATTAGGCCGAAAATTTTTATACCGAAAACATAATCACTCTGGGACCTATACACAGGGTGACCAGCGAATTTTCATTTTGAAAAAAAAAATCCCGGTTGCTCATATTCGCAAGAATTGGAAGTGGTCAATACATTTGGGATTTATTAAAATTCTCAAGATTGGCCTGATCGGAATTAATAATTCAAATTCCAGGGTTTTCCTAGATTTTTTCCCGGGTTTCCAACATGTTTTTCCGGTTTAATATAAACTTCTAAACATGGTATAACAAAGGAATAAGGAACAGTTGATTTTACCAAAGTTGTTCAATTTGAAATATGTCCCCGGAGATGAATCAGCGTCTGGCTGAACATTTCCTTAATAAAGACAACCAACCAATCAACAATTTAAAACATTATATATGCCTCCCTGGGCCTAGCTCTAGTAATTTTCTACGTTTTAGATTATTTTATATAAATTCCCTAGGCCGACCACGCTGAATTTTTGAAAGTGATAAATTGAGCTTTGAAGATCTTTTAAAATGGAGCACTTAATTTTGGTGATAGTGGCGCTCTCAGTGGTCAGATATGCAAGCTTTGACAGCGTTTTGTTGTTTGTAAACAGTTCTGCTCGATCTATACTTTCACAGTCTAAAACTAACATGGTTCCGAGATATTCATCACGCAGGAGGAGAAAATAAAAATAATTGTGCACAGTTACAGTTAAAAATCCATCAGTGTCAACTCGAGAGTTGGTAAAACTGCTGGATTATCCTAAAAGTACTTGTGGCGCGAGTGAATAAAAAGCACAAGGAAACTCTCACAACTGCCCGCAAAGTGCAAACCAAGCGCCGGAGTGAAACCATTTATCGTCAACTGCGGTTGAAGGTCAGTCGGAAAATCAAGGCTAATCCCAATTGCTCGGATTATGACTTGGCGAAAAAAACTTAATGCTGATCGCTGGACTGCGCGGCGACGGCTCCGAGAAGGCTACAAATTTAACCAAGCAAGTAAACAACCTAACCGAAGCTTCTAACAACAAACAGTGGCTAGAGCCCGGGCCCATAAGATGTACGACCAGGTACGGACGAAACTCGATGGATGCGTCTTGATCGACGATGAAAGCCTGCTCGCGGCAAGGTTCCTGGCACATTCAAGGTATCTACTGCTGTGGCAAGAAAACCAGCGTTTTCGTGACGGATAAGATTATGAATTCGGAAGTAAACAAAAGGGAGTACCTTAACAAACGGATTTCACCTTTCTGATGGTTCAGTTACGTTTTGGCCACTGCCATTACAGCAATACGTCAATGTGCTACAATGATTCAACGACAATGGAGTCCAGTTCATCCCAAAACAGCTGAATCCACCAAATTGTCCCCAGTTCCGTCCAATAGAGAAGTATTGGGCGATACTGAAGCAGAAACTGAAGATGAAGAATTGGTGTAATTAGCTTGCCAATCTTTAATCTTTAGAATGCATTTCGATTGAAAGAAAAGTTAAAAAAATACACGCATTTGAAAGTGCCCATTTCGAAATGGTCTTGTCTTTATTATGAGTTGAGAAAAATGCTCATGATTCTAGGACAAATGAAAATTTTGAAATTGGAAAGATGACTTTTTTACGATTGTTGAAAATAAGATTTGATGAGAATTCTAAACGAACTCCAGGGATAATTGTAGAGGATTTCTGTGATGAATTTCTCGAGAATTCGACTAAAACTTCATGGCAATTTTAAGAAGTATTTTAAGAAAATTGCTAGGAGAACTAAAGGTGGATTCTAAGGTAGTTTAGCAGACAACTGTATGGATAAGCCAAATTTGAAGAAATTTCAGGGAGCATGTATGAGAACAGGGAATTCTAAGAAGAATTTGAAAAGATTTAACAACGTATTATTCAGAGAATGCGGCCTGTTTAGACACCTTCTCATTCTTTTCTAGAAACAAACCAGGCTACGGCTGTAAATCTCTTAAATGTTAATCAATCAATCAAAGTGAGTTATGAGGGCTGAGTTCTTGATAAAGCCGTTAATAATGCCAAGCGAATCGAATTCTAATGTTATAGACTTGAGAATTGTGAGTGGAATCTCTGGGAGGCTTTTAAAGTCAGTCGTGTTATGAAGATTTCCGAGAAAAAAATCAAGGAAATTTCGAAAAGAATTCCAAGAAATTTGAAAGCAAATTCTCAAGGAAATTTTGCAGTGGCGTCGCGTAACTTCACTTTTTTCCTGTGCACCAACTTTCAAATCCAGATTTAATGCCATATTCATACTCGAATCGGTTGAAAAATACACATAATCTTCTAGTTTACTCATTATCTATCAATTGTAAGCAATATTTTGATAATTGTTTATGTTTTGAGAGTTGGTGCACAGGTAGATTGAGGTTAAGAAAACTCCGCTGAAATTTTGAAAAGATCTTCAATTGATTTCAGTGAAATTCTGGAATTCTTAGGATTTCGGGAGATTAATATGGGAAAGTTGAGAGTTCCAATGGAATTTTTAGGAAAATCCTGAATTCCTACTTCATTTTCATTGTGATAAGAACTCCAAGGCATTTCTGAGGATTCTCTCAGGAGTATTTTTATAAAATTCTAAGTTTCTAAATTCTGTAAAGAGTAAGCCAAGGGAATCCTGATAGACATTTCAATAGAATTAATTAGGATTAATTGTAGAGTGAATTCAAGAGTTTTCTGGAGGAAAGTCCTAAAGTGCTCCACAGAGAACCCCGAAACAGATATGACAGGGCCGTCTCAACCACCCTCGGGGCCCTTGGTCTATTTTGTATTGCGGGACCCCTTACGATTTGATGCCAATTTTCAAATTCTAGCCCACATGTAATAAAAATAGGTATTTGCGACAAACTTTTTTCGTTTGAATTTATTGTTCTAATCTGCGTTCATTTTAACACACATTTAAACTGAATAAACTAAATCATCATACTTGCAAATTTGTTAATAGAAGTGTTGATATCATTTTTCATCAATATTGTGGTCATCCTAGAAATAAATATCCTGATAATTATTTCCACATTTGAGAAAACCAGTTTCCCAAATAGCAATTTTGGTTTTATCAAAGCCTTGTTGCCCACGATATGAACTTATAGAATGCTTTGAAAGCTTGATAAAATTCGCAATACTACTTGGGTTCAGTGCATATATCTTTAATTAGTTTGTACAACTCATCATCTTCTGGTTTCGAGTTCTGGCTTACCAAACAAAAACTAGATGATTTTCTGACTTCTCTAAAAACTATATTGTCAATAGGATAAATGACGGCTTCGGCAATACCTTATTCTATTATAATCAGGGGGTTATTTATGAGCTGCAAGAAACGGATTACAAATATATTATTGTGAAATGCTCCGTAGGTTTCCTTCCACCTGGTTGCTCCAGATTATCCCAACCCCAAAGTATCACAATCCTAGACTCTCACCTGTACACGTAAATCATTGTGAAACTGCCTTTAAAGCGGTATTTTTTTTATGTGGACCTGCTTTTTGTAAATCATAGGATGCCTTGAGCAGCATTTCTCAAAATTATGAAATGCACATCTTTACCCAAGAAACTATCTCCCTAGGACGTTCTATGAAGGCTCTGAACCATTCGGCTTGTTTTTTTAACCTTTGGTTAAAATTTGACAGATGGAAAGTTATCGATTAACCATGCTATCCGAACGTGGTTATTTCTTACAGACAAGAAGTTAAATTTTGTTAACCTTGGCTGAGTTCTGCTCGAAAACCGATCGATCGGTAACACAGGGATTTTCAAACATAAGAAATAACTTTCGGAATGTCACATTAAACCACGAGTTAAATTTAACTCGGCAAATGATTCACAGCCATAAAAGATAAAATCGAGTGAATTCTAGGCGGTGGGAACAAGAAATAACCATAAACCTTGAAAAGTTGGTGCTTTTAGCAACTTTGTCGTTGACCGTAGAGCTGTGGAAAATATGCCCCATTTTTGCATTAGTATAATTGTGTGGCAAGTACAATTATACCCTAAGCCCAGGGAAGTCGAGAAATTTTCCAACCCGAAAGTTTCTTAGACCAGACCGGAAATCGAACCCAGCCACCTCCAGCATGGTCTTGCTTTGTAGCTGCGCCTTTACCAACTGAGCTAAGGGAGGCCCCAGCAATGTTTGTTCTACGTTCTTGTTTTTAAGTCAATGTCATTTGAGAAAGGTGTCCCGTTCCCTGAATTATTGTAAGAAATCCGGAAAGTAACTCTTAAAACATTTTGGGCGATTCTAGTGAAAATGTGAAGAAAATTTCAAAGACATTCTGTGAAGAGATTCATTAAAATTATCTTGTGAATTAGGACACTAGTACATCAAAATTCTTAGATCAATTACATGGTATTTCTGCTTCTTCCCAGGAAGCTCTGCACTAAATTGGTGTGTAATTCTTAAGCGACTTGTATTTGAAGAACTTCAAAGGAATTCAGGACAAATCGGAAAGATCATATTTTTTTAGAATGATTAATAAAAAAATTAGGAAAATTCAAATTAAATTCTTAGGAAAGTTTAAAGGGTGCTTTGAGTAAAAAAAAAATGTAGAAGAATTTCAAATGAATTTAATGATTGAAATAGTTGCGAAGGAATTTTAGGATTGCTTCCAAGGTATAAGGAGAATTCCAATGGAATAGAACAAGGTAATTGCAAGCAGAGTAACTAGGTACTTTATTGGTAAGTTTAAATATTTCTCACTTAGAGCGATTTGGTAAAACAAACTTTGAAAACCAATATCTCTTAAGTGTCTTAAGATATGGAATTGATTTCATTCCTAACTAAAGTAGCAATATTACATATCATGTGACAATAGTTTCACAAAATAGCAAAATAGGTTGAATTTTCATAAAGCCATTGTATAAAATGTTAAGGTGTGTTGCATTAGAGAAACCTTGGACGGAAAAGAGTTAACGAGAATTTCATGATAATTCTGTATATTAAATATTGATAGTTTTGACATACCATGTAAAATGAGTGGCTCTGGTGTTTTGATTTTGCTAAAAAAAAAAAGTCTCTGTGTTTTTATGGTTTTTATCAATTTGAACGATTTAAAAAACTCTAAAATTGATGGTGTAAAAAAAAAAGATCTTATTCCGGATTTGTATCTGAAGGACGAAAAGTGGAAGAGGCTGATAGGCAAACAGAAGGTCATCAAGATGGAGTGAATCAAGCGGGCCGCCATCCGGGAAGTTGAAGCATTTGAGTAAGGGTTGGTCGCCGGTAAGGGCCAGTAAGTGCTGCCAGCAGATGAATCAAGAGGTATTCGAAACAAAATTGGTAAGAAATGTCCATTCAAATCGGGTTAATACAGTTGAACAAATTTCAAAACTATATACGTGCCAGATTTGGAAATAATATTTTTGAATCTGGAAGTGTGTTTATGATACCATTATCCATTTGATAAAGGTAGAGTGAACATGCGGGGCTTATTGTAAGTAAAAGTGACCTCGGAGTGGTCGTGAATTACCAGGCATTCTGAAATGGGTCACTGGAGCTGCAATAGAGCTAACACCTTCTAACTCCTGGACTAAACCATAATAACACTGCCGGACAGTGGGGGTTAGATTGTACACACACACACACACACACACACGTTGAAGAACATAACTCTAATAAACATAACTCTTCAAATTAATTATGGAATTTGGATAACATTGAGATTCATGTTTGGACTAGAGAACTGTAAAGGATTAAAAGTTCGTTATTCTCAATACAAGAATAATGCATCACATTTGATCTCTTACCTTATAAACAACTTATAAACCTTTTCCTAGTTTGAAGATGGCATTAAAGTCACCGAAAATTAAACTAAAATCATAAGCAATTTCTGATTTGTAATCGGTTAATTTAATATCAAACCAATTGGAACTGTAACCAAAGGATGATAAATTCTTAAGTTTAATTTCGTAAACTTTAAAAGGAGTCTGAGTAGAAAAAAAAACTTAATAAAAAAACTTGTGCACCCATAAAAAAATCAATCAGTAATTCAAGTGACCGTAAGCTAAGGTTTAATGATGTTCCTCAGTTCACTCATCGATTTCCCGGTTATCCCGGTTACTTTTCCAATTCCCGGTTATTTCCCCATTTTACCGGTTGGCGGACATCCTGCTATTAGAATTTTGCAAAATTCCTGTCCAAGAAGGGGCATTGAAGACATTAAAAAGTCTTGAACTTAGAAACATCTTCAGGATTCTGAATTCTCATCATTCTATGTATTGAAAAAAAAAAACTTCATGATCTCATTTCAAGGAAAAAAAAATTTCGTCTTCTTGATTATAAGATAATCGACTCGGAAAACTATCCAAAATTTGGATTTTGCAAATTAAAATTTGCGAGTCTTTACATATAGGAAATAGTAGAGGAATTCTTAGTCTACAATTTTTCTAAGTTTGGCAGATCTTTCGATTTCAAATGTTTTAGTTGAAGACATGTCTATTTGAAAAAAAAAATCACATGATAATAATCTTTCCATAAGCAGTTCTTCCGGGGTAATTTGAATACGCCCACATAATTTTACTTTCGTTTTGCTGCTCAATCTGTTCTTAAACTGGAACAATGCAGATTTTGGATGGAATCAACTAGTTTGAGTAAATACTCGAGAGATTTTCTGCAGAATGTTGGGAATTCGCTCTTCTAAAACTCTTGGAAGTCCTTCTGTTAATTTATTGGAACTATTTGATATTCACTTAAATATTGGTCAATTATCTTGATAAAAGTTCGCATTTACTTGTAAATCAATGAAAATTATCCACAGAATTAATTTAGAATTCGGGGCTGTGTCATTTTGTTGAAGGTTGTTCGCCGAAGTTCATTTCACCGAATAGCTCATTTTACATCATTTGCGCTTTTCCCCCCTCTGTTCGGGATCTTACACCACTGCGACCAATAATTTGATCTATTGTAGTATATCCCGTGGCCTTAGTTTAGTGCATGTTGTATTACTCCATCACTATTGAGAAATGATGAAGCATTCGATTTTTTTTACAGTTGTCATTCTTGCATTTATCGAAAGGATCCGACTCTAATTGAAAGGTCCCGCTATTTTTACCCTTCGGATTGTTGAAACACCCTCCAAAAGCGCGGCCCTTTGTCAGTCAAAATTTGATTCCTGAGCAACAAAATTAAGGAATGACACCGATAATGACCATGCATCAGAACCCTAGTCTTAACCATTTCAAACCTAGGGAACATAGAATAGAAGATTAGGAATCACATAGATGAAGACTAACTAAATCATGTTTTCCTTGTTTCAAGATCATCCTCGGTGGACAAAGCCGAGTCGTGTCACTTTTATTACCAAAAAATCCTGTTCCCCTAGTTTGAAGTAGTGAGGGCTAGGAATCGGTGGTAGATCCTACACCCCGTAACGTACCACGAAAAGGTGATCTACCCACGTTACGGGGCATCATCTGCGTAGTGCTACAATATGGGACACAAAAAAGGTTCGATACGTTTTTCCAAGTTCAATTAATTATTCATCATCCATAAATCATTATTTAGGAATCAGAGATGCGTAGTATTTCATGAAAAATTTAACAAAGTACCCTAGCTCAAATTTGAGGCAGAAAATAACAGATTAGGCCGTGTTGCCAAAAACGGGAAGGTACTGTTAACGTAGTTTGAATAAGCAGGTGTAACATTTTATCTCTATCTTGATTTTACTTCTACCATGGACGTCCAGAAAATGAACTACACACATGCTTAAAAATGTATCATAAAACTGCTTTACCATAATGATGTTTTCGCATGCAACAATCTGCCGAAAATTTGCCTTTCTCACCTGTGAGCAGTATTCAAACCTACCGAAATCTATTCAAATTACCCAGGCAACCTAACGAACTCGAGCAGTCACAGTTCATAAAGATGATACCCACGACGGAAGGCTCGTTAAAACTCATTAGCCTCCCCCAGTAATCAGTCCTCCCTCATAAAACCAACACAAACCACTCAACAACGGGTCCCTGCTCGCTGTCTGTTTCTTTCTTTTTGAACTTTGCGCGGGAGTCATTTGAATTTCATCGACACTGTCAGACATAATTCGCAAACCGAAACACTTGCCTTCAACACAAAGTTGCATCGGTTGTCGGTCATTCAATCAAAGCTCGGTCCAAATCCGCATCAGAGTAGGCTCTGAGGGGCAACAATCTCTTATCATATGCGCGCACAAGTAGTTATACCGACATATGCCAACTCCATTAATCAACGTGATTTATACTGTTTTAATGATAATGACGGATAAATCCCTTCCCCACCCCGCGTCCAGCCCATCGACGGTTGAGAAATTGCAGTCATAGACATTTAAAGTGCGATTTACCTTTCTTCGCGGTGTGCGCGCGGGGTTTGTTTGTTATGAAAAGCGAGCTAATTAATTGCAATTGTTCCCTATCAAAGTAACCATTTGCCTCGGTTGATGCGTGGTTCAAGTCGTCGCGTCGCGTCATCGCATCGACTCGACCCAAGTTCACAGGCTACTCTGATCTCGAACCGTTTCCGGTTACGGCTCACGTGCGCGCGTGTGTGCAGTTTGTGATCCTCTACCTGTTGGTTATTTTTTCTCTGTTTTTCAATAGGGTCATTTACATAACGTTCTTTAACGCACAGTCGCTGTTACTACTAGTAGGTACTGCTGATGGGTGTTGTGCAGCAAAAGGAGAACCCAAGAAAATATATTATTTTTCGAAAAGCCCTCATTACGGCATATTTTTTATGCATGCACAGTTGTAAAGCCAAATGGTTGCGCTTCTGCTTACCATTCGTGCTGTTACAATTTGCCATGTATTTTAGTTTTCGCAAGGCTTGCTGCGTTTACTAGGCGTCGTTGTTATTGTTATTGGTCTGTTGGTCGGAGGGTTTTACCGTAAGCAAATTTTCCTCCAACCTGACTGGAGCAGAGTGGTTTTGTTTTCAGCTGAGGTAAATGCGCAGTTGGGGTTTTCTTCAAAAGTTTTAAACAGTATCTAATATATTTACTTATTTAATTCTTTTGGACCGCAATTAAGCGCTTGACTAATCCTTTTAATGCTATTGGTGTGTGTAGCTTGGAAGCTCATTCATTCATGGAGGGCTACGCGGTAAGCTAAAACGCCGCACTGTACTGCCAGCGTGGGGCTCATGGACGTAATTATTATAATTAAAATAAAGTGAATAATAATTAATTAATGAGATTTCGTTTCGCACGATGCCCCTCGTCGCTGCCCGTTGCTGGACTCGAGCCCCTATCTGTTAATGGTTGTACTGGTGCGGTTCGATGGAAGAAGGGCCAAGTGTGAGGGGGAAGAGCCCATGAGGCGAAGCTAATTTGCTTTTCGCGCGAGCTGGAAGCGAATTTATGCTCTAAATGCAAAACGATTAGCAAGTTGAGCCTAGGCAAAAAATGGTGCAAAATGAGAGAATATCAATTTAACTCGCATTCAGGTCTGGTCTCCGGCATTGGCTGCCTCCGTTTCCGAGTGCTCCTTTGAACAGGAAATGCATAATTATCGCCCGAAAAGGATTGAAAAATGAAAGGAAAATCGTAACACTATATCCCGCAAGCGTGAACTTGTTCGAACGGACAGATCTTGTACCTTTGATTGAAATATTAATCCAAAATTTCCCGAAATCCCAGAGACGCCTCGGGAACGGGGCACAAGATCCTAGATAGCAGGCGGTGAATTTGACCTGGTTCGCAGCGGAGGAATTTCGCTTTCATCCAGAGTTTGCTGCGATGCAGCAGGAAGAAGCAAAAATTCGAAAACCCGTAGGGCACTGAGGTTTCTACCTGAGTTGCACAAATTTGTAGGCGAAGGAAAAAAAAATCTCTCATAGGATGCACAGTTTTGTCGAATCGGGTTTCTTCGTTTTTTTTTTCTTGAGTTCCTTGCTTTTTTTAATCGTGGGTTGCTTCGATCAGCACAATCGTTAATGATTGGTAAAGGTGAATCCTTCGATTTTTTTCTTGCTTCCCATCGAGAAGGGTCCGAAAATTTATGGGAAAAAAAAGTTACGCATATGTCACAATTTTCCTGTCGAATTTTTTGAATACGTATTATTTCCTCCCTCTTCTCGGTGCAGCGCTAGGCACTAAGGTAGAACCGTTTGGAAGAGAAGCAGCAAGTACAAACAGAGAGCGTCTTCCTTTTCATTTGGCAATCATTATTCATAGTTTTCGGATTTTTGTACTGCTTTTTGGTACGGATGAAAATAAAGAAGAATCGAATCAATTTCTTGCTATGCTCAGTCGGTTAATGGATTGTGCTGATGAATAAAGAGAAGATTTATTATGTCAGATGCAAGTTTTGAAGTTACAAAAAAAAATCTATTGATTTAAACCAAGGTCAAAGTTTTTGGCTGATTAAAACATTGATTGTAGACTTCAATATAGATTTTTTAGAATTAACCCAACTCAACTCCGTTCATTCTTAACAGCGTAATTCCGGAGAACTTCGTGATAGGGGCGTAACACGTTATTTGACGATTCATCGCGAATTAAAGCTAAATCTAAAAAACTAACAACACAAACAGGTAGAGAAATGGTTCCTCTATCATTTGGTATAGTTTGTTCGCGAGATTGTTATTTTATTCGCGTGAAATTGGTGATAGACGTGTTTGTTTGCAAAAGCAATTACGCCCAAATCTCAAAGTTCTCCGGAATTTTCGAAAATTCTTCATTGATTATGATTAGCATAGGCCTACGGTTATTAATGCTTAGGATCCCAAAATTAGAGGTTAAGGCGAATAGAGGGCTGTGCTAGGTTTTTGATAAGAAAAATATGTGGTCAATATTTGTGTGTTGTAGTGAGTTGGTTTAAGTGTAGTGACTTGGTTAAAGTTGAGAAATTGTGTGATATAGTTCGCCTGTTGGTCGTGGAAACTCAAATGGTCCAGAATCGTATTTTTCAAGCATTGGATAATAATAAATAAAAATGTACTAATACTCAAATATTAGTAGAAGAAAATGAAAAACTATGCGCATTGTAGAAGAAATACACGTATCTGTTAAAAATAAGCAGTTAAGGTAGTGGAATTTAATGGAAATTACTGATTTTACTCTCTTACTTTACAAAGATATTCCAGGCCCGGACGTTAGAGGGGATGACCCTGAGCCCCAGAATTTAAGAAATTTTAATATCAAACAATTAATTTACATAATGCCGACCTGTGTCCAATTTTATGACCAGCATTTGAATTTTCTCAATCAATTGTACAAAACTATCATTGGTAGCTAAAAACAAGCATCCATAGCAAAAAAATATGAGCTTATTTGGCGATGATCGATTCTCTATGTCGGGATTCTCTTTGAATATCTACAGTTAGATAAAAATAAATCCAAGATTCTTCCAGTGCGTTTTTACAGTATTGCTATTTTGTACTAACTAGCAAAATAACAGCAAATGCACCGAAGAGAATAAATCATTGCAGCTTGGTTCTTTAGTAAACGATTTCAGTCTGTTTATTTTTGTTGCTACTCCGTTATTGCAAAGATCAGCTGTAACTACACAGAGAACCAATGGATGTCGTTTTGAAGTAGCGGTTATCCTTAATTTGCAAAAGCTTTTGATATTATATATTTTTAGCAATACTGCACTTCTACGAGCATCACAAGAAGGGATAAGGATAGGTAGTATGCTTGGATACGTCTTGGTAAACGATTTCATAAATCATGTCGATGTAAAGGATGTAAAGGTGTTTGGGAATGAACCCACGATTTTCTTCCCAGTAAGCAAAAAGGGTTACCATTAGGCCACCAAGAACCTTTGCAACATAGATTGGAATAAACTATTAATTCAGGCAAATGTGACTTATTCCGCTTAAAAAAGGTTGTTCAGTAAATAGTAAGACAAAATGCTGCGCGGTAGATTCCACGGATTAATATTCCGATGTAGTCCTTACACGAGTGCAAAACGTACTGCTCAACACTCCTATCTCTGTGAAATCAGTTGAACCGAAACTATCTCCATTGGAAAACCAAAACCGATCAGTTCATTCCACGACTGATCTGGTAATAAACCCTTCAATAGCAGCGTACCGAATCTGAATGGGAAACCAAAACGAGGATCTATTAACTAAAGCTAGGTTAATTGCGAAAATCCTTCAAAACGACTATTCACTAAAATTCGAAATATGTTTCAACTAAGAGGCAGGCACATCACAAAGACTTTGGCATGCAGAAATGGCAAAGAAAAAATCATGCTGATGAATAATCAACATTACCTTTTGGGTTGAAGATTATGAAAATTATTGACTGAAAAAAATGATCTTTGGTGCACGAGATGGGCCCCCATATATTTTTGATTTTATAGCCTCCATAAACGTAAATACGGCCCTGGATGTTCCCATGTTGACGTCAGTATTCAGCAGGATTATATTAAAAAGCGAAATTACCAAATCCATGAAATTGCAAATCAATTATCGTTGCTATTCAAACTCTAATTTGCAGAGGTTTATTGCTGATCCAATATTATCCAATCAAACATATTCAGATAATCGATTAAGAAGAGGAAAGCTCTACTTGAAAATGTGAGCGAAGATATGTGACGATCCTTATGATATTATCATGACTGACTATTTCATTTTTTGCATTATATTAGACATAGATTGAAAAATAGCGCTTGATTAGCTTCTCACATTTGCATGCCTAAATACAGGATATAAAGCAGTTTTCTTCAACGCGTGGTGCCCATGATGGATTTGTGCATTCCACGAAGCAATTTAAACTTTATTTTCTGGCTTAGTAAGGAAGAAATATTCAAGAAAGTTTTCGACTTAAGACAAGAATTTGCAGAGTTTATGAATCAGAAGAAGAGGCCTATTCATCAATTTTAAGAAGCCGAATGGATGGCGAACTTTGGCGCACAATTGTTTGGTAATCGTTTCAATCAAATTTGAGGCTGCCGGAGCTTCAATTTACAGGGAATAAAAAAAAAGCAGCAAAGTTAGATCTACAGATTTGCTGATAGTTGAAATCAGACTCCGATGGAAGATTTCTAGATTATGAATATGTATAATGAACAATCTATCGTCCTTTTTCATACGGTGGAAGATTCTCATGTCAGATTGCAAACGGAGCGAATTGAGTCACAAAACGATAGTGAAATGCAAGAGGCATTTAAAAAATGATCTGCCGAGAAATTTAACTCAAAGTATCTATCAGAGGAAAAAAAAAAAAACAATTCGGAAGAACACGCTACTCGTTGCATCATTTGGAAAAACTTACGCCTGTTTGCATATCTTCTCAATCATGAAAAATTCAACTAGAAAATGCTTAAATAATGAACACTTTGAAACTCTCATCAATGTCATCAATTGAAATCAGGCCAGTGGTCATGGACGGATGGAGAAGAAATCATGGATAAATGGTCAAATAGCCATATCTGATTTTGTAAACAATGATTCCCAACCTAATGATGATGTGTAACTGCTACGAAATCAAGCACGACATATTTGACAATTCTCGCGAAAAAAAATTAAAATGGTCTATCAGCTTTTGTGAACAAAACATGTAAGGTCTTTGTCAAATGCTACGCAAGAATTTATGTTCCCCAGTTCCACTTGTGGCCCACGGACTGATCAAGAAATCTCAATGTGACCCTCGATGCTGAAAAGGTTCCTGTATTTCTATTAAATTTCTTGACAACAGCTTTCGCTTTCTTTTCTAACAATCTTATCCTATTCTGTTAAGGTTCAGCAAAATAGATTCCCGTCGAGTTAATTTAGGTGTTGGAAAATGTATCGACTTCAATGTACGAATTCAAAACTGAAGCAGACATAAAAAAGCTCTCAATTAACAACTGTGAAAGTGGTCAAAGATCACCCAATGCCATGTTCAAACTAGGGAATTGAAACGGTTTTCGTGATACAAGAACAATGTATCACAATTCAATACAGAGATGGAAAAACGGCCTAACAGCATTTGTAACCAATGACTTCTCTCGATGATTTCTAGGACATCAAGAATGGCCCACGCAAATCAACATAACCATCGGTTAGGGGAAGTCTTGGCGTTGGTTTACGTGGGCGAGTCTTGAATTCCTAGAAATCATCAAGAGAAGTCATTGTTTACAAAGCTATTAGGCCCTTTTTCTAGCTCTGAATTGAATTGTACTTGCATCACTCAATCCACTTAAAACACGGTACTAGCCCGTAGCCTGAAGATGGCGCAATACATTTCCGAAGGTTAAATTTTGGCAAAAAAAAGCTATAATTTGTGTGTGCAAGTTGTATTCATGCAATAATTTTCTTGAATAATTTATAGAGCAATATTTTACCTGCAATCACATGAAATATGATAACTTTTGTTTAAGACAGATTGATTGAAATAATGATTAATCCAAATATGTGTGATCAAAAATCGCTTTAACATTTGATTTTCTATCGATACCATTAATAAGATAACTAATAAGTCCTCTGGGTCATCTTTAGAGTATATATAGGTTATATACGGCAAATACAGGGCTAATAAGATTTATATTAGCCATATATCAGTCGCAAATAACCAATTGGCGAATAAGCGGGATTGATGACTACTTGGATATGGATGAAAGTCAAGTTCAAACAACACTTATTTAAATGCGCCAAGTTGTAAGGAGAATTGAAATTGTTTTTTAAGTTGTTCGTCAGCCTAAATTGGCATCAAAGTTTATTAAATAACATCAAATTCTGACGCAGCAGCTTCACTCAATCCATCAAATAATAAAATGCAGCCCATCCGATCCAAAGAAGCCCACAACGACGGTACAATGGAGTGGGTTTGCGAAAAACTCAGTGTAGTACAATATCCCACAAGCGACAGTGATGAAACATTTGAATGAATTTCAAATAAGTACATACCGCGAAACTTAAATCCGAGCGCTGCGGAAGTTGACACACGTATTTTTCTGATAAACTGATGCAATATTATACAAAGTTGATTGCCTTTATAAATTATTGCATGATGATTTAAAAGAAACTGAAAAACGCCAAGGTTTGGGCTTATACATATTCACATTCATGTTGTATGTGTTGTCACGTCCTCGAATGTGACCTTTATAAAAATTACTTATAAAAATAAAAATGTGTACAGGGTGGGGAAAAATTATCCGCCTCTTTTTTTTCTCTGCTTACAGCTCGTATTTGATAGATGCTAAATTGAGCATACCTGTGCCAATTTAGACCTTGGTTCGTTGTAAATAAATGTGCAAAATTTAATTCAAATCCGTTCGCGTGTAGTGCCATAATGAAGCCAAGACTATTTATATGTCTTTTTAATCGAGCTTCACAAGCAAGGATCCTCCGGGTCGTATCGCTAGGATGTTGAAAATGCTAATACGAGCTGTTCGAGATACAATAAATGAAGAGCTTCACAACTTGTCACACACATCCACTAGCGTGCGCAACGTGAATTTTTGAGGGGGTCATGAATGGCAAACTCGCTCTAGATTACTCCTAAACTAGTATAACCCATCTGTATCAATTGATGGTGCTCCAGAAACCCAAAAGCAGTCATTAAATTAACAAAATAACTAACGGAATCAGTATGATAGTTTTTTTTGCCACTCCTGATGCACCACTAGTGCACACATCCTTAGACCGTTTGAAAACCAGTCTGACATGGCCTGAAACACTTTATCTTCAGAGGAACGAACGAACATCGTCGATCAACTTCTCTAAACGCTTGAAGGCATGTGTAGCTGCTAAAGGCAGACATTTCGAGGCATTCATGCAAATTTTACAAAGTACGTTAGTGTATCCACTTTCCGAAACATATTGTAATTCAATATACAAGTAATAAAAATAAGGTACACCGGGCAAGTGGAAACGGTAGGTGTACCTCTTAGCTGAAGTGAATAATCACTGAGATTATTTCTAATCTAGTAGTTGCGGTAGTACACAACGCCTCTCAAAAATAATTGCAGTGAATATTCATTTCCACTAAGAGATACATTTACCGTTTTAAGTTCGTCGCGCGATTAATAAATTCCTAATAGAACAGTAAAAACTGAACTTTGTATAGTTTGAGTATGGTTATTTTCTATTAAACTATGAAGATCTCAAATAACTGTTACTCCTGAGGCTAATAAAATAGCTGCAGTTAATAAAGGAATTTGAAAAGGATTAAAAGCAGCAATTTGCACTGGGGGTCAAATTATTCCTAATTCAATTGTTGGGGATAAACTTCTATGAAAAAAAAAACTTCTGAAATAATAAATAAAACTATTCCTCATCGTAATCCTAGTGTAACAGGAAAAGTATGGAGTCCTCGAAAAGTTCCTTCTCGAGAAATATCTCGTCATCATTGATATATTGTTAGTATAGTAATTGTATTTCGTAATAAAAATGAAGAAATGTCATATTTATGGAATCATTGAACAAGCTTCTGTTAAAGGTCATGGGCTATAATCTACTAAATAAAAGAGGTGATTTGCATGTGTTGACATACATTTTTCAGCTTGCCCGGTGTACTTTAATAAAATTTTAACTAATTCAATGAAGGCGGATAATTTTTCCTCACCCTGTAGTTGATGGAATGAAGAATAACATAAATAGATAATGTTTCCATAAATCTCAAAAAATATTAGTTGGACTGTAAAAAAAAAAAAATTAGTTAAATACAGATCATTGTTGACATATTATTCAACTTCGCCTAGGTGAACCAAGTAAGGACTGTAAGCCTATGTAACCTTTCTAATTCGTTAGTACACATTTACACAGCGTTTCCAGGCCATTACATAACAAATTCACAAAGAAAGAAGAAAAAAAAAATAGTTTCAGTGTTTGTTTAAAGAACATTTCCGAGAAATAAACCATATCTCACACGATAAGCACCCAAAAACATTGATAAGATTGAAAAAAAAAAAAAAAATCATTGTTAACGAAGTCTACAATCTATTAAAATTCCAACACGTTTGCGCTTCATTCTCAGTATATCTAATCTGAACTCAATCATCAATGTTTAAGCAATTGATAAATCATTCAAATACGCCAGTAGATCAGCTGGAATGCTCTGTAACGATTAAGAATTTCACTTCCCATCAGCAAGTGCTTTTATTGAATGTTTCTTCTAATGCTAACTTGCTAATTCGCTTGTACTTGTTCTGAACGAAACATAAAACTTCAAACAAATTCATAATTCATCACCAATCGATCCGATCCGAAAGACCACACCACACTCACCATCCAGCCAACCCATCAATTATTCAATAAAAACCATAATTCGAAAGCAATATAAAGGCCCCTCTTGTTCGGTTTAATGCACTCGACCCAAAACTTCATCACCCCTCGGATAATATTTTCGAAGAACCAGACAAGAAGCGCCGGATAATTCAATAAGAAAGTCCAGCGTGCAAAATAGCCACCAGTCAGTCAGTTCGTTTCTGCAAGGTAGCGACGGCACCCCTGCATTTTCGATCGTCAGTTCCGTGCAATCGAAGAAGGCGAACAGTGCATCACCATTCGCATCTACTGGCATGCCGAGATGATTTTTATGGGTGGTAGGTGAATTCTAGATTGTCACATACTACGTACGAGCTAAGAGCTAGATAACAGTTTTCGCTTACATCGTTGTCCTGGCGGTGGGGTTCGCAGCAGCTCCCGTTTGGCCGAAATTGCCGTATTGTTGTTGTCCTCACGGTGGTGGTCTCCTCGACTGGAGGCCCACGAGCGCACTTTCGATAGCACCATATTAGACGGTTCACTCAACGGCGTCGAGTTTGTTGGTAACAATAACATATCACAAATCACTAAACTAACTAAACCGATCCTCCGAGATGACACTTGCTTCCAACTTCCATGCGTCAATTTCACTAGGTTTTTGTTTCAGTGTTGCAATTGTTTCGTTATCACATGGCTTGCGTCGACTCCCGATTATCGGAAGCGCCGAAATAAACAGTAACCGGAAAGGAAAACCTTGCGTCACATTTGGAGCACCTGGGTCACCTCACTCACGACGTACGGTCACAGCGGGCGGGCGATTCACACACTTCTCAACCATATGATTCACCTTCGAGGTTCGTCACGCAATTAATCGGTCTCGATAATAAACATTCACGAAATCGGTCTCGAGACCGACAACTTTGATCCAATTTTTTCCTTCTGTTTTCGTTTGGCTGTGTTATTTTCGGTCCGATAGTAAAACAGATTACACAAGACCCGCGAAGATACTGTGGCACTCTCTTTGGCCTACCTTGCGCCACCACCGCCGAAAAGTTGGTGTGTTGTTTTTGCTCTTCTTGTTTGCGCTTCCTTACGACTGAGGCGTAGTAGGCTACGTTCATTCGCGTACGACGGGCCAATATAGTAGGCCTTGTTTCTTGCTTGGTTGCGTGTCGAACACTGTTGCGTGTGTTGCACGTCTTCAATCGTTCAGCAATATAAACGAACTGACGAGAGCTGATTTCCATTGAACACGTATAACTCAAAAGTATATGTTTCTCCGTGCTTAACATATTTGCACAAGCGAACCCATACAGATGCATACGGAAAGCACCAAGAAGCAAAACAAAACTTAACGAAACTTTTATGCTTCTCAGTGCGACAGCCATCGACTGCTTTGGTAACCAATGCACCTCGCACACCAAAAAGCGCAGAGAAGACATGAGAGAGCTTTCCATCAGCTGTGGGAGAGAGAATCACGTGCGGCTCAAATGGGTGGTGGAGCGCGGTGCATTTCAAACATATACCTACACATGCCGATCGGTATGCAAAAGCTCGCCCTCACCGACTGAACGACGAAAGAGCGTGCTACCAACGTGCGATTGTGTTGGTTTCGGAGATGTTGTGCAATGTTTGGCCACATCGTTCTCTCCCTCTCTGTCTTCTGCGAGCACGAGGCAAGAAGCGAATGGAAACACAGTCATTGCCTGCTGCGATGGAGTGCGCCGGAGTGGGGATATAAAAAAGTAAGCAGTGGCAGCCGAGCAAAGGAGAGACTGTATAATGTATTCACAAAAACGGAGGGGTACAATCTAAAATAGGCGGAGACTATTTTAAATGATTTTTTATATTATTTTTTTACAATTTTATGATATGAAAATGATTTTTATGCGAGCCGTTGTTGTGCGCACGTGTGTGTATGGAAGACGGCTTTCAGAGTGCTTTTGTGTGCGAATGTTGGAAGGTTTTTTTTTTATATTCGTCAAGTTTTATTTTCGCCAGCCAGCTTTGTTGTCGATCGTGGTGAGGTGATTTCTAGTTCGTTCGCGCGCGCGGATAAGCGGATGAGCGGACGGGAAAATTGCTGCTGCAAAATAAAACGATGAAAATTGAATCGGCCTCGGTTGCTTTTCTTCTTCAGGTCCGGTGTTTGGGACGCGAGTTTTCTGCCTCTCAACCTTGGCTTGCTTTGTTCTCTTTCGCTTATGAAGATCATATTGTGCGTGCCGGGTTGGTACCTACGCTTTTGTGAATTCGCTGCAGCGCTTTTTTTTTTGGACGATATTGGTGATTGTGTGTATGATTCGAGCTATGTTATTTCGGAAAAAGTAGGGTGTTTTTGCAACTCGTGGGTTTCAAAATCTTGTTTGGTTAGGTGTTTGTAAGAACAGTAATCCTTTGGGTATTTGCTGGAAGGGGAAGTAATTTGTTATAAAATTCCATCAGTAACGGCTTTCAACGGTTTTTTAGCGAGCTAAATAAGGTAACAGCGTCATTTTAGTTCGGATCACATCGAACAAAGAAAGATTTTTTTCTTCACATTATTGCTAAATGTAAAATGTACAGCTATAGGCAAAGGTTGAGCTAATAGCAACATTGCGTGTTATCTGTTTTTACTGTTCATCAGTTTTATAGAAATTCAAAATTCCATTCAATTAATGTGATCAGTATTGCGCAAGGAAAATTATGATAAAAAAAAACTACCTGTAGGTGCAATGAAATGTTGATAAACCATTATTTACACCATTTCCCCCTACGTATTGAATGTTGCCTCTTTCAACCTGGCTTTCTCTCCCGAAATCCTGTAGCTTGCTTCAATCTCAGAAGCATTCGTATCCAGCGTCTTGACGAAATTAACAATTACACCCAAGGTCGGTCTTGCACTTCCATTTTTGAAGTCAAAACAGAAGGTGTTCTTGACCTCAATACCAGGCATCATCAAATTATAGTACTCGGGAAAATGAACCGTCGAGAGTTGACTACTAAGATCTCTGAAAGCTATGGCTTTAGACTTGGTTCAGAATTGATAAAAATATAACTATAAAGGGGAAAATTATAACCTAATGTCAACCTTATGGGTAGTGCCAGTACGAACCCTACACTACTCGTTGAGCTTGACTATTAGACTAATAAGTCCGATCGGTTAACCAGTTAACCGATCGGTTGGTCCAGAAGAAAGAATCATCAAATGGAGCACTCGCAAAAAAATATTTCCGTTCCCATATTCGAGAAAGGGAGCCGTTCACGGTGTAAATTTCACACTACAGGCAAACTGTGAACTACTATATAGTTTAAGGCTGTTGCTCACGAATATGGGAACAGATTTTTCATCCCGAGCAGTATTGAAAATAGTGAAATTCAAATTGAATTCGATTGCAGGTTCAACAGCCGATGGAAGGGATGCTTTTTAGTGTTTTATTTCCAATGTGACAATAGTAACGAAAATCCTAATTCCAGTATAAGCGTGGTAAGCTTAGGGGAAAGTGGGGCAGTTTAGCGAATGGGGCAATGTGGCCAACTGCTTAAAAATCAACTTATTGAACACATTTTACCAAAAATCTGTTGCAGGCTTAATGAGTGAAGCCTAATTACACTATCCATTTAATTTTAGTCTGAAGAATTACTTTTCTCTAGTGCGAATATTCTAAAAATGTTTGATTACTTAGAACTTAGACTAGTTAGAGTTAGAAAATGTTAAATTTTTTGTAATATTTCAGAATCAGAAAATAAGGTCAATCAGTAGTTTCTTATAGATTATCCTTAATATTCCTTCAGCAGCTATATAAATGGTCATTGACACGTCATGTGACACGATGTTTTTTTCATTCTTCTAAAGACGGTACTCGAAAAAAGGGAGACACACAAAAATGTTCGCAAAAATCATTTTGCCACCACTCATAAGGTTTTCGGCAATGGCCGACTTCTTTTGATACTTTTACCCACTTCAAAGCCAGCTCGTTCTCCAACGCCTTAGCTGTTTTTCGAAGTCTGGCGAAATCATGATGGCAAAATTTCTCAGTCGGCGAGTTCGGTTGGTTGACGTCTTTTGGTACAAAAACACCATTGTTATCTCTGTTCCAGTCTAACACCGGTTGCGCGTAGTGACAGGATGCCAAATCCGACCAAAACAGCGTCTTGTCTCAGGAAGAGTAGGAGGCGCTTCTGGAGGCACTTTTCCCGGTAGATTTGTCCGTTGATGGTACCCGTCGTGATGTACGGCTGGCTCATCTTACTGCACCCACAGATGGCCTGCCAAACAAAGAACTTTTTGGCGAATTTGTTCACCTTCTTCTTCCAGCGTAAAACTCCTGTCCCGGCAACTGCTTTATGTCCGCCTTGATGTAAGTCTTGTCGTTTATCACGACACACCCCGGTTTCGTCAGCCCAGCTTCCTGGCGTGGGTTTTGGCAACCGTTTTTGACGTAAGACTACGTCTGTGATTGTGACCGTGACCGAAAATGGAACATGTAACAAAATTATGAAAGATTTTGAACGTTAATGACTCAGCTGTCCCTGGACCAATTTCAATAATTTTATCACCATTCGATCAGAAATATTTCTACGCATCTGTTAAACTCAAGACTAAGATTATCATTCAAAATTTAACTATTGAAAATTGCACGAATGTGGAACTGTTGCTATGATAGTTGAAAATATCATCAATTGCCTGCGAAAAGCGATTTTCCTAACACAGGTTTCAAAGTTGAATTCCATCTGGTCTCACCAAACGGTGTTTACCACCACGTGGCTAGTGGTGGTGTTCTCCAATACACAACGAAAGGCTGCCTGCAAGCAGCGAGCTGCAGCCGACATGAGCATTCATAGAAGGAGGAAGAAGCCGCATCGCTATTGATCTGAATCAGTAGCTCTTCGTAAGTCGCTGTGGGCCATCTATGTCAAGCGCGTCATACTAAAGAGTATAAAAAGAGAGAACCCCGCTTAAATTCCTATTCCTATACAAAACACAAGCTCCTGCTGCAGTTAACATGTAGTCCTACGTCACCATTGCGTACAACCAACAATCAATACGAAACTAACGATTTTAAATTGGCTCACCACTTTAGTAGCCTATTGGTCCCAAGCAAACGATTAACGTACCCTATTCTAGTCGAAATTCTAGTACTACGCAATGTTTGTTTTGATTCGCTATGAAAGTTTGACAGATAAAATGAGGGGTTATTGGTTTTTCCTATGTTTCGAGGGGTGATTCGACAAGCTTGGGACCGAAGATAGTACCAGAGGTGAGGCAAAAAGTTGAGCACGTTTCTTCGGGACCTACTTGTCTTAGAGTTACCTCTATGGTACAACCCCATAGGACTGTCCATTGTAGTTTTTTATTTGTCGTTCCGGTTCAGTGCCTTCCGGACCTTCTAGTCGTGCATGCCGGCACGTTTCATTGTTTTTTGGACAAACCAGATGGAAACATCCGTCTTCTTTGCCACATCGCGGATCGAAAGATTCGGCCGACACTTGAACAGACTCAACATCTTCCTGGCTTTCACCGGGTCAGCTGTCTTCGGTTTTCTGCAGCAGCCTGCCCGCCGCTGGGTCGTCTGGGTCTCCTCGAATGACTACATCACCCGGGAAATCCTCGAATGATGAATTCCCAGTTGTTTCCTGATCCATCTGTGGGACGCAGTCGGATTTTCCACGACGGCGCACAACATTTTTGGGGGGATCTGTTATTGCTTCGATGCCATCTCGATAACCACGTGACAGATTTTGATGAAATTCTGCCAGCGTAAAGATTACACTCTTAGCTAGTTTCAGTCAAAATTTCATAATTTTTTCCCACGCGCTAAAAAGTTACAAACTAATCAATGTGTCTCACTTTTTTCGAGTACAGTTTATATAGCCTTAAATAAGCAGTATTTCTTGAATTGAATTTATTCTATAGACAAGAATTGTTTAAAAAGATTAAAAGTTTTTAATCAACCGCATAACATTAGTTAATTACCGCTCCACTTTCACCCACATTGTGTATTTACATTTGTTACGAGGAGGAATTTCGACGATGACCTGTTCTTCAAAATATCATAAAATTTCTGACAAAACCGTAAAATGGTATTTTTAAATTTCCTTTGAATATAAGTATTTTAAGTATCACCCTTCAATTCGTTCTCGTTGAATTGATGAGAGTATTAGGTGTTGGTGTAAATGAATCAGAAGATTGACTGTGAATAACGGTTTACCACATTCTAGAATTTTTCTTCCAGTATAAAAATGCAACCGTCAAAAAAGTTCGTTACAAAAATCTACGCGCTATTTTTGAGAAAAAAAAAGATCGTTACGCTCAATTCTTCTTCTTAATCCTTCTACTGTCACATTTCCTCCCTACCTGTGCACGTCAAAAAGAAATCACCGAACCTAGCATGAGGAAATTTAAATGCCCTGTCAAAGATTGCGACAACCGATTGTGATTGCTATTTAAGATCGATTTTTATTTTCGAAAAAAAACGAAACCTAACAATAAATCAAATTACCTCAATCCATAACTAAACATCCCCTTGCTAAAGAAGTAACGACCAAAAAATGCCGAAAGCGATGCAAAGTCCATATCATCTAAATAAATAATTTGACAATTTTTCCAATGCACTCCCTAGCTCGCTTACTGCGATTGCACAACTGACAACAATAAGAACAGGCAAAAAAAAAAACGTCTTTTCATGCACCAACCGTGAGAAACTTGTCCAACTCTGCTGAGCCGAGGACTCTTTTTTAGCAAATTTTTCGAAAACCTAAAAATCGTTTCCCAAAACGCATTATTAGATTTTTCTCTTTGTACCGTCGAGTTTTTTTTTTTCGTCAACTGGCAGTTCGGAACAATAAGAGCAAGATCATGCAAAATCGGCCTACCTTTGCACACTTGTATGCACTAGGTTCTGATGCACGCACATACACAAACACGCACATTGCACCCCTCTGTTGCTTTTTAGGGGTTCTCCTTCAATTTTTCGAAAAGTTTTTTGATGTTGAAAGCGAACAAAAAAAAACAATACAAGAATAAGGTGCAGGAAGAAAATACGCGCCAGGACGACGACCCTCCGAATCCGACGACGCAATGACGGTTGGTTGCAACCTGGAGAAGAGATTCAGCATCATTCGCCTCCTAGACTAGGTAAAGGAATTTAATGATTTTGGTTCTTTTTTTACCATGCTGTTTGGAACGATGCTGAAGAACAAGAAGAAGAACATTTTTTCTCTAACCTTCAATCGAAAAAACGCATTATCTTACGCAATTTCGGCTGCCGAATCGCGGCAGGCTGTGGCGGAATGGATATGGAAAGAAACACTTTTTCACGCTTTTTGGGACTGATTTGGATTTATGCTTTGCAATTTAGTTTTTAGAAGGGTCCCTTTTTGAAAATTTCTGTCGATGGATTACGCAACCAACACCGGTGAACAGAACAAATGAAAATTGATGAACTGATTTAAGGATTTTCTAAATATGAAAGGGTGGGAAATGGTTCGTTGCAAAATGTAAAAAACGCTTTTTTGTTGTTCGAAGGGTGCTCGTTCGTTTGTTGTTGTATAAAACATAAATCTACCTGTGAAGCAAAATTTCGTTAGAAACGTTTGTACGTTATTTTTTTATTCATAAAGTTAAATCAAATATTTTGGTCCAAGTAAGCAACAAAGTAAAAACAAAAAAAAACTGATCAAGCTGAAAGTTGAAACATGTGCTACTTGTTTTCTGGTCGGACCAATAAAATCATAAATTTACCTACGTCTTCATAGTTCCTAGGAACAACCAGAATTTTAGCAGAAACCTTCTAATCAGCACTATTACTTCCAGGAATCCTATCCTGAATTTCATCCCAACACAATTCTTCTTTCGGTGGCGTTGTAAAAGAAGTCAAAAACACCTTCCCTTCTCCTTACTTGTTTCCACCCAAATACCATTCTAGGCTACTTGGATCAAACTTCTTCTGGTGATGCAGAGGACAACAAAAAACGAACGAGAGAAAAAAAACACAGTGACCATAAAAAAAAACTCCGCACTCCTGAATCCTGGTTCGGCTGGTGCCGAAAGGGAAACATGGTTAAAAGTTACCTTTTTTACGATGGGGTCATTAGAAAAATAAACTTCCTGGAATTTATTTTCATAGCCCAACGTGTGCAAATTGCAGTAGACATGCTACCTACAGCGATAAAATGTGGCCTTACGCAAATAAGCTGGATGCAAATTACATCACGTGGTGACGAGGAAAATGACTCCATTTACGACTTACGGTTACGGTTATTTAACTTATACTTTTTTATTTTGCGTGACTTACATCGAAAGGAGCAGTCCTCCGCTGGGAACGCTTCCTGCGGCGAAGGGAAAGAGCAGCAATCTCGACTGAATTTAAATCCAATAAAATTCCACTTGTTGTAAACGTTTGGCCACGGTGGGTACGAAATAGATGAAGCGGGAAATATTTCTACCTAAGTGTTGGAAATTTTTTCTTCGACCGTGTTCAAATTCGAGGAGGGTGATTTTGGTCAAGTAGTATAGTACGCTCCCTCGTCTCTTTTCTCTGGGGTGTTGAACCAGCAAGTGTTAAGCTGTCCCTGTCGGACAATGACGTTCTCGCCCTATTGTAAATGATAGATGAACCAACCTGTATAAATCGAAGCAACCTGGAAAAACTCAAAAACTTTTAAGGCAGCCTAAATTTTGCGTACAATGAAAATGGTAACGTATTCGATGTACTTGTCCAGTTCCACTGAACCGCAGCGGAAGGCGTGTGCGGTCATGCATACACAAACACACTTGCTCGAAGAAAGCATACGTAAATGTGACCGTTTCCCACAAGGAAAAAAAAGAAACCTTTTCAGCGTCCTTCGGTCTCCTTCTCCTTCGTAGTGGATAAAACCGGAGAAAAAGTTTAGCATAAATACACAAATTCTGCATTAAATTGGTTTCAGCCTATTTCCTCTGCCTCGTCGAACGCTGGCCACTTACGCCTCACCTCATCACCAAAAAATCAATTTATTATTTCGTTTCCCTCCATTTCCCTCCAAACCAACAACAGAAATTCAACGAAATGAACTTTCTTCGGCCAATGTGTCTCAATTTACATAAAATTGGCATGTGTTTGCGTCTATTTAGATAAAATTTTCCCTTCGTTTGACTATTCCACTGTCCTGTTCTGTTTGATCAGCGTAGCCCAGAGAAGTTTTCCGATTTTGGCAATATCGACAGAACGCCAGCAGGCCATGACGAGTGTAGAGCTTTGATGATGCTATTTTTTCTTCTTTTCTGTTGTCGTTTGATTTCAATTCAATTTGGTTAGCTCCACTTTCACATTTTCATTCTTTTTTTTTCTGAGTGGAGTTGGAAGCTTGGATGCTCCTGGATTCCCGCACACGGACTACTGTTTGGATGGAGCTGCAAGTAGCCAGCGACCGTTGCCAGTAGACTAGGGTGTCTTCGATTTTTCACTTCTCTGCACACGGTATAGAACAAATATGAACGCGTGCATTAGGTTCACTGTGTGCGGCCGAGAGAAGATATTTGTTTGTTTTTGCAAATGGGCATGTTAGTGAATGTGATTGTTACATTGTGGACCATCCGTCGTCGTCCTTTTTCGTGAATGATTGCGATTCTGGAAATGGGTGTTTGTTTTCCATTCGAATTCGGAGCGATTGAACGAAACCCTCTTGAAGAGTGTTAAATTTCCATGAATTTCAAATATATACGATCTTTATTCAAATTGCGCTATTTACATTAACATATTCAACGAGCATTAGTTGATGTTGCTTTTCAATAAATTTTTCGATTTCTTTAGAAAAAAATCATCGAATTGTACAGTATGGGTCAGTTTTTGGCAACATCTCCAATGTCTTTAGTATGCATATTGTCTGGACTAAGAAACCTCAAACCCTATTTAAATTTTTATTTTAAGTAGAGGCCAATTATGCCACTGAAACAAGCTGTTCCTTATCCAGATTTGAAACGTTCAAACGGCAGCAATCATACAGAAATCTTCGGTAAATAAAAGACACGTCATGTTTCTTATAGGACGGATAATAGGGACCGTGCTATAGGATTCGGAGGGCTCACTCTGAGTGAACGCTCACAAATCATAAATCAGGAGACTTATTTCCTATGATGTTCATAATTTACTATAAAGCAACCTTCAGTTGAGATTATTATAGCACGGATTCGTGAATGCCGGATTCTTATAGCACGGGTAATTTTAATATTATCTCCATCGACAGACAAAAGGGAGGGCGAAGGGAGTACGTCGATTGCAAGTTATGCAAGTGAGCGAAATAGATTGAAAAAAAAAACAATTTTTTCAACAACTATTTTTTGTTTTCCAAGTTACTTGAAAGCAGTTGGGTATAGAATTTTGACGTCCGCAGAAGAGTTGTTTATTTTTTTTAAGAATAACAAATTTGTTCAAGAAATCAAGTAGCCAGAACGTTGTTTATTTCTATACGATAACCAATTTTGTCAAGAGTAAAAAGTTAGATTTTAGCACCATCTATGCGAAAGAGTTTTGAACTATCTTTTGATATCAATACATGGTTCTTAATATAATGAGAAACTTCGCTCAAAGCACAATGTTTCGGGAATGTTCAATTTCAGATTTATTTTGTTTCCCGGGAACCGAACACGCTGCCTCCAGCTTGATAATACCGTGATTTTACTGACTAAGCTATCTGAGGCCTCCGAGTCCTATAGCACGGTCCCTATTATCCGTCCCATAAGAACCTTGACGTGTCTTTTATTTACCGAAGATTTCTGTATGATTGCTGCCGTTTGAACGTTTCAAATCTGGATAAGGAATAATTATTTATTATTAATTATTAATAAAGATTTGAAACGTCAAAATTCTATACCCAACTGCTTTCAAGTAACTTGGAAAACAAAAAAATAGTTGTTAAAAAAAATGTTTTTTTTTACAATCTATTTCGCTCACTTGCATAACTTGCAATCGACATACTCCCTTCGCCCTCCCTTTTGTCTGTCGATGGAGATAATATTAAAATTACCCGTGCTATAAGAATCCGGCATTCACGAATCCGTGCTACAATAATCTCAACTGAAGGTTGCTTTATAGTAAATTCTAAATACCATAGGAAAAAAGTCTCCTGATTGAGATCATGTTACAATCAGCGATTTTATGATTTGTGAGCGTTCACTCAGAGTGAGCGCTCGCGAGTCGTAAAATCGCTGATTGTGACTACACACTTAGAAATACCTAATATTACACGTGACGGAATCCATATTTGACATAAAGGATGAGAGGTAAACAAACATGTCATGTAAAATTAAGTGCTCCAAGACTGAAAAGTTCGAAAGTACGTTTGATTGAGCTGAATTTCGCGTCTATTGTGACTCAATTTTATGTCAAAATTGACGTTCGTATATGTCAGTCTTAGAGCACCTAAATTTACATTAATTTTTCTAAGTGTGTATCTGAAAGCGAATTTAACGGGTTTTATGTGTAAAAAACTTGCCTTTCAACCTCTTCTTGTATCTAATAAGGACAAAATATCATTATAACATCTAATGATGTCAAAATTCAGAAAATCTTTTTTTTATAGCAAGTGAGTGGAAGTAAGCCTGATTCTGGGTAAACTCTTTCTACAGATTGAGAGTAATTTAATATTACACTTCTGCCTAAATACAAATATACGGCCAACTGTTGATCTTCGAAACCACTTGTTCACAACCGGGCCGTAACAGCCCTCGATATGACATGCAAATCATCCAACAATTCACTTCCGACAGACGAAATAAAAAAGAATGAATAGTCATGCTCGAACAACAGTGAACGTCGGCATTCAAGTCCATTTTCACGCCCGCAATAACCAACAAGTGACTGCTCGCTTCTTTCACTCCCTTCACACACACGAAAAATCCGGGAGTGCGGTTCCTTTCATCATTTTCCCCTTTCAACAAAAGAATAAAAAACAAATTTAAATCTGAATTTGATTTCTACATGCCCACTGGAAACAACTTCATTTTTCTTTTTCCCCAAACATTTCTTTTCAGCCATCCGCAAAAAAATCGACTTTTGGCTTGCTGCGATAAGGGTTGATGCTTTTTGCGACGGTCACTTTGTTTGGTCCGGATTTTTTCTTTACTCGTCGACCATCACCCACCTACTTGGATCGGTCGAGCGCGGTCGAATATTTATTAGATCCTAAAATTTTCTATTACAATACCGGGCGGAAATTGAAAAGGAAGGTTTTGCCGGCTCCCCACACTCACCAAGAATGTATAAAAAGGGTAAACCTCGCTTTCACCGCCGTCGCCGAAGGTGCACGGTGAGTCGAATTCAATTTCGAACCGTTTGCCGAATATTTACATTTCGGACGTATTGAATTCACATTTCGGTCGGTCGGTCCCTTCTGTTCCGACGATAATAACGATGATAATGTAGTTCCGCTGGACCACAACGCGCAGCGGATGACCATAACAACGACACTCGCAGAAGGACGTTTCGGAACGAAGCGAAAGGCAAAAGAATATCATTAAAATTAATTGATGGGCACACATAAAATGTATGCTTTATGCTTCGGATGTATCGATTTTGCATATAAATAATATATAATCAAATGTTAATCCCTACTTTCGGGTGGAAACGTGTCCTCCGCTGTTGGCCGACGGGTACCCTTGGATGTGGGTGAATTTGCAAGAAGGATAAGAGAGGGAGAAATCGCTTCAAGAACAAGCCAATTCCACTTCACTCGATAGGAATTGGGAAAGGAAACACACTTGTCCGTATGCTAATAAGCGCTTCTGAGAAGTGACAACTACAGCTGGATGGGAAGGGAGAAATCGTCCTTCAGGCTGTGATTATTCTAATCCTCGTGTTTCCGTGCCAGTGTTCGGGCGCTATTTACCATTAATGCTCAGCTCCAGAGCATAGCGATACGATCGCGCGTCATCTGGATGGGAGGAAAGCCTTGCGACGCCATATAGCGCATAAAATCTTACGTTCACATATTCTGCAGTGAGTCTGGAAATCCCCTCCGGAAGGCAATGGCCGAGTAAATTGTAGAGAGACGATATTATTCTTCGTTCGTTAGGCAGCGTTGGATGAATTTGAGTTGGGAAAGCAAAAAATATAATTAATAGGAATATAGCTTGGGTGAGTGATAAAGCGTCTCCATATCGGTTGCTTGAAGCTTAAAAACAAATTGAAATGTCTGAATTTTACCGATCATTTCGCTAAAAAATTACCGAAGTCGGTATTAAAGTAATGACCCGATTTGGTCCCGTTTCGTTTCGTGGGTAAGTCAGATTATATCTTCGGTTTATTTATTTGGTCCATGCGCTCCATTCCCGTATTAGTGAAGGACTTGGCATTTCCAAAAAGTTAGTAGTTTTTTCTATGCCGTTAGTAACCAACGACCGTTCAAGAGGTCCTCTGAGAGAAAAGTCTCATTTGTCGGGCAAAGTTTTAACGCGACCAGTGGTCTCTCCTAATAGAAAGTGGTGCTTAAGCTGAGATCAAAACCTTAAGTTAGATCAAAACCTCAGCAAAATTTCACGAACGGTTACATAGGTTAGAAAATATTTTCTATTGTTCTACCAAACCCAGTGCTTTTATAGTGCAAAAATTCGAGCTTGGATTTAGGATGCGAACACATAATGCACTAGCCCTTTGAAGTTTATATGGGAATTGCTATGAGAAAAATGTTTGTTCTCATCGAAATGATCAGCAGAAAAAATTTTCTATCTGTACTAATGTGATATTTTCTCAGCTACAACTTTGCTGAAGACCGTATTTGGATTTAACGTCAGGATAATTAGTCATTAATTTATTAGGAAGATGATATACTTCTGACATGCTCCATAAACTGCTCGTCAGGCAACATTGGTGTGCTTGGCGTGAAGAATATGACGAAACATGCAGGCTACTAGGTCTTTGGCTAAAAAAACACGCCTACTGAGGATTCATAAAATCATATATCAATGAAACAATCATCGGTCGTCATTGAAAAGCAATGCAACTATGTTCTGTAAATCTAATTGAACTTTTATCGGCTCTGTTGTCGTGTAAATTTTAGCTATAACGGCCTCTTTTCTGATTTTTATCTCTCAATCTATGAAATATACACGAAAACTATGTTTGAACAAAATTTCTAAAACAATATGAGAAACATTATGCCGTAGACTACACATTTTTGTGTCACATGGGTGGAAAATTCGTAGAACAAATACTTTAAAATTCTTCACTTTCTAAGATATCTTCGAGCATGAAACTAAGTCAAACTTCAATAAAATCACTTTGAATAGTCAATCTTTGGTTACAAAGTTGATAGATAACACATTAAGCTTTGCTATGAAAGTTGTTACAACAGTTTTCGTTATTTCAGTCTCGAGATACAAATATTATAAGCCGTGCATTACCTTAAAAACATTAAATTAACTTGAAGCACCTCTAAATCATCACCGATTTAACTGAAAATTTGCACAGAAGTTCAAATTAACATGAAACAGTAATCACGGTACATTCCGAACATTTCGTTTAAAATGAACAGGTCTAGTGTATAGTGATGTTCAGCTTTTAATAATATGGTGAATGAACCAATAAATTAATAAATAAAAACATACATAAATTTGCAACACTTTTATACGCGCTAAATCTGTTATTTTTCGGAGTTGGTTGGAAATGCTAACATGAAGCTTTAGTGTGATAATTTATTAGCTAGAGAATGATCTTTAGAGTACGGCAGTATGAAAATTGAATAGAAGTTGAAAATGAGCGAAGGGCCATTAATGCGACAGTTTTTAAAGTTAGACGCACATCTTTTGCCTAACCCGTACGATGTACGCGGGGACTTGAAGTATGTCTCCAAGTCTACAGGCAATATTTTTGCAAAGCCCTAGAATTTACTGAGTAATTGAGTCATGGAGTATTTTTATGGTCTCGAGGCCGAACGGTATTGGGGTGAATGGGTCATTTGATCTAATTATAAAGAGTGAGAGATCGACTGAAGAAATTGTTTTAGAAATCTTGCACTTGATACAAATGAGATCCAGGGAAAATTGCTGGAGATCTCGGATTCGGGGACTCCAAAATTTGTAAGGAGCATAAATGATTTTTTTACGAGATTTTCATAATGAGGAAATTTGGAAAATTTAAAAGATCCCAGATGAAAAAAATATTCAGAGTTCTCACAGTTCAATTAAAAAAATCTATAGAAATCCGTGCAAAATGCCTATGGGATTTTTTGGATAATTAAAAAGAAATTAAAATGAGAATTCATGTGAAACGGCAAGGATAATTACTACAAAAAGCTGGTTAACATCATGTCGGAGTTCTGATCCGTGATCCAATATAATTCTGGGATAATATTCTTACCCATTCTTAGAATAATGGCATGGTTGTAGAAAAAGAACTTCAGTAATACTTCCTAGGTGATTCAGAAAAAAAATAAGGGGATCATGAGAAGGATAGCAATTGAATTTTTAGTATAATTCGGCGTGTGTCTGTGGTGGGAAAAAGGGCTTTCCCTATCACAGATTACAGATTTCAGTACCAAAAAATGAACTTATCAGACAGTACCTCTATTTATGCTTTTCGACATCCCTCCTACTTGGAGATTTATGTATGGAACGGCTGCTCTACTGTGCCATATACCTGCCAATTATAATATCCCGAATGTGTTGCTGATGAAGGCGGGGCAAACCGTTCCATGTAGGAGGGACTTCTGCCGCGGATACACTGGTATGACCTACTATGAGCAACTATACAAGTGTGATCATGGTTGTGCTCATAATTTATTATACAAATAATGCTCATGCTCATATAGTTTGTCATCTAACTGTATTCGCGGCATTACAATGCTAATCTAGAAGCATGAAAGCAGTTAGAGGTATTGCGTCACCACCCACCCAACTAACAATTTTCACGTTCACGTTCAGCGTTTACTTTACTCATTTCATTTATACAGTCTCAAGCTGTATTCAAACGTTATACGATATGAGGAAACCTTTACTCAACCTCTATACAAGCAAATCTGACGAACTTAGTCAGCTACTTATGGCTGTTGGGACGGTCGGGAGAAGCTCTTATTGCATATCCATTAACGCTTCTATACAGCTGTTATCCTGCTGTTTAGTTGTGTGTGAACTTGAAAGGCGCTTATTCAACCTTTTCCCGGTTATCCAAAAATCACTACACAGCTTTCTCTTGAAGCCGGGTTAAATACTGTTTACGCTTTTTTATGAAGGAATTTATTGAGTTTATTTTGCTGTGAATCAAATTAATCGAAATTAGTTACAAATCATCACCAAATTATTTACCCTGCACCGGAGAACCTGGAATCGAACTCGAGACGACCTCATTGGCAAACCTTGACACTACCAACTGTGCTACGCCAACACTTCTACTACAAAATCGCTGAGTAGAGGCTTTTTAATAGTACACATGAATCAGTTTTCTCGACTAGTTATAAAAGAGCAGAGTAAAAGCTGTAAAACTGCACACGTCTAAAAATAAACCTACTTGACTGTGAAAATGCTTCCAAAGTTGCTCTAACACAGTTTATAAGCTGAGTACAGGTTGTTTAGTTGTTGAAAAAGTACTTTTGATGTTTATGTTATTCAGCAAAAGTTGTTGGTTGTGTAGAAGCCATCAAATGAGTAATAAATTCACTTTTTTAGCTTTGTTTTGCAGCTACAAGTTGAAAGTAGGGTAGTGTGTGTATAGAAGTGACATTAGCGTTTATTGGCTGATGTTATTCAGTGTGACTGACAAATTGAATAATGGTTGTGAGAAAGTTGAGTAAACGCTCTCCAAAACTATTTGGCTAGCTTTTGCTTGTAGCTGTATCTGCAGCTTCTTTTCAGCTACTTTACAGCACAACGCTGGAAAAGTTGGTTTACAAAGCTGAAAATGTTAGTTGGGCATTGGGACTGGTTGGGACGCTGGAGAAGGTTCTTCACCTCGAGGTAGGAAATTCAAATTAATTTTTAACAAGCCTTTGATGATGATGAACTATGATGCTTACTATCAAAACATTTAACAGGTGGAGATCCTGTATACAAGATTTTGCTCTGATCTTGAAGTTGAATAACTGAATCCCCCTAACTTTCAATTGATATTATACTAAACACATACTTATTCGAAACCAAACGTTTGATTTGAGAAAAGTCACAGATAAGAGAGAAAGGGGCATATTTCCTCCATAAACAGATATATTCCAGATTCTACGTATATTTTGTAAAGTACATAATGATGATGCATGATATATTTTTTTATTAGGATTATCCTCCTAATTGGAGCACAAAGGGGTGCTGAGATCACCGCGTAAGATCGTCATACCCCTTCTTCCCCTACTTAGCTGACATATAAACCAAAATTTTGTTCAATTTAGAAAGTACTGTCTTCTGATAAGAAAAGCACAACTGCCTGTTGCGTTATCATAAAATGAAAATTTAACTCTCTCCTTTGCTTCAGAGACCTAATTTAAAGCTATTGCTGGAGCTACCAAAATTAACTTATTTTTTTGTGGATTGTTTTATCTCACAACATTTATGGCGGAGTAAGTGAACCACTTACCACAGTTTTAGAGAATCATTTTTTATTTAATAAATTCCATGAAAAACCCTCCAGAAATTAAAAACTAAGGTGGGGAACTTGTTTGTATTTCGTCATTTGTTTGTATTTTAATATTCATATCTGATTGCAATTTAGGAACCAAATGTAATAGACTATGTAATCGAATTTTATGAGGTCCTGGATTTGGCCATGTTTCACTATAAATTATATATATATATGGGTCATTCCAGCTTAAGTGGGTACACCACCTTGTGGTCGATGTCACCGATTTGAGCCAAACTTGGCCAAAACGCTTATTTTGGCATTCTGGGCAAACGTATTTTTTGATTTTTTTTCTAAAGTGCCTAGATCCTTCTGGGCTACAACCCTGGATTTTCGAGATTTTAAAAAATGTCAACTTTCAGAAGAGATTACTCCACAACCAAATAAGCTATTCGTGATCATAGAACGTCAATTTGATGATTTTTTTATGTAGATTCTTATAGGTGTAACCACATCTTGTAACTGCAGTAAAAACGCTGATTACCGGCAGGGATCCGAATTGTCAAAAAATGGCCTATTTTCACCATGAGCGGGATTTTTTATTTCTTAATATTTTGGGCTCAAATTTTCACCACACTCTTTTACTTGATGTGTTTCCAAGGGCAAATGATTTGGACAAATAGTTTTTGAGATATGACCAGATGAGTGAGTGGTAGTTTTGAACTTTTCTGGTGGAAAATCAATGCTACTTAATATGTTTTAGTTTTTCTTGAATTCCTTCGCGCTGATGGCACAGTAATATTTTTATGCTTTTTCATTTTTCATTTTTCAGGATTCTTGTTATATAAAAGCATAGCTAGCTCATTTAATAACTTCTGTCCATAATTTAATTTCGGTCCTTAAAGTGAAAAAAGCGTTCCTATGGGATACAGCTAAAACGTTGTGCTTTAGAAGTACGATGAAATCAGATAGATTAGCAGGTTTATACAATTTCAGTTAGGGATGACAGCTGCTAATTGCTTTTTTATTATTATAGTTATTAAGAAAAATAAACGTTGAACCTTTATTTTTCATTTTTTTAAAACACGCTTTCCATTTATGAACGTAACTGTCATGTTCTTCTTCTACACAGATAAAAATTCTGAATTTTAATTGTGATGTAAACATTCATTCACGTAGACTTGTATTTCATTTCACGCAACCGAGCAATTTGCAAACAATGTTTTTTACAAAGATGGGCCTTTGTATACAATATTTGCTACAAGGCATGAAATGTGTCAGAACTTTACATGATATATAAGATAAACGTATATGATAGGTGACGCTCCATTTATGTGCATCATATTGAACAGAAATTTACACTACTTTTTCGAACTGTGTACGCATATGACCCATATATTTTCATATTATTATATTTTTTACTATATTTTACTGTATCCAAAATATGTACGTAGGACATATATAATAGGTTACTTAAACTGTATTTTAAATCAATTTCAAGATAAATGCACGAGAAGTTCACTTAACAGCTTAACGTAGTCTACGTCAACCATGTGCTTGTGTCTTGTACACAACCCCGCATTTTTTTTTTCTAAATTCATAAACTGTTCAATCACATACTTCTTATCGCTCATTAAATTTTAAATATTGGTAAAAATAAACAAATCATGTTGCACAGTAAAAATTGATCAACGTATTGACTACACAATTCGTAGCTTAATTTTTTCTTACGTTTCAAAAAGTATGAATTGTGTTGAATTATTATTACTATAAAATTTTACTGCTAATATTTTATTGGTCTGTTGATTGTTACCAGTTTTTGAAAAAAAAAATATGAACGATGATGACTATGTCGAAACGAAGCTGACGTAATGTGCAATGGAAAACAATCATAAGAATTTTTAATTTCATAACTGAGCAATTTATGAATCTCAAAAGAGAAAAATCAGTGATTTCCTCATTGTATAGCTGATTTCAGTGAGATGTTTCAAATTATAAATTAAGTAACTACATTACATTAGCATTGGTTTTTATTGCCTAAATCTTACATTTATTTCACCGTACACTTCCTTGGAGTACTGCAACCTAAAATGCACCCATAAATGAAGAATGCGAAGAAAGCAAAGTCGTAATTGTATGCAAAGACAATTACAGCAAAAAAAAAAACAGGCGAGTAAGCTCTAGACATACATATTGGTAAGCGCTCAATCGAAAACCCGAGGAGAACACAGAGTGGTACATATGAGAGGAAATTTAATTAATTCCTCCCCCTTTGCTAACGATGCCAGTATTAAGCGATTTATGGTGGTCTCCGCTTGGCTCTCATGTATATTCTTCCTTGTGGTAGGTATCGATCTGCTAAGAATAGGTGTATGTAGCCGTCTGATTGCAATCGTGCATTGTGACAGTCTGGGTAGAATATTGATTTATTGCTCGATGTTATTTGTCTTCGATTAAACTACATTGTTTCAGTACAAATGAATGAACTCGAAAACCAAAATGATGGATATGTCAAAATCAAAGCTAATTAATACCATCTAATGAAGATGTAAACCTTATGCAACCCCGCCGACATATGTCCACTGTAGAGGCTGCACACGCCACGTTTATCGTTTGGCTCGTGTCCCAGAACGGGTGCCAGTGAGGACCAACAATGCTAGGTGTTAGTAATTCCTCGAAAATTTCATGTTCGTCCTCTTTATGAGCAGCGCTTCGCCCTGCTTTACGATGGTTTTTGGGTGCACTGTGTGTCCTTTTTAATCAAACGCATTTCTCTTCTCGTTGGCGGCGGGGATCTGTGTGGCATCGGGCACGTTCCAAGGAGGTGATAAATTATATCGATTTTTCTTGCTGTTACGTCTCTTTTGCCATCACACACTCACGAGATCTGGTCTGGCGGAGATGTAGAGCTAGGATTGCCCTAGCACAATGGAGCAATATTTTAAGTAAAATCCTAAAAGAGCCATGAATATGATCACAACGGTTCTTTGTCATCGAGCGAGCGAGTCAGGGAAGATGAGGAACAATAGTTGTCCCTAGCTTCTATCTTCCACACATATAGGTATGTATCGTCTAGGAGCTCTTGTGTCATTTCGTTACGCGCGCACTCTCGTTCTTATTATTATCAGAGAGTCACTTCAGTAAGTGTGAATTTTATACGTCTTGTCCTGATGAGGATGGCCATCGGTCGTCCCCCGTGTGTTCGTTCATGTCAGACGGCAATTTGCAGGGCACGAGACAAACTTCCACACACCGACAAGGGTCAAGCATGTATTTATTTATTGAACATCGAGAAAAACAACAGCTGCTCGTCCAATTTTAATATGCATCAGCTCTTGCAAGTTGCCAGGCAAAAGTTTTACACATTTGTTCCCAGAATCCTCTTCTCTGAAAGTGTTCACTCAACTCCCACAACTTCAATCAGTATCATAGGTATCGTACTATGGCTGGGGTCATCGGGTGCAGTATGGAAACGTACGATAACTGCCATGGCCAGCAGTAACAATGGGATGTCCGGCAATCGGTTTTCGTCATACCTACATATACCGATATACACACCCATTCCTCTTCCTACGTGCTGTTCCTGGCTGGAAGCAGAGTGTGTTCAATGGATAAAATTACACTCGAAACACCCGAAACAAAAGGCACCATATCGTTGCCATTCAATAACTCAATAGCAGTGATAATGAAACTGAAAAATTATAATGAAACGTCTATTTGGGTCGAATACCTTCTAACCGAGAGCGAAGGTGAGCAGCGACTATGAATGAGCGTACCACCCTCGCACAATTTATGTGAAACATTGATCGATTTTTTTTTTCGGACAATGCAGTGACCGCAGGAAGGTCTGCCAGACCAGCTCATAAAGTTGATCACCCTATGCGGAATAATGTGGATTTGGCTGCCCAAAAGGGCAGATGTAAAATTAAGAGCCATTTGAGGCACGCGATTTGACAATAAACACGTTTGCAGCAGGGCGGGGTGAAGCCACGAACGTTTGAAGCAATAATAGACGTTCCATGTGAATTAAATTATTATAAATATTCAAAACGTTAACTGGCAAGTCAAATGTCCCAGAATCTTGATGAACATATTTTTTTCAAAATCTCGTTATCTTTAAAAAAAATCCCAAACCTGATACCGTAAAACGAGGTATCTCTAATGCGGTTAACGGCATGTTCTATACATTCATCGAGTATTATCAAAGTAATCCCAAAACAGAAAACTGATGTTCAATCAAAAGTAAAAAAAAAAAAGAAAAAAAAAATGTGCAAATGCAATAATTTCCATTGGGCATATTACGACTTGATTCTAGGATCCTCAGTGCTTGTATAAAAAAATATTTGAAAAACATGAATTATTGTAACAAATATTTAGAATATACTTCAAAAAACTATCAAAGTTACCCCGTTTTACGGTACACTAGAACTGGTAACTCAAAAAAGTATCAAAAAAAAAAGTGTCCGAATCATTCTCAAATCTCATTCATTGACCCTTACTGAGAGAATAAACTCGCAAAAAATGCATTTCATGCTCATGAAAATCGCCCGAACGTCAATATGATGGCATGACAGCATGCATAGGGTGGTTCAAAATATGGAATTTGCTTCACCAAGCTCCATCGATTCTTAATCAGTAATTCCCATATAAACATCAAAGCGCAGTATGAGATCGAAATCAAATGAGCTCAAATTATTAGAATCGAATGAACCACCCTAATGCCCAATGCGCATGTATGTTTTGATAGTTTGCTATCGAATAATGCAAAAACAATACTAACAGCAACGAAATACGCCGAAATATATTTCAAGCAATCATAATTTGATCCGGAAATCTAATCGGTGATTAATGCTGCGCAGTTGAATATGGCAAGAGAAAACTCATAGACAAAAAAGCTTACACACTTAAAATTTTTCGCCGGGATTCCAACAGCCGAGTAATTCTGCAATATATTTTTTCTGAGATTCAGTAAAACAATTTCCAAGACTCAG
The DNA here is from genome assembly GCF_037179485.1 of Ochlerotatus camptorhynchus. Classification (NCBI taxonomy): domain Eukaryota; kingdom Metazoa; phylum Arthropoda; class Insecta; order Diptera; family Culicidae; genus Ochlerotatus; species Ochlerotatus camptorhynchus. The sequence goes on from NW_027040542.1 coordinate 1,505,566, forward strand.
CTAACAAATTTTGCTGAGATATCAGCTAACAAACAGATATTTTGCAGAGATATCAGCAAAAATAACCGCCGAGGTAATCGCCTGTTAGAGATTTTACCGACTTATATTAAGTGTGTATGTGCTATGCATCTTATCTGCCCACGCAATAAATCATAAGATAGAAAATGCATTTTCATTTCAAGTTCGTTCAAATACCAAACGCTGCTATCGATGTAATTTACGAGCATACTCTTTTTGACACACATTGCAACGGACAGCAAAGAATTGAACGATATATACATGTTTTGCTGACTCAAATTACTTATCCGGGTTGGCAAAAACCCTAATTTCAATATTTGTCAACAATCAGTCCCAGGCGTCTCTTTCTATCTCTTTTTAAGTTGATACTCTAAGGAAGCCTAAGCGTGAAACTTTAAAGGCACAAATGTTGTTGAAATACCAATTTTCGTATCACCCTAAGCATATGGTACACCCTAAGCGAGTTGGTAAGGAAAGAGCTACAATAGATTCTGCTGCAAACTGCTGTACAATAGATTCTACTGCAAACTGTTGTACAATAGAATATGCGCTATCTTTTACTACGCAACTGTTTAGCTGAACTACGTGCCGTATATGCCTACATGGACAGCCGGAGAGTGTAGAAGAGTTCGGATATTGTTTAAATCGCTACCGGACTATACTCTGTATATAGATATTAATGACTAGATTTCATGTGAATAAATTATCTTTGGAATCGAAACGAAGAGTATTATTAATATACAATCTATTCGATTAGTTCACGGACCTCAACAAATTTCAGCTTCCACAAAACATACAAATTTGAAATTGCTACTCTGTAAACCTTATGAAATAAACTCAGTCTTGTTCAAGCACGACTCTGACTTCAATGCGCTTCCATCTGGGATGATCGTACACTGAAGAATAGCCCGTGGCTAGTGATATACCATCCAGTAGAAACCACTACGCATGAGTCTTGAACATCCGCCGTGAAGCATTTCAGCTCGAATAGTTGATGGTTAATTTCCAGAACATTCAATTAGGATGTCGTGTGTATCAGTTATAACACGCGAACATCTTATACTTATGCATGAGGTTTGATTTCCTTTCGGAACACTCTAAAGGACATTTAAGTGTCAAGTTTGAGCAATTCAAAATGGTTTGACACATTAAATCCATTTCAGTTAACGAATGCCGTTTGTGCTAAGTGTGAAGTGTGAAAAGTAAACATGTTTCAGTTAGAAAACGTTTATTGTACTCGGTTTTTTTGTGCCTCTAGGATCATGAAATTTGTCTACATCTGAATTATATTTCAATCCTACACAGGATATTTTTTTCTAGAACTCCCTTCCTCTAGAACTTCAAGTATTTCTTCAAAGTTCATCTTGGTATGTAATTCGTCTGATATTCCCTTTATGTTTTCTTCAGTGATGGAAAAGCTCGTGAAAATTAATTATGTCTTGGGAATTTGTTTCGTCTGATTTTCCTTATGGAATTCTCTACAAATAAATCTAAGAACGCACTCTTCACTTACTCACTCTTCGAATTTCAAATAATTCTCGCTGAATAACGTTGGAATTTCACACAAAATCCTGCTAAAAATTCTTTTGTAACTGTGCTTAGCAATTTATAAGTATTATTTAAAAAAAAATCAATTTACTTCTTCGAAATGATCCTCTTTTTTTTATTCCCTTGGAATTCTCTTCAGCATGTATTTGCTCAGCGGTGCCGGTGGTGCAGTGGTAAGCGTGATTACCTCTCACCCAGGCATGGAAAATCATTTGCATTCGTTTCGTGCATTCATTTACATTCATTTGCCTCTAACTTTTTTCATTAACAGCACTCCGCAAAATGATTTAAATAGCTTTTGTAGGTTTTGTTATTAGCTACAACTTTTGTTAACAAGTCAAATCCATATCTCTGATGTATGACGAACCAGAGCGAACAGAAGCCACTACTGTTTTTCAGTGAATGTAATTTACATTCACTGAAAAACAGTAACAAGTTCTGCCAGCTCTAGTTCGTGATGCATAAGAGATACAGATTTGAGTTATGAGCAATTGTTGTAGCTAACAACAAAACCTACAAAAGCTTTACACATCATTTTGCGGAATGCTGTTGATGAAAAAAGTTAGCGGCAAATGAATGTAAATGATTGTATGAAATGAATGTAAATGATTTTCCATGCCTGCTCTCACCCCAGCAGGCCTGGGTTCAATCCCAGTCGGCGCCGCCGGGATGTTCTGTGGCATAACATCCCTGATCACGAAGGGAAGTAAAGTCGTTGGTCCCCGGCTATTGAGCTGCCTCCCTGGTGTCGGTAGCATTGGTGCTCAGCACGGAAAACAAGATCAACGGAAAGCAAATCAAGGAAAACAAAGTTCTGCTCAGAATTATCCTGGACTTCCAATCAGAACTACCTTGGAAAAAGATATTTGAAGTTATTTCAATTAATTGAAATTATAATTCTCCTCATAAGTCTCTTGAAACTCTGGTCAAAACAAGTGGCATACTATAGAAATCTTTTGAAATTCTCCTTAAAATTCACATACAATTATACTAATAATTCACATTCAATTTTTGTCGATTATTTGTTCCAAATTCAAAATAAATTACGTTTCATTTTAACCTAGGTGCTCCAGTTACTACAGTAACTTACTAGCCTTAAATGTGATGATATATATCTAAGTGTTTTTACATTGTTCCTGTCTTGGCAATTCCGTATTTTTTTAAACCTGCATGTCAGTATAACAATTTACACCTTAAAACTAAAACTAAATCTTATCTAAGTATGAAGGGAATTAATCATTGCAATTGAGGATTGCAACGATTTTTGCCTGAAATTATTAATTATTTTGTTGGACATTTGTTCTAAAGTCTCAACATTCAAAATTCTATGTACCTTCACACTTAGAAATTATTATTTTTACACGAGACGTAATTCAGCTTTGACGTAAATCATGGAACGTAAACAAACATGGCATAATCCTTTAAATTTGTCGAACCTCTTAACGGAATCCCTTTATGAAGAGCTTTGAGTGGGTTTACCATTTAGGTAAATTTTGACATGGCAGTGGATACCTGCTGATTTTTAGTACCTATTGATTAGTATATAACTCGTAGATTAAAGATGGATTCTTCAGTGGTGTTGAGTACTTGGCACTGATGAAGTCTGCAAGTAGTAGACGAAATACGCGTATCTGTCAAAAGATAAGCAATTATAACGGAATTAAAAACATTTCATGTAAAATTAAGTGTCCTGAAACTGAAACATATACAACTCGACGAAAAGTGCATTTGATTGAATTGATTTTCTCGTCCTTTTCAACTTATTCTTATGTCAAAAGGGCCGCTTGCATGTGTCGGTCTCAGGGCACTGAAATTTACATGTCTTTTTCGTAGTGTGTTGGTAATACAGTACCAGGGAGGCAACTTCAAAATCATCTTCAGAACTTTGTTCTGAATCCTTTGAAGTGCTTTTTTCCTGGTAGTACAATAACTAGACCATATTGGCACAGAAATTTACGATTTTCAGAGTTGGTTGGAAATGCTATCCAAAATGAAGCTTTAGTGTGATAATTTATTAGCTAGAGAATAGTGTGAAGAAGGGTAGGTAGATATTTGAATAGAAGTGAAAATGACCGAAGGGCCATTAATGCGACAGTACTAGTCAGCTACCAGCAATGAAGTGTGCGTTTGACTAGTACTGTCGCATTAATGGCACTTCGTTCATTTTCAATTTCTATTCAATTTTAATACTGCCGTACTCTAGCGGAACTATCTACCTACCCTCTTCAGACCATTCTCTAGCTAATAAATTAACACACTAAAGCTTCATCTTAGATAGCATTTCCAACCAACTCTAAGCTTCTTGTTTTACGATTTTTAATCGTAGAAGGTCGAGTTTGGTCGATGCGTGGAACTGCTCATCTGGAATTGACATCTGTCTTAGGAATTCGGTTTCGGTTCATCTGTCTACACTAGATAGTCCTGGAAAGCAAGCAAGTAATTGGTACATTTTGGCAATACCGGTTGTCAACAATAAATAGTTTACTGTTGATAAATAATTATAATTGTAATACTAAACAAATCCATCAGTAAATGTGCACAAACATTCAAGACAATTTACTTTAATAATAAGTCCTCGAGACAAGGTTTAAATCAAGAACATAGACTAACTTTCAAGAAACAGGATTTTGAGATAATTTTAAAATTCCAGTCTTGAGAAAAATCTGAAAACAAGCTTAATTTCTCAAAAATTTAGAGCATGAAATATTTAAATTAAGTTTCCAATGTTGTTGAACAGGTAAAAATGAAGTTTCACACTTGGATTTTTTACCGAGATGGGCACCACCGAGTAGCTCGGCATTTTATTTTGCTGGATCTCAGTGGAAATCTTGCCGAGATTTAGCTAACAAACGGGAATTTTGCCGAGATCTCAGCTAACAAACATAAATTTAGCTGAATCTCGGCAAATTTTTCACTGAGAATACAACCTAATGAGCCTATAACAATTTCCTTGTTCACATGATCTACAATTTACAGCTGTGTGGTTAAACATATGTCATTTATGATGCACATTACATTACATAAATGAACCCTACTCTTTCAAACTATGTTGTTATCGATAATGCATATTTTGCCAATTCAGATCAATTCACATTTATAACAAAATTTCCAGTCATAACAAACCGTATGGGCACCATCTAACTAATTATCGGCATGATGAGTCTGTTCATCGAGCTACAACAAGTGAAAACCACCTACCCTCTTCTACCGAACGAAACCAAACGGGCAGTAGCAAAACATTTACTTTAATCAAATAATTTTCTAATAAATTAACTCACCATCAATGGGGAGATTTATGATCATTTCAGCTTGATAATGCCACTCCATTTTTCTTTTTCGAGAGAGCGCGCCGGCTCTTCTATTCATTTGGTGGCGCAACAGTACCCCCACCCAACCCATCCACAAACACACAGAAAATAAGAGGAGGAGAAACAAGAAGAAGCGATGGTCAAACTCCGGACACCATGCGTGTATTGTTTGTTTGTTTGCAACGGAACGGGACCCGCAGTCTGGCTAGCTGGGACCAGAAACTTGTTAGGACGTTACATCGCATGACTTTTGTGTGCTGGGCAGGCTGCATAATCGAGACAAAGGACTCTTCGATGCCCCCCCCTCATCTTGGGAACCAGGGTGGCCTGCTTAGTTTGTTTTTTTTTGCCTTGGACTCTTGCAGGGGTGTGTATGGAACGGGTCGTAAAATTTACGCATGCACCTAACTATTTTTTTCGCTTTCCAAGAGGGCGACAAATGCAGATCCTGAGCTACTTTCAATCTTTCTCTACTTGCTGGCTTTTGCTGGCGTGGCGATGCGATGGTGGGTCATAAAGATGAAAGGGAGCTGTTTGCTTTTTATCGCCTAAATCACACTTTTCCTTTCTATGTGCTCGTTTGATCCTTCTTTGTGTGTTACGGGTTCGGTATGATGATGGTGATTCGATTTTATTCCATTCCTAGCACTTTTCACAAACAGATAAGCGAAGAAGCGAATGACCCCTGCACGCTTGCTTCGATTGTGTCCTTGTTGGTCGAATATATTTTGGATTTATTTCGATTGAAACTCGTCCAATTTTCCAGAGGACCTTTCCTTTTTACAGTGCCACTTTCACGATCAATCGAGCTACTAGTTGATAGAATTTTATTTCCATTGCGCTAATGAAGAAGGGTGAGAATTTTATAGATAGCATCAAGGAATGACATATGAGTGGGAGTACCGCAGATCAAAGATGACAAATGCATGCGGGTTGTTTGCAGGACAAAGTAAACTGGAAACGTTTGTTGCCATGCAACACAGTTGCAACATTTGAAAGTTTACTTGTTCTCTTAGCCACTTGTCATCCAGAATCAAGAAGCACAATCGAGTTTTTCGAGATTGCTCATTGCAGTGCCTTTCATTTTTATATAACATTAATCAGCGATGCTATCAGCTAATCTAAAGGTTTTAGAATGAAGATTTAGGACGTCTAATTAATTTTTGGAAAACGATTCACGAGCCAATTTTTAAAATGTCGTACTATTTTCGAAATTAAAGTTAACTATCTATGGTTTTGATCCTTATAATAATCCTGTATACTTTCATTCGACTTTCAAATAAATAACAAAAACTGATGTATTATTTTATTCTAGATCATTTATCTATCAATCTATCTACACAATTAGAAAAAAAACATGTATATTTAGGTACTCTGAGAGTGACATACACGAGCGTCAATTTTGACATAAATAAACGCGAAATGTATCTCAATCAAGCGCACGTTTCAGTCTCGGTGCACTTAATATTACATGAACACACGTGTTTGTTTACGTCTCATCTTTTATGTCAAAGATGGATTCCGTCACGTGTAAAATTTTGTTATTTCTAAGTGTGTAGATCTAGACAAGTTTTTTTTTTTTTTAAATTTTACATCGCACGACTTTAAACCACATTTTGCATGCTAAAACTAGAGTTCAAAAGCAAATATTGGCCCAAATTTCAGCCAAAACCATTAAAATTTAGTCTGATTACAATAAAATGATCTTTTTGCGGTCGCGAACATTTTTTTTTAATTTCACTCATATTCAAAAAAATAAATTCATGTTTTATTTGAGAATAGTTCAAACATAACAATAATCAAAAAAAAACTGATGATCAGCATACCATTTCATAACGAATATCGAACATTTAGGCCCGATCCTAATGACAGACCTGATTGTAGTACGGTTCGTACTAGTACGTACTAGTTAAAAGGAGTTCAAAGTTAGTACAAACATGTCTGCCACAAATATAAGTATTTTCATTTCTTCATAACAAGATTCCATCACTGCATTACAAAGTGATTATCGTTCCAATTTTCGATAGTCAAAATAGGGTGAGAAAATTCCACCATATACCAACCTTCGAAAAATGAAAAGCCTCTTAAGCACTTCTCCGGTGTAGCTGGGAATATGGTATCTCTATAAAGTCCCAAAGGGGGTAGCACCATTGACGTAATAAATTGCTCTAACCCTTCTCTTCCTGGAAAGGAAACGCAAGTCGCACCCCTGCACTCTGCGTACGTCTTTCGTCACTTCAGTAGTCAAAAGGGAAAAACCAGTAGCAGGTTATTCAGTTTTTTTTTATTGTGATAGATTCAAATGGTAAAAAGAACAACCCATATTGGGTAATGTTTACACACCCCGTTTGTAGGAAAAAGGAAGTTCTTAAAGGGTTCTTCAAGACTGGGCACGAGCCATTTCCTCTCGTATCTTTGCTTCTACCATTACTGACAGGACGGAAGGGTCAATCCTGTGTTGGGTGATGTGTTTTTACAGCGTGTTTATAGTTTATCAATTTATCCGTTCATTAGAAACGATAATCGAATTATAATGCTTGGGTATAAAATAAAAAAAAAATAGCTAAAGGGGTGGCCACAGAAGACTGTCAAGATAAACGTCAATGTGGAGCAAGGTTATTTGCTGGAATCAGGTTATCGTTTGAGTTGGGAATAAGTATATTAATTAAAATTATATAAACACCAAGAACTATGACGTTTCCCATCATAGTAGCCCAGATATTCTCCCTTTTCAACGCAACGGTCTACTTTGTCACTAACTCCTATATTGACAATGACATCACCTCAACAAGCACTAAACAAACGAGTAATGCCTTCCACTTTGGCGACCTTTGTCCACTTCGTTCAGTCTAACCTTTCCGAATCCCTTCCCATCATGAAGTGAATGTCATTTCAAGATGTCGTCACAATTTATTCCACTCTAAATCATCCCACTTTGGGTGCCCTGGGTGCGGGCAGAAAAGGACTTTGCAGACGCCGTTCGGTAAATCCTCGGTTCTACATTTTGCCGGTGTTTATGGACATGAAGGATAATTTCCTTAAAAATTGAGACATTTTCCCCCTCTAGCTGGTCGACAAGGACCAGCCAGAAGGTTTTTCGCTTTCATCATGTTTATTACATGTGATTTATATTCCCGACAGCAGTCCGGATGTCGTTGTTGTTTTTCCTTTTCTCTGCTCAGGGATATGTAAACTTTCTAGGATTAAACCAGTTCCATTGATCGGTGGGTGTGTGAGGAAACCATATGGAACTGCAGCTTTGTAGGGGATTTCAGTTGGAGTGGGTTTAAATTCCAAATCAATCACGGCACAAATCAACCCTTCAGATTCGATTAGAGAAAGAGAGGAAGAGCCTTGTAACAATGGCAGGGCGATTTAAAATGGAAAAAATGCGTGTGTGGGATTTGAATTCAAACCGTTTCGTTTCGATCGCAGTAGCCATTGAAACTCCATGTTGGGCTGCTTGGATGTTTGTGGCTGGTCATGGCAGGTCGGTGTTTTAAACTTGGCAATCTTGTTAAAAGGAAACGTGGAAGGGGATGATGCTTTAGGGAAAATTGGATGAGGGTTTGATCCCTTTTCCGGAAATTAGCATAACGTTGGATCATTATAATGAAGCATGATGCTGAATATCAAGTACACAGTTTGGTATAAGAAGTCACGAAAATTACTCAAAATTTCAAAATACAAACATCGAAAAATTCTCATCAGCGGCAATGAGAATTGATGTATCAATTAATGGCTTTAGCACTTTTCAATAACCCATTCCGAAGGCCAAAGCTGGTCGTAAATATCGCCTTTCAATTTTCTTAATAAACGGTCACCAACGACGCTCGATTCGTCTTTCCGACGAAGAAAATGATGAAAAAATACACATATTAACGTCCCAAAAGAGGAAGAAGTATTCGAGCGCCATCTCTTGATGGTCTGCTTTTGGCCGCCCATTGCCACCACAGACCAGACGAGTGACGACAGTCAGTAGAGGGAAAAAACGTACATAATCGACTTACAATCGGTGATGAGGAAAAATATGGTTAAATTTTTATGAACTCACCGGGTGATGATGACTTTCGCCGAGTTTGACTCTGTTCCCTGTTGGTGTTGGATGCCAGCTCCTGGCTTGCTGCAATTGCTTCCAATGCTGACGATGCACCGCCGCCTTTGCAACCATTCATGTTATCATCCTCGCCCTGTTCGTCATCATTGGCATGTCCGCGGTCATGTTTGCCTCCACCACCACCGTGGTCTTCGTCATCGTCATTCATGTCATCATGAACGCCATCGAATCGATGCGGCGACGTAAGACGTCTACGATGATGTGGTTGTTCGTCAGGATGATGATGGTGACGGTGAAATTGATGATGATGTTGATGATGATGATGGTTTGAATGTGGCTCAAGTTCGTCGGGTTGCTCTGTTTTGAGCTGAGAACTGGTACTGGTCGCGATTGGCGATGGTTGCTTGGATTGTGGTGGTTGCTGCGACTGCACCAGCAACGGTGGCGGCGGCAGTGCATTGAAATTCAATTCATGTTCCTCGGAGTCTCTTTGATGTCTTTGATGTTGGTGGGATGACACTGTTGCTGCTATCGAAGATGGACTTGCAGCCATCGATGAGGAGGGCAATGAAGAAGAGATTGGGGATGACCGGTGACGGTGATGCATGGATAGCGGAAGATGACTGGATCGTTGTTGCTGATGCTGGATATGATGATGATGATGATGATGATGATGTTGATGATGGGGATGATGCGAATGATGAGGTGAATGATGTGCGAAATGAGGTGGCGGTGATCGTGTAGCTTGATTCTGTCTCGAGCTTCGTTCGTCGAGGTTCATTTCGCATTCGGAGTCATCTTTCTCTCTTTTGATCGAATGCATCATCGGACTCAGGTTTGTCATTCCGGACGACGAAGAAGCAGACATTTGAGGACTTGTGGTCGGTGGTAGACCGAGAGGACTGGGTCCAAGAGGGAATACACCTAACGAACTCGTTGGCATATTCTCCAGCATACTCCTTTTCAGCAGAAGGTTGCTCTCATTCAACAACCCAAGGGTAGGGTTTTGGAGCATCATGTCTCGGATGGTCAGCAGGCTGCCGGGAATAGCGTGCTGTGAAATCGATGTTGATGAATTCAATGGCGTCATGCCCAAGCCACCTGGAACCATGGTAGGAGGCAGCAAGGGCTGTGGTTGCTGCCCAAGCGGACCTGTTGGTAACGATACGGGGTGATGCCATTGCGCTTCGTTGCTCAACCAAATTTTTCCTGCGATAGAAGAGAGAAGAGGAAATTTTTTAATCAGACGTGTTGTGACGTTTGTGCTCTATGAGTATTGCAAAAAAAAAAAAAAAAACATTTCTTGACCAATTGAGGGAAACTGCTGATGGAAATACTCTGTAAAACCAATGTACCTAAAAGTCGCTGGGAAATACGCAATGGTATATTTCTAGATTACAATTAATAGGTACCAACATAGATACCTCATTAATCATCTAATCGTGTACTCACGACAATCAAGGACACGACATCACGTCAATGCACACTTGTCTATGGCAACCGCCCTAGGAAAATGCTCCGAAAGAGACCGACGAATTCATTCCTCCTGGTGTTATCAGTCTCTTGCTTCGAGATGTCTTAAACAGATGATTTCCCTCCCCATCAGCTCATCCAACCCAACCAACACGCCCAAGTCTCGCACATTCGTTAATTCCTGTTTTTCTCCTTGGTTTCATTCATTCATCTATACTCTGCCGTGCCCCCGTGCATCTCGTCCCCGTCTTCTTCGATGTAGTACTACTACTACACAGCCCATCCGAGTCTGGCGATGGGGTGTTTTCACCGAAACCGCTCATCGCACTTGACTGACCACGCGCGCGTACCTTCCTACCTCTGCTTGATGCTGACCATCAGACCACCACATGAAAGGACACCATCCGCCGTCGCCGTCGCCGTCGACGTCGACCGGCACTATTACGTACATATAGCGTTTTCGTTGGATCGATATCCTTCAAGCGTGTTGTATAGTTTTGTTGGCGAAATTATAAGGAAGGAAGTTCAATATTAAAGCTGTCTTTGCTCCCTTGGCACAGACCTTTCAATGTCAAGCGTACAGTTCTAGTGAAGTGATTGAAAGATGTTATCAAAGATTATTTCTGAACATAATTTATGTTTGAGGCATTCATATTTTTCATTTGCACTATTCACAACATTAAAAATGGTTACTTTATACCTTTAAATAGCGTAAAAGAGAAACCAACTTTTGGCTAGAACATCATTTCTGGCGGTAAATTACTTTAGCTAACAGGTTTCAATTATGTGAATAAATGCAATGCTCTAAATATTTTACTCAGTGTAGAATATAGTATTGATTGTAACAGAATATATCATCGATAAGTTGATCATTCATTAATTGATGTTTTGTCAGTCAATTTCGAGAAATGGCAGCTGGTTAACTATGAATGCTGGTTTTTTCTAATGTTTTCCAAAATATGCACAAGCTTTCATCAGCATCGTCGTGTCGGGAATATGTCGCTCTACCCGAACTTGATGGCTTTCATCGATAGAATTTTCAATTTAAGATTAATTTACGAAAGGAGCTGTCCAAAATGTTCCAAAAGGGCGAATTTCAGGGAAAAAAAAGTTAAATTTAATGCTATTTGCTTTGCATTACTAATATTGGCGTTGTGGTTGGGGTTGAAGGAGCTACATTACTTTTGAGATTGTTTTACATCCGATTAAATTGTTACTTATACTTACACACCCAATATATTTTTTCCAAACACTGCAATGATTGCTGATATTTAAAACAGTCAATTTCACATTATCAGTTGGGTTCTTTAATTTTGAAAAATATATCGTTTTTAATTTATCAATTGGAAGAGCTTCGTTTTCTGAGCAGAGCGATATTTTTTTCGAACCCACACACTTTCATCTCGATTTATAAATCAAGATTTAAAGCAAAATAATAACTTCACTGTTTAATACTAAACTGACACACTAACACCTCGCTCCCATACAAAGTGACACCGAGGGGTGCTAATAAGGTGATTTTTGCAAATGTAATCATACTTATTTAAAATAGTTCCAGTTTACCAAAATTGATGACATTTTGGGTTTGAGTTTCATTTTTAATGCAGATTACGAATTTCCATTTACCTCAATACCCTTAAAGAACCCAATTGTTCAATACTTCATATAATTTACTATATTTTACCTAGTATCTTTCATTCCGAATGGTGCATATAATTTATGGTAACACATTATTTAGTTTCGTTTCTTCGATATCCTTAAATTGACCTTACTAAGATGATATTTTAAAGTAAATATCAAAACTTTTTGAAAAGGGTGTTATTTTACTAGGGCTACTAGGATTAAATCTTCTGATACTTGTCTTTGAGAAGATTCAAATTTTGGACACTAAATTTTGTATATAGTTTTTTAAGCTACGTACGATAGCAATCACTGTATAATCTCATTTAATTCGTTTATTATATCTACGTTATACTTAAATCCATATTTTATGTCGGTTGATCTTATGTAATTATTAAATAAATGAATTGTCTTGTCCGAAATATTAATCACATTTGTTCACAGTGAAAAATGTGATTCATATTTCGGACACACTATTTTCTAAGAATGTTGGAAGCGCGTTAATATCATCGCCTGCAATATTATAATGCAGGGGTGATAACTATAAAACATGGTTGTAAAACCGCGGGCTAACTATCATATATTTATATCATATAGGCATTTCAAGCTATAATTATAAAGGGTCCAACATTTGAAGGTGTCAGAAAAATTAATCATCTTCAAAATGTTGCAACTAAATTTAATTATTTAACAAAGTAACATCACGTCAAAGTTGATGATTTTGTATGGAAATCCTCTCCCACAGGTGTTATAGGAAGCAATAGCATGACACAGTCTTCATTTGTCTTGTGTCATTTTATGTAATTAATAACTTATCCTAACCTACAATGCCTCAAAAAACTCAAATGGATGTGTGACTAAAGAAATACAGAATTTAAAGCCATAATTACACAAAAATTCTCAATATTTGATTACCTCCCACGCAGTAATTAACAATTGTCCCTTCAGTCTTTTTACACCAAACTGTTCATCAAAATTTGTCGCAGGGTGGCCAATGAACTGGAAAAACCGGAAAATAACCAAGGATTTGAAAAGAAGCCAGGAAAAACCGGGAATTTAACGCAAGAACCGGGAAAAACAAAATTTGGAAGTTCAATAAGAACTTGAGCTTAATCAAGCAAACGTTTCTATCTTCAGCTGAAAATGGCTTATTCAGCTCTTAATCATCATAAACTTTTGAAATTATTTTCAAATTTTTATTTGAGCTTACCCAAAACTCTCCTCAGAAATCCTTTGGGATTCTCCTCACCTTGGAATTCAAATTCACTTCTAAATTTTCATTTAACTACCCCAGCGTTTCTCTTTAATAAACCTTAGAACACGATTCCTTTCAAAAAATTCTCAGAAAACCTTTTAAATAATGTTTATATTTCTTTTGAAATTTGCCTGCTATTCTCTTCATAATCCATATTCAATGCCCCTCAGAATCACCTAGGAATTATCCATGAAGTTCTCCTTACAGCTTTCTTGTAACTCTTCTAAGAATTTCTCAGGACTTAATCTCAGAATTAATTTGGGATTTATATCAGAGTTCCGTTGAATGTATCTCTGAGTTCTTCTCAAAATTTGGAATGTTTTTATAAATATATCTTCAACCTATTAAAACCTTAAACATTTTCGAAGCCTTCAAAACTTTTCACGTGCTATATTTTTTTCTTTATTTGCTGGGATCTTGGAAATTTTGTTAAAATTTGAAATCTAGTAAATTTTGAGAACTGTGAAATATAGTCCCATATTGCTGGGAAAAATTTCAATCCTGTTTTTTTTTTCTCTTGTAAATGTAGGATAGATTTTTATAAGTCCCAAAATATCTCAAAAAAATGTCATATTATAAGACTCTATAAAAATTTCAAAATCTTAAATTTCTGCTAATACAGATCATGATGCGTTAAAATACTTTCTTGCTCCGGGATCAAGTTCAAGATTTCGGACCCATTCAGCCCGATAGCATTCGGCTATGCGACCTTAAAACAAAATCCTTGGTTCTGGTACTTTGTAAATTCTGGCGGTATAAAATCATAAGAGGACTCAAGTCTAAAAAAGTCCCGATGGAATAAGTTTAGTTTGCAACCGAGACATATCGCAGAAGTATACAAACAACAATGATTTCGGTCCCTTACCATAGCCCTAAACTATATTTCAAAAATTAAAAACTTCAATCAATGGCCATCCCCACATCAACGGAAACACATCGCAGAAGGCCTGAAGATGACGTCACACCCGTAACCGGCCTTGTGATGACATCTTCAGCAGCTAATTACACGCTTCAAGGCCAACTGAGGAATCATAGCACTGAACCGGCGCCCCAAAAGACAACCCTTTGGTCAAACACCCTCCCTGACGTTGATATATGGCAACAACAACAACAACAACAACAACAACAACAACCTCAAGTGTTCCAATTTTCGTTCACTTAACCCGGATGTGTAGAGGTAGAGGTGTAATACGGGAAGAGGACTTTTGCGGAAGCAGTCACGCGCGTCTGCGATCGATCGATGGTGGCCGTCAATCGGAGCGAACAACAACACACTGCTACCATCGCCGCCGTCGCCGCCGCCGGGATTAAAGCTGATGAGTCCAGCAACCACAAAATTAAAGTTACGCTGGACCACACAGCCACTATACCTATACTACATCCGCAAAATAAGAAGGAAGCAAAAGTTGAGGGTGGATAACTTGTTTAGTTTCGGGTTGCTTTGTTGTGATGGCCCATGTGTGCGTTGTGGGGTAGCCATGTGTATGGGTGATCAGAATGGCAAAAATCTAGCCCAAATGGCAACTAAACGCGGGCGACTACGATGGCAGTGTTGCTGGTCATGTTTATTACATTGACGGATTTAGCTCATTCCGATGGCAACAGTCACTTTCCTTGCGAGGAAAATTAGTCTGATGAGGTCGATGACTGCTCTTTGCTGTACTCCGTCAGGAGAGGAAACGTAGCGTCGCGTTACGATATTGAATGGGATTTAGGGAGATTTGGCGGTGCCCTTCTATCCTGACCCAGTGCTACCGCGTCTACGTTCAACATCCGTACGTCTTGCAACTTTTGTCTTTGACTGCTAGACGTCCATATTTCTAGGAGGATTGTACTCGCACATACCACCAAAGAAGACACGCAGTAGACTCATTAATACAACAAAGGTGAGTGTCGATTTCTTCCCTCGGTTCCTAGCAGTCCATTGTCTTTCAACGGAATCGCATACACAGTCAGCGCGAATGCATGAAGAGATCGAAGCAGGCGAGCAGTATCTCACATCGTATGCATCTGGGTTGGGTGGCGGTGCTGCTATTATTGCTGCCACTCACATCGTCGTTGCCATTGCCACCAGCAGTGCTGTCCGGGTTACTACGATGAATACATATTCCGTTCGTTTCAACTATCATTTGAGCTCTGGTGAAGTTTGAGAACATTGCCTTCGATTTGGCATAGGGATGGTGATTGTTCAGCAGCGATAGCATTTAATTTAACGAGACGTAAACATGCAAAGAGATTTACTGTAATTGATTTTCAATGAATTCAATTGCGTCTGCTGTTTGGGTGCTAGTGGCCTTTAGGAAGATATCGGTAACGGAAGTGAGAGTGGTGATAAAAGTAGATGTGTTAGTTGAAACGAGTACTGTCAGAAACGTTTAAAGGGGTTTGATGTCACGTTGAAGGTTGTAAAAGATGAACTATTCAGAATTATATTGCACTTTTGAAGCAAAAACTAACATGAAACAAGCAACAATCATCTAGTAAAATAAACTAAGTGCCTACTTTACAAACGCAATTGTTGATAATTTGAATGAAAATTTACTTTGATTGCACTCTATTGAAACTTTCCCTAGCAGAAAATCCAATAGCAACGCATTCGTATCTAAATGGCATGGTTTAACCATAAATAAAGAAAATCGTGCTACTCACACTTCATCCTGAATTTTACCAGCACCGTGCTCGTTTCCACACTCTTTCCATGTTTACAATGAAAATACTAAAGTTCGTCGTTTGCTACTCATACACTGAGCATATAAAGAATGTATAATTCTACCATACCGCCACTCTTCCAGTTCCTATGAACGGGTCCTACGTATTATAACGAGATGCCTTTTCCACTATTCTTATATTTTTTTTTTTGAATTTGGGGGGAAAAGCTGTATGTTGTATTGTGACATGCGCGCGCCCCATTCGCTCTGTCCCTGTTTCGCTCTTTCGCTCTCACAGCTCATACGAAGCCACCCTCCGGCCTGCAGTAGCCCCAAAGAAACTCAGCTTTTCGATCGATAAAATATACATAGATGGGGCACCACTGTGGAATGAAACGCGCGATTCAAAAGCGTCGCCGTCGTCCTGGTCCTCTTGTGTGTACATTATGCTTATGCTCGCTGCTTCTCTTTCACTCGCTCTAACTCGCTCCCATTCGGGACAAAAGCATTTGAATGTTAAAGCATTATAATAAAAAGGAATCATTGCCGAGCACGCTAGAGGTTGTGCCTGTGTTGGTACGCCAATTGTTATATACCGTATTTGAATATAAAGCATCCTAGGCGAGCGAGAACCCTTTCCACCAACTTGACAGCGAACGACGCCCCTGTGTTGTATTTGAATTTTCACCTTTCCTAGCACCATGCGACGCGCATCCTTCATTTTTTAAGAATTTAAAATGAGTTCCAGGGGAAAACAAGCTAGCGCCCAATCCAATCGTAGCAAACCGAGAAATCTAAACTTACTGAGAGGTGTTGGTGCCGAACGAATCACAACCAAGCAAGCCGTTGCGCGACATGGAAGGGGTGCGAGGATACGCTGTTTATGTAAATCAGCGCCTGCTTTTTTATGCACGCTATCAGCAAGGGGCCGTCCGCAGGCACGCACACTATCAAAATATGTCAGCATGTTTGGATTCACACAACAAGAAAAATTCGGCAGCGCTTGCTTGTTTAGTTTTTTATTCGCTATTCAAATTTTATGAAACGTTTCGCCTGCTTTGGTTCATGACATAAAAAGGAATCCTTTTCTTCTGTTGTCTTGTCTGCCTGGCCACGGTAGTAAGTTTTCCTTCCACCTCCAGATTTGATTGTGTTTGTGCAGGAAAATCGGATTGGTTGGAAAATTTTCCAGCCAATCAGGGCGAGCTCCCCCGGTGTCCCGAACAAAACAGACAGGCAAAATAAAAACGACGAAACGGAAAACGGTATATTTATGATAAAATATGAAATTTTATATTCTATGTTTTCTCGCTCCCGGGGTTTCCTTGGACTTCCTTTTTCCTTCTTTCGGAAACGGCGCGCTCGCACACACATATGTATGCGACCGAGAGAAGGTGGATTTTTATAAACGAGAACATGCACATATATTCCATTCCGGAGTGCGGTATTCTTTCCCCCATTTCAAGTGGGGTGGATGACAGGTGTGGGTGAGGGGGGAAAAGGTCCTCGAGTGGAAGAAGATTATTTTTTATTATTATTTTATACATTATGTATACCCGCATACATAAAAGAGTGGAAAATGGAAAATTTTCCCATTTTCTTTTCAGGGTTCGAGGTTTTTCTGCTTACTTTTCCTTTTCGAGTGACGGTTGTATCCTTAACGAGCTTTATTTGTGTTTTCCATTTTTAGAATTTTGTGCTTTCTCGAGTGCGGGGGTTTTCGACTAATGCTTATTAGATATGGTAGCTTAGGTTGGCTGTTGGTTGTTGGTTTTGGAAAGTAGCAATCAGAAATTCGATTTAAATTGAGTTTTGCTTCCGGGAAGAGTAAATTCCTTCTCCGTTGGTGTTGATAGTAGGTTGTCAAAGCAAAGCATTCAAAATACCCAAACAAATTAGGTTAGCACTTTGTTGGTCCTTGGTTGACCAAGACGTGTTTAAACCAACAAATGGAAAAAATAATAACTTTGATGACATTGCAGTGAACTAAAAATATCAGTATGTGGTCTTATTGCAATGTGAATTTAATTTTTTTCTACAACTCGCTATTTCCTATAGATTCCTACGAAAGGAATAAAAAACCAAGTAACACTTGCAACATCGTTCACGAAAAAATAAAACCAATATCAGTTGTAAAAAAAATTTAAAAATTTACTGCTTTGAAAACATATTGTTTCAAACCCGTTGTTGTTTGCGGAGCATTCAACCTTTCTGACAGACACTTGTTATCTTGAAGCTATAATTCGGTCATGCATGTCTCAATTACCTGTTTAGAACACATTTATAACTGTTTGTATTTTGTGAAAGCTTGCTTGCCTTATATACAACATGTGTTCTTATGACAGTTTAAGAAACATGAGCAAACATGAATACATCTTAAATATAAGTTATTTATAACATGTTATTAACAAGCATGTTTTCAAAGATGACATGCAGACATGTTGTATATAAGACTAATACAATCAGTTATAAATGTGTTATAAACATGTAATTGAGAGTTGCAATACCAAATGATAATTTCAAAATATGATACAAGTAATGTTCTCGTTTTTCGAGCTATAAACATTAGACCTGTTCATTTTAAACGAAATGTTCGGAATGTAACGGGTCAACCGTGATTACTGTTCGTCATGTTAATTTGTACTTCTGTGTAAATTTTCAGCAAAATCGGTGATGATTTTGAGGTGCTTCAAGTTAATTTTATGTTTTTAAGGTAATTTACGGCTTACAATATTTGTATCTCGAGACTGAAATAACGAAAACTGCTGTAACAACTTCATAGCAAAGTTTAATGTGTCATGTATCAACTTTGTGACCAAAGGTTGACTCTTAGAAGTGATTTTATTGAAGTTTGACTTAGTTTCATGCTCGAAGATATCTTAAAAAGTGAAGAATTTTAAAGTATTTGTTCTACGAATTTTCCACCCGTATGATATAAAAATGTGTAGTGTACGGCATAATGTTCCTCATATTGTTCTAGAAGTTTCATTCCAACATAGTTTTCGTGTTTATTTCATAGATTGAGAGATAAAAATCAGAAAAGAGGCCGTTTTAGCTAAAATTCACAAGACAACAGAACCAATAAAAGTCAATTAGATTGACAGAACATAGTTGCATTGCTTTTCAATGACGACCGATGACTGTTTCATTGATATATGATTTTTTCATAAATATGAATCCTCAGTAGACGTGTTTTTTTTTATCAAAGGCAAGTTCACTTTTTAAGATATCTTCGAGCATGAAACTAAGTCAAACTTCAATAAAATCACTTCTAATAGTCAACCTTTGGTCACAAAGTTGATACATGACACATTAAATTTTGCGATGAAAGTTGTTACAGCAGCTTTCGTTGTTTCAGTCTCGAGATACAAATATTATAAGCCGTAAATTACCTTGAAAACATAAAATTAACTTGAAGCACCTCTAAATCAACACCGATTTTGCTGAAAATTTGCACAAAAGTTCAAATTAACATGACGAACAGTAATCACGGTTGACCCGTTACATTCCGAACATTTCAATTAAAATGAACAGGTCTAATAAACATGTTTGGATAACATTTTTTTTTCTCAATGTTTGCTACAAATTACACTGCAATATGGCTGACGGATGAAGCAAAATATAAGAATGAAACTTCATTTAATGTGTGCTTTCAACAACACAACAAGAAGAGAAAAGCAAGATAATTAGAAAATAAAGTTAATATTTTATTTTATTTTGCTACAAATTTGGTGACTTCAAAATTGAGGAATTTTATCCATGTTTTTATACGAGTCAATGCGTTTTTAAGAAGTATTTTGTGAAGATTCACCATAAATTTGCAACTAGACAAAATTTTGAGAGTATGGCATCTGAGTTTATGCACTTTATTCGCACGATAAAATTTCCGATAACAATAATTTTTTTAAATGGATGACGGAAAAATAAAAAAAAAATCCATTCGTTGGAAGGACGAAATTCATTTACAGCATGTTTAAATCAGTACGTTGCATTATAATTAAAACTATAACTAAATATTACCTGAGTATAAAGGGAATTAAGCAATGCAATTGGGGATTGCAACGATTTTTCCCTGAAATTATTAATTATTTTGTTGGACATTTGTTATAAAGTCTGAACATTTGAAATTCTGTGTACCTGTGTACTGTACCAGGGGGAAACTTTGTTCTGAATCCTTTGAAGTGCTTTTTCCTGATAGTGCAACAGCACAGCATAAAGTATGGCCGGTCTAAAAACTTGTTTAAATATTAGAAGTCTATTCTTCAGGCAAAGTTTGGATTTCCTATTTATAAGAGGATTGATTTGTTAAATACATTTGGCTTGAATGCCCTCAATGTGATCTTTAAAAATAATTTTTGGTCAAGTACTAATCCAAGATATTTCACTTGACCAAGAAATTGGAACTCATAGTGACTACTACTTGGTTTCTAAAAGGCTTATGTGGAAATATTGTAAGTTGAATTTTGGAAGCGTTGGGAGAAATCTTCCATTTTTGTAAATAAGAACACGAAAACTTAAAATCAGGGAGGTCCGAAGTGAAAATGTTATACAATATAGGCCCAAGAATGCTACCCTGGGGAACTCCTGCTCTAACAGGTAGCCGTCCCGATTTGTAATTTTGATAATTTACCTACAAGTTCTGTTAGTTAAATAATTTTGAATTAATTTCATAACATAGAGTGGAAAATTAAACTCAATTCAGTAATAAAACCTTCATGCCAAACATTGTTTTGCTTTTTATATGTCCAGAAGAGCAACTCCAGTTGGGCAGCATTCGGATTTAATTGAACGAATTAAATGGGTAACTCTTAAGAGTTGATGAGAAGTTGAATGCCCATGGCGAAATCCAAACTGCTCATCTGCAAAAATTGAGTTCGTATTGATGTGAAGCATCTTTCTATTTAAAATTATCTTTTCAAAAACTTTACTTATTGAAGAAAGCAAACTTATTGGACGGTTTCTAGAAGCTTCAGCTGGATTTTATCCGGCTTCAAAATTGGAACAACTTTTGCATTTTTCCATTGATCAGGAAAGTATGCCAAATAAAAACATCTGTTAAATAATTTTACCAAGACAGAAAAGGTACCCTCTGGGAGTTTTTTGACGAGGATATAGAAAATTCCATCATCACCTGTTGCTTTAATATAATGAAACTTTTTAGTTATAGACCTTACTTCGTCCAAATCAGTACCCCAGGAATCATCCAAAATGTTTTTCTGAGAGAAAATATTCAGGTAATTCCGAGCAACGTGATTCTCAATAGGACTAGTAAGACCCAAGCTGAAATTATGGGAATTATCTAATTAAAATTCTTTCAATTTTCTAAGATTTTTTTTCTGATTTGTGTTCATAATTTTATCAACTCTTTTAATCGCTGGAATTTTTTCAAAAAAATTGTGAGCTTTTAAAAAGGGTTGGAACTCGAGTCTAATTTCGAACAATTATTTTCAAAAAATTTGTTCCTCAGAGCACGATATTGATATTGTTGATATTGCCTCCTACGGACATTTTTCAGACGGATCAAGAACTGAAGATCGTCGTCTATTATTATTTAATCGATCCATAAAATTCTATTACAGATTTTCATTAAAAGTATGCAGAATTTGTAATTTTAAACCGTATGAACAGAATCTGTAAAGGTTTTTTTTTTTTAATAATTTTGTAATGTTTATAAGTTAAATTGTCGAACAAAGTTTGTTTCTTCACATGCACTGCGGCTAGAAAATCATCTCGGGAATGATTTACACCGAAATATTCATTCTGAAATGTATTCATTCTGGATACATTTTTTGACTAGTTCGTTTATTTGGAAGGCTCAATCGCGTTAGCTTTACGGAGCCGATAGTTCATTGTTCTTTGTTTATAACAAAATTCACTTAATTCTATGTCTAGTAGGAGTTGGGCCGAATACTCGCGGCTTACTCGAGGTTAGAGAGGTACATTGCCGAAGGATACGATCAGGGGAAAAGCTTGGGGTTCTGGATACATCAACACTGGATCACTACTTTACTTTCAATTGGTGTGCTTTATTATGAAGTTTATAATAAGTTTAAAACAAAAAGCGTAATCAATGACCGAAAATCTTTGAGGTGCTGAAATCGAAAATAGCGAAAATTTAAGTTAGAACATGGGAGCGTTGGGGCCTGGCATATGATCATTTAACATAAAGGCGTTTTGAAAATTTGGCCAAATAGACGTTTAAATGAGAATTCATGCAATTTATTTGACTACATATATGTATGAACCATAGACACTTCCAACATCATATTTGTTGTTACTGTCTTTATGTATTGTCCTTTAGCGATTTAACTAAAACCAAGAATAAAGAAACCACACACTATGAAAAAGACAGGTATGTTCCGATGCTCTTAGACTGCACAGCAAAAAAATAATTTTGATATCACGTCAAAGTGGATGCACTACAATCATGTCGAAAATATGGTGTAATATTACTTGCTAAAAAGGACAAAATTATCATTAATACAATGCATGAACTGACATTACGCTGCTTTTACTGCATTTGTTTATTTATGTGGTCATAAAAATTACATGAAATTTTCGACATGATTGTTGTGCATCCACTTTGATGTGATATCAAAATTATTTTTTTGCTGTGTGACATGTACGAGTGTCATTTTTTGCATGAAGTCAAATCATAAAAGATCAGGTCAATTAATACCATTCATAATATACTTGCAATTAATGTAATAGGATGTAATTTAATATAATATAAACAAAGGATAAATATAAGTTTACAGTACATTATAGTTTACAAAAAAATCTGAATTTTACTGGTGATGTAAACGTCCATACATGTAAACATTCATGCATGTAAACTTCCTTTTCACGTACAATAGCAACTTTCAGGAACTGTTGCTTACAAATATGGACGTTTGCATTCAATATTTGTAATAATTCATTAAATGTATCACACGATCTGTTATGTAAACTTGTATGATATATAACGCTCCTTGTATGTGCATCATAGTAACGGAAATTTACACTACTTTTTCAGCTATGCACTCTCCACGGTGTGGTCAAGAGATGGCGATAATGTTATACAAAGGTTCTCAAAATCCAATTAGTACACGGCCGTTGATTCTTACTCATATTTAAGTTCAGTTTACTCAAATTCGCAAAAAACGTACACTAATCAAATTGCAAAGGTTGTTTTTATGTGTCCAACACATGAATTTTTACAATGTGATCAACAAATGATATTTATTGGTTCGACACATACTTAATATGTATACATATAAAAGCCATGTGTAACCTCACGTACTATTCATTTGGCTCATAAATTTCATGTGTGCTTCTGGGTGGATTCTGTTTATGTGTGCTCACATGAAAATCATGTGGAATTTCACATGGAAATTCGTCAATAAAAATTTAAATTTGTGTTAATTTCATTCACATTTGAGTGACACTTACTTACTCATGATATTTACTTATATTTTAGTAAAAAATTACTCAGTTTATGAGAGACCTACGTTTTTGGGAATTTGAATAAAGGGAACTCAAATGTGAGTTAAATTCAACGGCGGTGTATTTGATTGCTATACACGCTAACTTAAAAGTACTAATTAAGAGTAAAAAATCACCCTTTTGAAGAAAATTGCTTAACTCATTAATGGGTAATTTCCCCCCTTTTAATTAGTAACTGTCACTCATTATCAATATATAACGGATAAATGTTACTCATCATGGGCTTCAGATATTCATCAAAAAAATTAAGCCACATTTCTTCAAAATGCGTGAAATTTTACTTAGTAATGGATAAATTCAAGTCGTTCTCTGATAAATTTGGGCTCAAAATGTGAAAACAATCGTAAAAAAAATTCTTGGATAATTTAAATCAAAATGTTTTTAGAAATTCATTAGAAAATGCAAAATATTGGCATACCATTCGAAATGGAAAAGTTGGGGTTTGTATTTTTTTAAATATGATTTCATGAGGTCGAAAAAAAAGTCGTATAGTTTCACGATACACGGTTTTTAGCATGGAGATTTTTTTAGATGTATTGATTTAAATCATGCTTAAGTTAGCGAAACTTGATCGCCTTTTTTCGTAAGACTATTTTACAAGATGATTAGGTCCAATAAAAATCGACTCAATTAATAAAATTTGCATGTACCATTTATTAAAATTCTTCTGAAAAACTTATTATATAATCTGTATATGCGAGGTACTGATTCTTTACGAAATCAGAAGACACGTAATATACTCATTATACCATTGTATAAGTTCATTAACCAACTGGCCATATCACATTCCGTAAGTGCCATATCATTATCTAAAATCATCAAATCGTTCACAAGAACCTATCCACTGAATTGAGAAATTAAACTGTTTGTACAAAACTTCCCTCGCCCTCGTTATCGCGTCGTGTGCACCTGCCAAAACCCATTGTTCTCGGAATAATTTACCCATTAGACAAGCGGCTAATCTGCATGTTACCGGAGCGTTTCCCCCAATTTTGAGGTTCCTTCGGATCGACCACCACCGTCCAAATTTACAACGTGATACTGAAACACGAAACGCAACAGGTCACTCGGGTGAATGGTGGCGGTGAAAAATAAACATATTCAAATGCGAGGGTGATCCACGCGTAAAATTCATATCAAATCGTTTAAATGTTTAGATCCCCTCACAGCAAAGGGCCCGGAAAGAAATTAAAGGAACAGTAACAGTAACAGTGGAGAAGTAGTTTTGTACCGTTTTTTTTTTGTTTTCCTTGGGTCAATCTTTTGCTGAGATAAGACCGCAACGGAAGATTTTGTTTTTCTCTGTGCTACTATCTACATGAGAAGCTCACATTGAGCATAGTTAATAGTTAATGTCGTCCTCGGCGATGAAAACAGTAGGCCTTGTTGTTTTTTTGCCCCTTCCCACAGCTTGCTACGACGGTCCTGCAGGCTCTAGGTACGTCTGCCCGTGGTACAAGGCTGGTGGAAAACTGTTTGAGCAATAAAGTTTAAGCTAAATGAGCTGATAAGTGATGTAGCAACCGTGGCCACTGGCTCTGACTCTGGCTAACGATGCGCGACGGTTTCGCCCAAGAGACGATCACATAACATTCAACACAACTGAAAGCCACCGCATCGCGAGGATGACCGTCGAGAAGATTTCCATCTTCGATATAGCAGCTATATGGGTGATTGTAAATTTAATCACATTAAAAATAATGGTATCAATCGCATCGGCGTTGGACGCATGCAACTGCAATCAACAAAAAAAAAGACTACAAAACAACTGCGTGCAAATTTCGAGCGTTGATGAAAAATGCATAAACTTTCGATTCATTGTACACCCAGCGCTGTCCCTGCACTGTCGGCTGGCTCGTGGTTTTGATGTTAACATACATTCCTAAGCGAGTGATTTTATGATTATATTTCTACTATTTGCGATTGTGTAATCGAGTTAAAAGTGAAACAAAAAATATACATTTGTTTCTGCTCTGCTTCTGAATGCTAAAACACGGATCACGTCTATGATACGGCCACGATGCAACCGTAGAAAGAAGCATTGAGCAGAGAACATGTGCAGTAAGTAGGCGCAGGCGGCTGTGTACATATTGAAATGTCTGATTGATTCCCCCGGAGCGCCTGCCTCGACTCGAAGCGCCTCCTGAAGAAGATAGACAACAATGGTAACAGTAGGCTGTGCGCGCACGTGGATCCAACAAAAAATGCGTCTGTGTGTGTGTGTGTGTGTGTGTGCGCGCAGGGGGTGTCTATGCGGATGAACAATAATTAATTGTAAGTGAGTGCGGGAGGTGTGATTAATAATAACAACGGCAGCTAAAAGTAAAACATGTTCGGATGCCACCACGCCGACGTCGAATCAAATGCACTGGAAAAAGCGGGAAGAAGACGAAGGAAAGGGTGTATCATGACAGCTCCATTACAACAACGTCGACATCGTCGGCAGGCTGTGCTTGCAATGGGCCTTGGCTGCCTCTTCACTGTTGCTGCTAAACGGTTTTGAGGTGTGAAAAATGTAATTGCATGTTGTCAGAGGCGTAGTCATTATCAACCGGAGCAAAAGAGACTCTTTTGTAGCCCATACCTACTTCGATGGCGCCGAAATGCCCGAATTACCGCCAAAATTCGGCGTCCCAACTGAAATTCTCACGGGATGAATTCGAGAAAAAAAAAGTTAACCCCTACTTTCTATCCTTTCTGCTATTATTTTTCGAAAATAAAAATGCATTTCCCTCAGATTGAATAAGAGTGTAGACCAGGAACGGGATTGGTTTTTGAAAATGCGTCTAATTTTGTCTTCATTTGCAGCGAGGGTAATCAAATATCATTCCTGTTGACAGCGACCCCTCTTTTTTACTCGATCGGTTGAAATTTTGATTTTTTTATTTTCTTTTCGACAATTCAGTTGCATCTGAATGGGGTTGTTGTTTTTTTGCACAGTCATAGTCGTATACTTTTTCGAAAAGTGCGGGAAATTAGGTAACGGAAATTTTAACGAGTCCCTCTCTAGCAAATACATACAGAAAAGCAGTTTTCCATAAATTAGAAATCTGATTTAGGAACTATCCGTGTATTGACACCTTAATTTAAACCTCCAGATATGATAGATGTTTTTTTTTATTATTAAATTAAACTTTTTTTACGATCGGACACATTTTGTCCGATAAGGATTCCGGTCATTAAAGCGCAAAGTGGTAGCGTTCATTGTCTGTGACCCGGCAATGTATGCAGGGGTGTTAAAAGTCGAAAGCACCTTTGGCTGACCGGGGCAGAAATTAAAGCACCTAATAGTAGTTGCGTACATACTCGTAAAAGCTTTCGACAATTAACATAGCAACAAATTATTTGAATAAAAAAATTATTAAAATGATATAAAATGAAGACGAGCGTAATGCGAGCGGTGGCTGCTCATGATAGGCGAACACATCGCTTCTCTTTGCGGGAAATGTAATGACTTTTTATGTCTTAATCGTAAAACCACACTCTGAACGAACCGTGGGTCTTTGAGCTCAATCGTCAGCCTAAAATTAATACAATGAAATAACCGAATGAGATAACACTCAATCAAGGAGGAAAGAGCAAAGGGAACGGAAGAATGCGGGCGAGCGCGAAAAACGTCGGGAAAACACGATATTTTTGAATAAAAGGTCCCTCGTTCTCTACCTGGCCTGCTTTGACCACCTTCACGCATTTATCAGCCAGTCGGCGAAGAGACTTTTTACGATTATAGGTATTTAAATTTTTCCTTTTGCGCGCTTTTCGTTTTATTTGCTCTCGCTTCATATATTTCCCACATGAACATGGGCGAATCGTAAAGTAAGCGAGGATGAGCTTTGGATTACCGAAAACGCTTAATAAGCGGGGCCAAATGTATTAAGCGAAATTAAAAAGCCGTAAAAAGTAAGCAAAACAGTGGTAACGGGGTCCAAATAAAACTACGAAATGAGGCGCCGGAGCCGCTTGCTGCGACCCTTGTAACTTTTCGCTTATCCCCCTTCCGGATCCAAGCAGGCCGAGCACGGTGCGCTTCTGTTTTGGGTACGAAGGTTTAATGGCACCACCGACCAAAGTAGATGAATTTTAACAAATTTTATGATTAACTGCTGGGTATGAAAATCAGTGAGGGAATATTTTAATGCAATCCTTTGTTACAATTTTTCGAAACATGTCCGGTTGGATTTATTACCGTGTGGTGTGTGCGGTTGTGCAGTGTTGCATTTTGAGTGCGATCGTAAAATTTCAAAAACATTTTCTTTGATAATATGACTTCCCGTACGCTCATTTGTATGTTTTGGTTGGTAAGTTCAAAAACGCTTTTCGGACTGAAGAAAGAAAATGCACTCTGGTTTACAATATTCTACCCTAGCATAGAGCAAATAAAACAAAAATCAATTTTCTTCGCAGAAAAACTTTCTTTTCCCCGATGCTGGAACTGTCAACATTTGCTTTTCTAATTTCAATATTGACTGAGTTCATAGCCTCCTGCATCGAAGACGTTTTTCTCCTACATGAACAAACAGCAAAAACTGAAATCATATTTATCCTCAGCCGGCTGGTTTCCTTTAGCCCCAGTACAAAACCCGAAGCTTCTCTAATTAATTTTTGCTTCAATGCCAGTCAAAAAATGAATTAAAAAAAAAACGAATGAAAAAGGATTTAATTTCAAAAACGTAAAATTGAGTGAAACATCTTGCACTTCCTTTTCACTTTTTTTTATCCACAAACCCAGGATTCCACCCCCTTTAGATTTTACTCTTCGACATATAAGCGGTATGATGGCAGAATCTTGATGAAAAATAAAATTCGATTTCATTTGGATCTTAATTTTCGATACTCGCACATCCTTTCTTGCCGAAGCAGAGTTCGAACAAAGCAAACGCAATCGTAGCTGGCTGCATTTTATTCAAGAAAGAATCTGACTGGCAGTGGCTTTATCCTTTCATTCATTCTCCGCTTGTCACGGTTAAATTTAAATCTTTAACATAATATCTCTTTTCTTAAGCTGGCAGCCTGCAAGCTTGCGTCTATTAACCATTTTTTGAAAAGTGAAAAAAACTAGACAATAAGAAATCGATTTCACTTTTTTCTCCTTTTACTACCAGTTTGATCCCACCCCTTGCCGAATCAAAGGAACCTTTGTGTGAGCTGAACCATGACACCGAAGGAGAACGAAAGTAAAACCGTCAACCTCACGCACATCCCGCAAAACACCCCTATGTTTGTGCAATTCTTTTTGCCCGAAAGCGGGAATCGGTCGCAGAGTTTTTCAATCGAAAGGATTCCTTCAGGTAGTGGCGGCATCTATCACAATAGTTTGTCCTTGTCCTACTAGCGCAATTCAGCCGCTTGGAACCGTTGAAGAAACGCGTGCCGTCATCATCCCCAGAACTAAATAGCTGTACCACCGATCGATGGGTTGTGGTTCGTGTTGAGCACGTGACGTGAGTGATCTTTGGAATAAACCAGCGTGTTCCGCTCCAGCTGTTATTTCGAAGAATTCGCGCGCACGCCCGCTAGAAACCCTTTCCGGACAAACAAAACCTGGGGAAACGGAGGTTGATTCGATTCCTCTCCAAACTTCCAACTGCAGACAGGGTCTGGTAGTTTTATAACCTTTCCCGGGCAAACATCCGATGTGTGCCTCTCGGAATCGTAAATCAATCGTATTTATAGCGAAAACTGAAGCAGGCTGCGCGCGCACCTCGCTGTTGAAGGGCGTTTCTCCAGTGCGCACGCTTTTTCACCTTTCCAGAGCTTGCTGCGATAATTTAAATTTATTCACGGAACATGAATTATGAACACCGCTTGATATTAATTGCACTCGATTTCGCTAATAACCGAACGATTTGCATTAATTTGGTGTGCGCTACGGGAGGTTACGGTAAACTTCAACCTTGTGTTCCACACAATCTATAGCATCGAAAGCCGTGGCTTGAACTGATCAGTTTGTTTTGGGGTCTACGAGGTAGTTTAGAACTTTGAGCTATTTTTTTAGGCATTTGAACCACTGCACAAGCTGATCTATTGTGGTGAATACTGCATAGCTGATCTATTGTAGTGAATACTGAAACATTGCTTATTTCAGGATCTAAAGGAAACAGCAGTGATGCCACATACAGATTTATCTGTAATCAGATAGATTTTTCTCAATATTTTGATACAAATATCTGTATGATATTTGTTTTTTAGCATCCCCTCTAATTTTAGTTGTTCTTTCATTTTGTTTAATTAACCATATCACATGGTGACAGCCACTATGAATTTAATTTTTATGTTTCTCGAATCGGTAAACAAGCCATTTTATCAACTCTCCCCAGAGTCAACTGGATATTTTGACATTTGAATAGCGTAATATCAGAAATAAAGAATATTGTATGTAAATTGACTAAACATCCAAATAAATGTTTTGTGTTGTGACAAAATACAATAAAGTTGATAAAACAGATGAATACGATTGCACATAGATAAATAAAGATGGAACTATCCCAAAATGTTTGTTTTTCTTTCTTTATTGAAAGGCTAGGCTGGTTCGTCTCAAATACTGAGTACACTTAGGTATATAGGTTGGAGCAACAACTAGCGAATTCGATATCCTTTCAATATGCCAATTACTTAGATAAAGTGGATATATCTTATTCCTCTTCGATCCTTGTTTGGACCCTACCCGAGGTAATCCTTCTTGGATATATATTTGGAAAATTCCTCTTCGATCCTTCAGATTCTTATAGTAATTTGCTTGGAAGTCGATTTGAATAAAAATTTACTGCCGCCATGGCGCCTAAACGCAAAAGAAAGGGGCAAACTCTTGATCCCCCTTCTGATGAAATTAATTTGAGTAATCAATTTGATTTACTCACGGATGATGAGAATGATCCATCATCCAAGAAAAAATCTAGTAAACTTTCCCGGCTTAATGCCAAAAAGGAAAAGATTCCCCCTATTGTGATAACCACTTCCGATTTCCATGCTCTTCGCATGGATCTTTTGAACTTCGTGAAAGTTAAGTTTAAATGTCTTCTCAAGTATCTTACTGAGAAGCAGCACAAATTTTTTACTTACGACACCAAAACTGAACGTGTGTTCAAGGTTGTCATGAAAGGACTGCCCAGTGGTGAATCCCTGGATCAGATCAAAGATGAACTGGCAAAATTACTTGGAGTTGTGCCACTCCAAGTAATGAAAATGAAAATGAAATCCCGTCCTGGCGATTCGCGCAACGGGATTTCTAATGATTTTTATTTAGTTCACTTCAAGTCTAGTGAACTAAACAACCTTAAGGCCTTGGAAAAAGCTAGCGTTATGCTCCATCTTCGAGTGAAGTGGGAACACTTCAGGAAGACTGGAGGAAATTTCCAAAACCTCACCCAGTGCCGTAAGCAGGCATGGAAAATCATTTGCATTCATTTCATACATTCATTTACATTCATTTGCCTCTAACTTTTTTCATCAACAGCATTCCGCAAAATGAAATATAGAGCTTTTGTAGGTTTTGTCATTAGCTACAACTTTTGTTCATAACTCAAATCTTTATCTCTTATGCATCACGAACTAGAGCGGGCAGAACTTATTACTGTTTTTCAGTGAATGTAAAATACATTAACTGAAAAACAGTAGTGGCTTCTGTTCGATCTGGTTCGTCATGCATAAGAGATACGAATTTTACTTGTTTACAAAAGTTGTAGCTAATAACAAAACCTACAAAAGCTCTATACATCATTTTGCGGAATGGTTGTTCAAGAAAAATGTTAGAGGCAAATGAATGTAAATGAATGCACGAAATGAATGCAAATGATTTTCCATGCCTGGCCGTAAGTTTTTTTTTTTCTGCACGTTTCCGACCAGGTACAAATTACTCTGCGGCTGCGGCAGCGGAAAAGCCCGTTTTCGTTCTGCTTCCGCCCACATTGCGTTTGGGCCTTAAGTTTTTATAACAACCAATACATTAGATATAGAACAAACGAGACGAGGGGAAGTGGAGTTATTTTTTTTTACAATTTCACCCCCAGTTTGGTGAAATGTTTTGTAAGCATTGATTTAAATCGTCAATCATTTAAATTACTTATGTAGCAACTAAAGTATAAATCAAATTCAAGTTCATTATTTTTCTTCATTGCTACAGGTGTCTGCGTCTACCGCATTCATGACATTTTCCAGTGAACCTCCGCTGCTTCTTCTGGATTTTACCTGAGAACGCCATGATGTTGTTTTCACAAATAGTATCTTGACGATCGTGCTGTTTGGACTCTTCAGAAAGCAGTCATTGCTTCACCACTTCCTATGTTAGTTCCTTTTCTGGTACCTACTCCAAGGGAATCTTCTCCTTACGCACCAACCTGTTGAACTCCAAGAAGTGGCTGCTCAAATATGCTCCCTCTTCCATTATTGATCTTCCTTGCTATTTCCTCACGTGAGTTTGATATAACACCGATTGCTTTAAGAACGTTACTTCACGACTACTCCACATGTCTTTTGAAGTATTTCGCTACTGAACAACTTTCAGGCACTCATCGACCAGGTAAATCACCAACATCGCCTTCGCTTTTCGGTCCAATACCTCAAACTTAACCATTTCGGCTGACACGTCCGGGGCAACACCGGTTAGCACTTCCAATACTCCAGCTGTAGTTTTCGTATTTCTGTGGTATTTCACACGCCAAATTCTTAGATGCTGGGCTTATACCGTGAATAGGTAGAGCTCTGAGTGAACAAAAATATTAATCTTATTTTACTTTTTTGGTCATTAGGTCCAAACTGAAATTTTACGTTTACTCTCAAAGCTCGGATTCATGGCAATAAAAATGACATATGGAATAACAAATAAATTTTACTAATATATGATAAATTTTAAGTTACCTAGTTAACTACAACAAGAAATCTGAAAACTATATGTCTTTAACTTGGCACTGTTTAGAAATTGTTTTGTAGAACAATCTACTGATGTCGCTTTGTTTATATTTGCCCTAATCTCTCTCCTTCGATGAAACTGTCATACGATAAAAGGATTTAATAACAGAATGTTGGTAAATGTTGGGTAATGCGCAATACAGATCCCATTGAGATCACTAGCCTCTTCCCAGTAACTCCTATCCCTACCTCCCCGTGTTACCGGCCGGGAACTGTGAGCAACCTTAGGAAAGATCAGGTAACCAACCTCGGTGGGAACTTTGGTCATAGGCTGACAGGGAAGGGGGGGGGGTTTGCTTCGGAAAGCCTGAGCGTCTGTTCTCCAGGAGGAGCGGCTCACAACAGCGTCTGTTCCCCATGTTAGGGGCGGTTGATCTACGTCCGAGTGCCAGTGAAGGACTCTAAGCACAACTGTGCACCCTGGTCCTCCGGAAAGTTAGGGGGTTGGTGTCAAGCCCTGCAAGCCAGCCGTAAAAATTGCATTGCAACGAAAAATCAGCAACAGAGGAATACGAACCGAGACCAACGGCAACGACCCCAGTGACGAAATAGGACTTGCGATTGGAAACTCGGCACGTGGAACTGTTGATCTCTCAATTTCATCGGGAGCACCCGAATACTCGCCAATCTACTGAAGGACCGCGGATTCGGCATCGTAGTGCTGCACGAGGTGTGTTGGACAAGATCCATGGTGCGAACGTTTAGAGGTAATCATACTATCTACCAGAGTTGCGGCAACACACGCGAGCTGGGCACAGCTTTCATCGTGATGGGCGAAATGCAGAAGCGCGTGATCGGTTGGTGACCGATCGACGAAAGAATGTGCAGGTTGAGGATCAAGGGCCGATTCTTCAACTTTAGCATAATCAACGTGCACAGCCCTCACTCTGGAAGCACTGATGATGACAAGGACGTATTTTACGCGCAGCTCATCTGTGAGTACGATCGCTGCCCAAGCCACGACGTCAAGATCATCATAGGAGACCTAAACGCTCAGGTAGACCAGGAGGAGGAATTCAGACCGACGATTGGAAAGTTCAGCGCCCACCAGCTGACGAACGGGAACGGCCTACGACTCATCGATTTCGCCGCCTCCAAGAACATGGCCATACGTAGTAACTTTTTCCAACACCTGGACTCACGAAAGCAGACGGAATCGCAAATCGACCGCGTTCTGATTGATGGACGGCACTTCTCCGACATTATCGACGTCAGGACCTATCGTGGCGCTAACATCGACTCTGACCACTACTTGGTGATGGTCAAACTGCGCCCAAAACTTTCCGTCATCAAAAATGTACGGTACCGACGCCCGCCACGGTACAACTAGAGCGACTGCAGCAACCGGATGTCGCCTTAGGATACGCGCAGAATCTCGAGGCAGCGTTGCCAGAGGAGGGCGAGGTCGATGTGCCCCCTCTAGCGGACTGCTGGAGTACAATAAAAGCAGCCATCACCAACGCAGCCGAGAGCACCATCGGGTACGTGGAAAGAAGTAGACGGAATGAATGGTTCGACGAGGAGTGCAGAGCGATTTTGGAGGAGAAGAACGCAGCGCGGGCGGTAATGCTGCAGCATGAATCCCGACAGAACGTGGAACGGTATAAACAGAAGCGTAAACAGCAGACCCGCATCTTTCGGGAGAAAAAACGCCGCCTGGAAGAAGCGGAGTGTGAGGAAATAGAACTGCTGTTCCGTTCCCAAGAAACACGGAAGTTCTACCAGAAGCTCAACGTATCCCGCAACGGCTTCGTGCCGCGAGCTGAAATGTGCAAGGATAAGGACGGGAGCCTCTTGACGGACGGACGTGAGGTGATTGAAAGGTGGAAGCAGCACTTCGATGCGCACCTGAATGGCGAGGAGAACGTAGACACGGGAGACCAGCGCAATGGAGGAAACGACTACGTCAGTGCAGCAGAGGACGGAAGTGACCCAACTCCCACGCTCAGGGAAGTTAAGGATGCCATTCAGCAGCTCAAAAACAACAAAGCAGCTGGTAGGGATGGTATCGCAGCCGAACTCATCAAGATGGGCCCAGAAAAGTTGGCCACCTGCCTGCACCGGATGATAGTCAGGATCTGGGAAACAGAACAGCTACCGGAGGAGTGGAAAGAGGGGGTAATCTGCCCCATTCACAAGAAAGGCGACCATTTGGAATGTGAGAACTTCAGAGCGATCACCATTTTGAATGCCGCCTACAAAGTGCTATCCCAGATCATCTTCCGTCGTCTGTCACCTTAAATGACCGAGTTCGTGGGAAGTTATCAAGCCGGCTTGATCGACGGCCGATCGATAACGGACCAGATCTTCACCGTACGGCAAATCCTCCTCTATGGACACGAGACATGGACTATGCTCGAGGAGGACCTGCAAGCACTCGGAGTTTTCGAGCGACGTGTGCTAAGGACGATCTTCGGCGGTGTGCAGGAGAACGGTGAGTGGCGGCAAAGAATGAACCAAGTGCTCGCTGCACTCTACGGCGAACCCAGCATCCAGAAGGTGGCCAAAGCCGGAAGGATGCGGTGGGCAGGGCATGTTGCAAGAATGCCGGACAACAACCCTGCAAAGTTGGTGTTCGCTACTGATCCGGTTGGCACAAGAAGGCGTGGAGCGCAGAGAGCACGATGGGCGGACCAGGTAGAGCGTGATCTAGCGAGCATTGGACATGACCGAGGATGGAGAGCGGCAGCCGCAAACTGAGTACTATGGCGTACTATTGTTGATGATGTCTTATCTTAAATGTGATGTTGTACAAATAAATGTATGTATGTATGTAACAGAAGGTATGACAACCGCAGCTACACGCACCACATCTCAGTTATATTGGGCTGCGATGTTGACATACCCCGTAGCAATTGAAAGTCCCAAATTTACCATCAGACCTTCATCACCTCTAAGTTGGTCACAATACGCCGGTAGACTCCTCTAGCCGTTACCACAGTCGCCTACCTCACTCTTCCGTCTGGGGCCAGGAGCAATTCTTCCACTATCCCGTGTATTTAGCTTTTCCAATTCAGTCTATCCATAATGAAGACAACGTCGTTCACATTGCAAACTCTTGTAGGTATATCGCAGAGCCTCCGTCATGTCCTCAGACTTAATCATTATGTTTGCACCTGCCACCAAAACACCAAAGAAATGGTTTAAGGTAATTGCTCTTCCTCAGTTGATGCTGTGGCATGCATCCTTTACGGACCTCACGGCAGTCTAGTCTTCTTCACCATTTCCAATACTGCACCTGGTCGTTGTTCCAGGTTCTTGGTAAGAATGCTCATATTATCTGAAAATCCTTCGAACTGTGGTTGATCTGTACCCTACGGAACTCGTATCTCTCGAGCGACCATTGAACCAACTGCATCGGTATTAGGATTCTGGAATGGGGGTCTATGGTGTATTGTCAGGCTGCTACGCATTTGTAGTTGGAGAGCGTTTACTAATTTTTATTTATTTGTGTAACACAAAATTGGCCCAAATTAATCATCCTCCCCCCATTAACCGCGATTATTAGGAAGATTGTTTGGCAATGAATATTGTAGATTTTTAATCTAAATTGAAATAGGGGAATTTCCGTATTCTCGTCAAACTAAGCTACGTCCGTACTTCTATTAGCAATTTCTCAGCGTCACGCGCACATATTTGCCATGTTTGTTTGTTTATATTGATATGCTGCTTGCTATTCCATCAATTCCAATCGACAGAATTATCCAGCTATCCTTAACGTATCAAATTGTTAATATCCAACTCCTCCCGGCCTTTTAATCATCGAAGTCGCTACGGTTGTTTCGACAACCTCTCACCGGTTCGCCCAATGAGTGTAGAACCTCAATATACGGAATTAGCAGTGGCCATTAGACTTTTGCAAATTTTGACATTTTCGCTCCACAGTGCTCATACCGTTCAAAATCGGGTTCTGACTAGCCTCCCAATAGTGAGTGATAGTGAGAAACTGACTTGGCACAAACCATTTGAAGTTTATGTATATGGAAATTACTATGGGAAAATCAAATGTTTTGTTCATATCCATCTAACAATTTACCATATCGTTCTGCTTTAAAAAATGATAACTGAGCTTGCAGCAAATTTTCTCAGCTACAACTTTGTCTAAGACCACTTTTCAATATAATGTAAGCATCAAAAGTTATCAATAATTCAAGCCACTAATGTCTTATGATTATGCTCAATGAACTGTTCAGCAGGCAACATTGGTGTTTCTGGCGCTTAGAATACAGCACAAAAATCATGGCTACTATGTCACACTGCAAGATACAGTGTTGCTCACAAAACAGCTGCTTGATCATGCCATAAGATTATCAATCTCTTAAACAATTAATAACTATTTTATTTGACGTTTGGCTCAACATCTATATTCTGCTAAATTGTAGCTGAGAAAATTTTCCCTAGGTATAGCTTTTGAATTTTTGAACAGTGCAATATGGAAAAAGGTAAGATCAAAAAGTTTGGATTTCCCATAGTAATTTCCATATAAACTTCAAATGGTTTGTGCTAAGTCAGTTTCTCACTACATGAGTTCAACTTTTGGGAGGCTAGTCAGAACCCGATTTTGAACGGTATGAGCACTGTGGAGCGAAAATGTCAAAATTTGCAAAAGTCTAGTGGCCATAAAGAACTTGTCCGAACGTCTAGGCAATAGAGACCTTGTCCGTGGGACACACGGGTGTTAAATTTTAGAAACAAAAATCTTGCTATTAGGCAGATTGTTTTCTAAATACTCTTAACTATTAGCTATGAGTTCAGAAATACAGATTTTAGCCTTATGGGACATAATTCCTAATTCCAAAATTTTACATTTCAATTGTAAAAGTATTTAAAATAAATATTTTCTTAATACTTCCATAACAGAAAATTAACATAACAAAAGATTCAATTGGTAATCAAATTTACGTTGCTTCTGGGATCATGATGTGCAAACGATCCATTCTTCATTTATCGAACGTGGCATTTTAAGTTACTGTTGCATATAAAAATAATAATCTGTTTACTAATGTTTAATTATCTTATAAAAACTCTACGGAGCCATAAACATTTAAATTTAGAAAAGATAAAATGTATTCCAAGACAGTGTCAAGTTTTATTGTCGATAGAGTTGATGACTTCTAAGATATATGCTTCGATGTAACAATAGAAGACCGAGATTAGGCGATACCTAAAAATGTGATGTTTTAGGACATAAGTTCCTGCTGAAGTATATTCTAGACATTAACTCAGAGGTCCCCAAGAAAGTTTTTGTACGTCCTTGAAGCTCGTATTGCACAGTGTAGTTAAAAACTTACAGTTGTTACAATGTGTCCAATGCCTTCAAAATTCATCACGTACTAAACGAAAGCGATGATGTTGACTTCCTTGAGATCATCTCTCCCAGATGGCATCACTGAAGGTAGAAAAGCATCCTTCACCAATTTACCGTTTCAGGTCGAAACGCGTGCAGTCAATAATGAAAAATAGTTTCAGATAAAATCATTCTACCCAAGAGTGGTGCAACCTTCCGAAATAGGGGTAGCGGATGAACAGATTGTTGACGTTTTTTATTCCCTCTCTCGCCCTCTCTGCCCCACGTGCGTATGTGTATTTTTACCAAGACTTCACATAACGGTATGATCGAAATCGAAAGGCGTGTAAATAAGTCTCGCTGATGGTGGTTTCAGGACCCGCTTTTTTATATTGGGAATGATCCTTTCAAATTGAATTGAGACGCGTGGCAGATGCCGTTGGAAGGACGGGTGGCTATGACTGCGAGTCGCGTTGCCGTTAGGTTTGGAAATTTATGAATGAACGTCCCTGCCCTGCCGATCGGAGTGGGCATGCACTCGATGCAATATAGCCAATATAATTAGCCTACTGCGATCGATGATCGGCCGAGGAAAAGCTATCGGGCACTCAGAATAACGCATGCCATCGTCTCATAAATTCACTGTCCAGCTTTTGACGAAAAAGGAAAAGAAACGCGGCAGAACGGTTTCGCTTTTCCCACATACGCATAAATTATGCTAAATACGTTTCTAAACACTTACAAACATGGACATAAATAAACGTGCCTCAGCAGCCAGCGAGCCAGCGCAAGAGCAAGGTGTGCTCGGGAAAATTATTAACCTCTCCTTGGCAGTCTGATCGCAGCAGTGTAGGCAAAATATTTTTTATGAATAAATTAAGCAATTAGGCAAATGCCCAGCCAAGCAAACCTCTCGGGTTAGATAATGTAATTTATTTACCGCACGCTTCTTCAGTCAAGCAATAAGAGGGACAACCGCATGGCATCCTAAATTAAACCATTACGCAGGTTGATAGTAAAAACGAAAAATTCCGTGGAGTCACTCAATTTCACCTGCAGATTTTGATGTCTTTACTGGGATCATATCGCATATATGCACGCATTTAACTTTCCCACGATGTTGCTAGCTCCATCATATAGTTCTTAAGAAAGGCATTCCATATGCATTCACCGTTTTCCTTGTTTGCATGCATCATTACAGTGCAAGAATGGAAATCGGTTTGAAAAAAAACCTAAATTAGAGGCATGAATAGATATCCAAGAATAGAACCAAATTGCTCGACAAGACAATGCTGGTAAGAAGGAAGCTCAACCTTTTCTTACCTGTCGAGGGATGAGGAGTTTTTTGTTGTTGTTTGCATCTTTCTGAGCAGACTATGAGAAAACGCAACTCTGTCGGCCACCGGTGTTATTAATCTTACTCCGAAGGGTGACCCTCATTCAGGCTGTCCAAAATTATAGCTAGTGTTATTGAAAATGGGAAAATTGGAAAATCAAAGAAAGCTTGTGAGGTTTTTTTGCCATATCGGTTCGAGCAGGTAATCTTCTTGAATAATTCGTCAATTGTCAGTCAAAGCAAAAACCTGTTAGGCGTTGAGATAGAGTTCATTTCCAAGAAATCCACGGCCTACTGCTATCATGTTGGTAAAACAATCACATTTACAAGTGACTTCCGATGCCTGCTCAATCCCCTTAATGATCCGTAAATGAGCGGATAAGCACCCTAAACCGTTACCTATTACAGCTGCTCATCGTCGAAAGAGGGCAGTCATAAATTTCCCAAACACCCGTGCACGGTGCGTTGCATGGAAACGAAAAATTTATCAATAACTATTCGATCGAAATAACGATCCACACCCGCACTTCGGTGAGAAGTCGTCGAAAATGTGTGATCACGGGGAGAGACGTGAGAGGAAAAAAACGGGATCGAAATACCAGGAGGTCGAAGGGAGCGGGAAAAAAATAGAACAGGACATAAATTAAATTCACTTTTATCTACATTTTATGCTGCTTCGCTTTTGACCTTTTTTTTTTTGAAAACTGGTAGTTCTCTATCGTATTGTTCCACCCAATGCGCATCCAAAGCTCTCAAAATTACGTTTGTGTACCATTCGGTGAAAGATACGGTAGCAAATGTTTCAACGGCTGTAAGTCAACATGTGAACACGCGTTCGATTTAATTTTCCAATTTTCAATATTAGGAATTCAATATCTCATCAAGCAAAACCAAGGACTAATTCAGTTAATTTTACTTGTTATATGGAATCTATCATCGAAGCAACCATTGCCAAGCGATAACTCCTACACGCTTGCTGCGATGATCGAACCAAAAACAATTTTCGAATAAAATTGGGACTGTTAAAATGAAATAAAAAAAAGAAGAGTCCGGCACGCTTTGATTGCTTCGCCGTTCGAATAAAATCGTCATATATCGAATTTAAGCTCATTTTCCCCAACCCACAACGGCACTTAGCCACGGGGTGAAGTGGAATGATTGTATCATCTTCTTCATCACCACCATCATCATCATCATCATCATCATCTGAGTGTGACGGCTTCGAGGTGAATAGGAAAAGATAAAAAAAAACCGAACAATTCTAATCAATTATGCGTCTAAAAGCTCGTCCAGCGATGCGCAAAATTTGATCGTCATTAGGCCGCGGTGGCGTTGGAATTGGAAATCAGTGCCTACTGTGTACCTCATAAGATCAATGAGCCCACGAGGGTCATTATTTTATTGGATTGCTGGTACGCTCACATATCTGAGTCACAAGGAGTTCAGGTCTTAATTCGATTGAAATCGGTCGTAATCGCACGTAAGAAATGCGATAATTAGTGGGCACCGAATTTTGCGCGCTTGGTCGTGGTTTCCTTTCATTTTGGATGATATTTTAATAATTCATTTTGGACTGTTTAATTGCGACCGTTCATCTAAACCGTAATTTCTACCCTTTCTTTCTAACGCCAATGATAGGGGCAGGTTCAATTTTGTTTGTGCGGTTGCACATCCCTCTTGTTGGGTTTGTTTCTCTTTTAATTTTATTACATTTTACGAGTGGGATAATAAATTCACCATCGTAAAAAAAACACATAGAGTGCGAGCCACTACGCACCATGTGGATCATTTTGGGGGCTTTGGAAAATAGAAGGTGTGTTACGATTATGAGCATCGCTTTGAATTTGATGCGATTCGCCTAGATTAATATTTAATACTTACTTAATCAGCTTTATATTAGATATATTAGTAGCTGTTAAGGAAGATGTTATAGTTAGTGAGGTGATTTCTCGTTGCATGGCTAGGAAGATCTTTAATAAGTGCCACATTCGAATGTGCGGTAGATAGATTAATTCAGTGATATAAATGTCACTTTTTTATTGTTGATATCGTTCAATTCTTCGAAACCTTACCTAACTCGAGTGTGTTAAATCAATGTATCTCTTGTTTTTCCGTCGACAAATATTCATGAATTGTTTTGGAAATAATTATAGGTTTTCTTATCTTTGCTCCAGCGGAACTGCTAAATGGCACACATTATGCGTGATCATCACATGGAAACAGTTCATGTGTACTTGAAAGCAGAACCTAAAGAGGCAGCTGGTGTGAAACACAAACGATCCCGTCGCGATGGACTGATAAAGTCGTTTGAATACTTAGCAGTGAACTAATTGTTTTCCGAAAAAATGATTATATTGTTGCAAAATAAAGTTCGCCTAACGTTCTCTTCTACTGGGATCGGTTTTGAAATACCCGTACCCCGTGCGTTTCCAAGGAAACCCGTCGTTGAGCGAAGGCAAGTGCGGGATAAAGTATAAATTATCACGTTTCCATGGCACGCAAAACGATGCTTCATATCAGGTATGTTTATGGATGGGGCAAATGTTACACGGATATTCAAATGAATTATATAGTTTGCATACCCAGTAATTACTCACATTTTGTTCCCGTGCAACGTTCGTGATGCACATGGATGGGAATTATACGAACGAATGTGAATATCATTGTGGGCTGGCCGGGGCGGGTTGGACGGTTCTATTACCAATTTCGAATCGCCAAAACAACAACAAGAAAGGGCAAGCATCCAAGCAAGCCGGGCATGCCGCAAAGTTATGAAGAATTACCCTATCTGTTTTACTGTGAGCATTAAAGTTGGGATGCACTTTCCGAAATATATGTGTTATGTGGAAGAATGAAACAAAACTTTTTAATTAGTTTCTCAGAGTTTGGCTCCCTTCCATTCGAACGTTGCTCGTTCACGTTCTGTTTGCGGTTGAGATCCCGTGCGTTTCGTGCCGACGTCACTTGAAGTGGATGAGTCGAGTGAGGAGTTTATAGGTAAATCGGAAGCGAACATTTGAAACACAGTAAGCGCTGGAAAAATTAATGAAATGTGCAGGGTGCTGATCTTTGCATCTGTCAAAACGTAAGTGAACAGTGAGATTTTTTTGTGTATGCTAAAATGAAAAATTGCTCAAATGCACTGCTGTGGTTGTGGGTAAAAACAGGTAGTCAACAACTACTTAGCACCAAACCAACAAAATAATCACATTTTCCCCAGGAAAAGCGCAATCGAATTTGGATTACAGGAAGTGGAGTCAATTAAATGATCTTCACTCACAAATTTCGAGGTTTGTGAATGTTTACAGTTACTTCAATTATTCACTGACATTCTGATTCTGACATAAATTTATACAGTGCAAAAAGAAAACAAGCGACGAACCTTCCCGACCTACTGCGATCAAGTGCTATCGGATGCAAATCGTATCGACTGCAGCAGCTACGCAACCAATCGGATGTATCGCCCCAGCCCAAGCCTGCTTTGCTGAGAGCTAACTCTTTGAACTCTTTTCTTTCCGGTGAGCACCCTTTTTGTTTACCCCGATGAT
This sequence comes from Ochlerotatus camptorhynchus, assembly GCF_037179485.1. Taxonomy (NCBI): domain Eukaryota; kingdom Metazoa; phylum Arthropoda; class Insecta; order Diptera; family Culicidae; genus Ochlerotatus; species Ochlerotatus camptorhynchus. Next base: position 1,548,053 of record NW_027040542.1, read on the forward strand.
CTCCTTTTTCATACTAAATTGAATCGTGACTCTGCTGAAAAAAGTACTATGATTAATTAATTTGTTTTCATTTTAATATTAAGATGATTGTGCTCATTCTTCAGTGCCTTTTTCCTGGGAGAGCGTTTTTGTTATTTGCCGACATCGGGAAGCGAAATCTTTCATGGCCCATTCATTCATTAATAACCAAACTGGCCGCGGAGTGCAGAGCTTGGGCCCGTTCGCTTCGCATTGCTCGCCCGCCCCAGTGGCCGCAAAGGAAGTCCACCGAGGAGCGGGTGGCGGCGGTGGTGGTGCATATTCATCAGAGAAGGTTCTCTTCTTTTGTCCCGCAAAAGGCGGCGGCGCGGCGTTCACAATTGCGCGGCAATACCGGTTTTGGCGAAATCCACCAGTTCAATTAGACTCGTAAATATTGCTACTTTTTTGAATAATGTATGCACCTTTGCTTCCTTTGTTTTGACTCCGCTTGCAGTCGATTTACTCCAATTCAATTCAGTCAGTCAGCCTGGAGGTAATGGCATCGGTAAATTCCTGATGTGCCCTTTTCAATTTAAATTATTTAGATTCCTTCGTTCCGTCAGGAGCGGTGGATTGAAAAAAATGAACCATGATCAAAGCAACCTAGTGAGCGGTTGATAGCGGATCGAAAATAGCGGTGATTTTAACAAAACAAATTGCTTGGTATAATCACTCTTCGTCTCATCGTTTGTTTGTCTACGCGCCGATAATTTGCGTAGCGTGATCCGTTCAATAATTTCACTGATGAGGGCAATAAAAATATTTAAATGAAAAGATATGTAAAACCATGTTCTATTTATTAGCATACTTGTGCAGTGTACTTTGGAGCTCCGATACCCGATGCTTGTTTATGCGAGGCAGAAGTGCCTTATCCGACGTACATTAGCACTTGCATGCGCTTGATTTGATGCGCATGGTTGAGCAGTGAAATAAACAAAATAAAGCTTAGCTTGCTCAGTTTTCGCGCCAGTCTGTGTCGAGTGGTGCAGTTTACCTTCCTAGTCAGCGTTGCCAGGTCAGTTTCAGGCAAATTTGGTCCAGTTGAAATACAAAATCTGGATAATCTGTAATGTTCTGAAATAGCTATATTTTGTGGCCAGGTCCAGTTGAAATATAAAATCTGTAAAAAATCTGGAATGTTCTGAAATAACCATTTTTATTTATAAGGAAAATAAATAATGTGTAGTATTCAATATTTTTTTGAAGAATTGTTTTAATTAACGTCGGATTATGAGATTCTATATATCTGAGTGTTTAAAATATTTTAGGAACATCTCTTTTCAATGCTGATTTTATCCATAACGGATATGTTGAGCAGGACTGTAGTTTTTTTTTTAATATTTTCGTAATTTATAATTATTTTTGAATGAATGAATGATTGAAACATACCTTTGAGTACTAATATTTTCTTTTCGTTATTATTTATTCTTTTCAAAATAATATTAAAGAATCCATCTGAAGCAAGGGGTAGTCACTCTACACACTCATTATGCGCTAACGTTTTTCTCAATGTGCCTCAAGTGTGCCGCAACTATGCCGAGAGGCCGGCCAACAATGCCAGTCATCGAGCTAACTTAGTTAGTTTGTGAATAATTACATGTTGGCAACCCGGTATTTTAACAGCTGTTTTATTTTGCTCGCTGAAATCGAGAATAATACTGGGAGTACGCGAACTGAGACACGGATCTTAAGCAGTGGGATAAATTTTCTTAGGGAAGCAATCAGGCAAAAATAACAGCTCAGAATCACGACGAGCAGCTTCAGTTGGAAGGTAATTCTGGCTGCTCCAATATTTTGGTTTGGCCATTGACCTTCCGGAAATCAGTCCACAATCAGATGTTCGTAATGTACGGAACGGGTAAAGCGCAAATGAGCAAATGTGGACGGGTGCGTAACGATTTTGATTTCGGAGCTGGAGAGTATCATGCATCCGGAAGGGGTAAGATATTTTCCAAGGATTAGGCCGATTAGATTTCTTGGAGGGTCATTTTTTCCAACCACAACCGGTGCTGCCTGCGGTGCTCTTTACAATGTGGGATTGATTAAGTGGGGTTTTGTTATCGTTGTTATACATGCGATGTTGATAATTTTCAGCACAGTAGCGATTGTCCTGGTTTTGGTATGCCCGTAATGATGTACAGGCATTACTGAGCGCTAACTATGTGTTTTAAGGAATCCATGCCGGACTCCAAAAATTGGATTGTGTCAACAACTATGATTATCAAATTTTTGACAGATGCACACTGCGCAGGTGCACAGATAGCAGTGCTGCCAGAAACATTAAAGATCATAACAATTTCTAACAATGGGTGCCAAACAGTGCCCATAGCTGTTGAAAACACACTGTGCGGAGTGACCAACCCAGGGGTGGTCACTTTGCACACTTATTTTGCGCCAACATTTTTCTCAGGGTGCCTCAAGTGTGCCACGCAGTGCCGAGAGTGCCTGTCAAGTTCAAATGTTTTGTTTTGGTATTTCAAACCGTAAGAGCTGTCGAAAACATTGGTCACGTTAACACCAAATACACAGAAACGACATTTGGCCGTTGGAACGCTTTCGATTCCCTGTGGACCACGTAGGTCGATCTATTCGGATGGGAAGTACCTCGGGGAAGTGATTCACTACGATAGCAACATGACTGACATACTGTACACCATTTCGAATCAGACGCAAACAGGATAAGCATCAAAATATGACGTTGACGTTCAACACCGTGACCATTACGGTGGACAATTTGCTTGGGCAGGCCATCAAGAATACTGCTGCTGCGTAGCACTCCGATCGGTTCCGTCTCCCGGATGGCACAGTGCCACGCTGGTGAGGAACATCGGTAAGGGCGCGTACGGGTATGTGGTGATATGGTGATATCGAAGTTCATACTGAAGGAGAAGCTCGTGCCGCAGTTTATGATTAACACCGAGGAGAAACGGGAACTTCCGATGGAAGTGTACCTGTTGACACACATGTGAAGCATCCGAACATTATCGAAATTTTCGACTGGTTCGAGAACGACAAGATCTTCCACGTTGTGATGGAAATCCACGGATCCGGGATGTCTCTGTTCGAGTTTATCGATTGAAGACCCGTGGTGACGGAGAAGTTGGGTTGTTGGACCTTTTGCCAGATTGCTAATGCGATTGATTGCAGTCCGAAAGTGTTGGCAGGCTACCGCTACTTCGGCCCGGAACTAGACATATGGGCTCTCGGTGTGGCACTGTACGCGTTGATGTTCTTCGAGAACCCGTTCGTGGATGTTGTGGAAATCCTACAATCCTGAAGAATTGGAGTACGCGTTGCTTTCACTGTTGGACAAGTATTCATATTGGAGACAGAATGGATGATGCAGATGATAGTTCAAATTTTTGTCCCCTGCTAACCGTACGAAACCAATCCGTAGAAGTGCTACTAAGATGGGACAGCCTAACGGGACTATCCAAGCCGCCACACAGTATTTCGATGGTGGATGATGTCGATGGTGAAGATGACGATGAGCATGTCCACATGGATGATTCGTTCATGGATCCCGACGAAATGCTGAACGATGATATTTGTCTTCTGTCGCACGGTGATAAGATTGGTCTGACGATATCTCCGGCAGAGAGATGAATATTCTTTCCACCGATCTCACCAGTCTGTTTCTGAGGGAACAGGACGTAACGTGCTGGTCCATGGGATTAGGCAACAATCAACAACAGGAGCTTTATTACTACTAGACGACAATTGTATTACCGAAGATAGTGATATACTTCTGGTGGTGTTGGATGGTGATGCTGAAGATAAGGATGAGGATGGCGGTGGTGGAGCTGCTGCTGACGACCGGGGGTGGAACAACCGGAAGAAACACTTCTGCACGATCCGTCCAATAGCAGCAGTTACATTGGTGGCCTTGCAAAAGTAACCGTCAGCGGCGGCAACAGCAACAACAGCGATGACAGCCTGCTTGGGAAACGAACCACCCGGTCGTCGTCGTGAAGTCGGCATCTTCCATTGCTCAGGTTGCGGCAGTAATGGTGAGTTGGAGGCTCCGGCGAAGTTATCTGGATACCAAAAATTGTTTGTGTGAACAATCAAATTTTGACACATCCATACTGTGCAGGCGCAGAAATAGTGCAGTGATGCCAGTTACTTTAGAAATCATAAAAATTATGTACCATGGGTGCCAAAAAGCGCCAATGAGTGTGCCATGGTGTGCCCTACTGTGTTTTGCACATTGTGCTGAGTAACCTACCCTTGGGAAATAACCATTAAACAGGTCTACGGAATCTACTCGGAATCTATTATCGGAATGATCTCTTAATATGAAGCATAGTTGATTCTCTAAATAAAAAAATATCTTTTGTAAATATCTTAAATTTTGACTCCTTAACAGTTGAGTGTTGGCAGATGTAACCTCTGATTAACATAATTATTTTTTTGGACAGTCTCTTACATCTGTGTAGTGATTTCTGCCATCTGGCAAACAAATTTAAAATTACGTTTTCATTAAATCATAGCACGAAATCGGTTCTTTTGATTGAAATGACATCTGAGACAAAGTTGTAGGAAAAAGTAATGTCTCTAAACCTCCAATTTTTCACGATAGTTGAACTTATAGAAAATTTCATAATTATGGGGACATGCGTAATAATCACCATTCGAGTAGATTCAAGGTAAATTCAATTATATTAAGGCGAAACACTGTGGAATCCTTATTTCTGATTGATGTGTTAGTCATTCCCAAACTTCAAATATCAGATCACACAAAATTTACAACAAGTAAAGTGTAGAAATTTCATGCACTGTTTTACAATATTGTCTGAGATTTGTTCTATAGGAAATGAGAAGGCCAGACAGCCATGAAATATTAATTCATTTAAGTTTCAGTTTATGCATTTTTTCTTAGATGAAAATGAGAATCAATAGAAGTTATATTTTGACAACAAGATGTTTTAAAAATCTTGGAATATATGGTACATATTTCAAAAATCTGGAATTTAATCTGCCCGTGTTTATCTGGCAAGTTGACAAAGAAAGCTGTAATACTGGCAACGCTGTTCCAAGTCGTCTTTATCTGAAAAGTTGAGCAACAGGTTACTTGGATTGAAGTCATTCGTCAGTCAGCCTTCTTTTGGTTTCAGACAGTCGAGCGAAGCCTACTCGGTTGCACTATTAAAGCAATGCAATGAAGATGCGGCGTGGCGGTGGAAGTATTTGCATATACGCAGAGTAGCTGGTCTGGCGAAAACGCAAAAAAGTAATTTACGATGGATGATGCAAAAAAAAGCTTATCGGGTCGATTCAAACGAAGCACTAGTCTAATAAAGTGGAGGGAAAACTTTTAATTACATAAACATTTGCGTATTTACATAGTCCATGCTTGGTTGCATCGAAGTAATCGGCGGGGCGTGAAAAAAGGCCAACTTTGGGCGCCCCAAAAGAGTATCGCAAAAACAAAAAAAAAATATAACGAAGAAAGCACGGTTAACTCCCGATGCGACTTTTCATGACTTTGTTTTTGCCTACATCAGGTCTCAGGAAACCACCAGCCGTGTGAGAGGCGATAAAAGCGACAGCCCTAATTACGGTTCGCTCAGCGTTAATCGCAAGAAGACCACGAGGGCCCCTCAAGCGTTGAGGTTAATTCTACATGACAGGCTCGCCCTCGGTGGCTGTCTGACAAATATGACGTGTTTATTCAAAATATGATACGCACTAATTATTCACCGCCGGTTTTTCGGATATCGCCAGCTCTTCATTTGCATTTTGATTCGGTTTTCTCTTAATGAAAACTCCCCGAGTCCGACAGTGCAAGAACTCACGAAGCCACTTAAGTTGTCAGGTTTTAATCTGAGGATGTGCTTTTTCATAAAATATTAAGCGGAGATTACGCAACCGCACTCAGTTATTGAAATGCAATACGAAGGACGGCAAACGGAGTAACGGAAGTTTCAGAAACTGCACTCAATCCTTCCACGGGAACCAACGGAGCGGGACATCACCGTAGTTATGAGTTCGGTTTAGCATATATTGGAGCTCTACATAGATAGACAGGCAGCACAACAACGCGATAGAAATCATCATAGTTTTGCGTTGCGTTGCTTTGCGTGTGTGTCGGGTAGGTGTGCAAAATTGGTACTAAAGGAGATAGCCATCTGCTGTTTGTTAAGTCTTTCATATTTTTTTCCTCAACTCACACCATCAGTGTTTGTTAGTTTAAATGGCTGGCACCCATTCAGAATAGATGTCTGATGTTTTTTTTTTGCTCCTATCTTTTAATTTAAGGCGTTGAATGAGTAAAGATGTTAGCATAGATAGATTGATGAAAATATGCTAATTAAGTACAGATTTGTTAGTCTAATTATTCAGGTATACAATTTAATTCTAAACGCAAATTGATGCATTTAATTTTTATTCTATAACATAGAATAAAAATAAAGTTTTATGTAAAGAGCTTACAAAATGTGCATTTCAGTAAAGTAGATCATCAGTGAAAAACGACAAAATCATGTCAGGACTATCGCTAATCCGACTGTCAAATCCATACTAAAAAAATCAAATCATACACACAGCATGCGCTCAACACATATCTGAAAATTGATAGTACAAATCGATGCGGATTATCGAGTGGGTGACGGGGGGCAAGAGCCTATACCATCCTCTGTTGCGAATGAAAAAATCAACAAACACTACTTTCGGCTATGAATTTTCGGAAGCAAAAACAAATTCACCAGGCCACTCCGTTAGATCGTATCCAGCTGATTTAAATACTTGAAAACGAAACGAGCCAATTTACATCGCCAGATAAAATCGCAGCAATCCAGTAGTAGCAGTAAGGTGCCAGTCCACCACGTATGCGCGGAAATGCACACTAGGTAGGCCGTGAGCAGGTAAGCTCTCAACTCATTGACTCACTCGCGCGTACGACAGCGAAGGAAAATTTTAATATCTTGTAGTGGCAAAGTGGTGGCGGCTTCTTGCTTGCTTATCTGCATAACCGATGGTTAACCATCCGTCCTATCACCAACCATCGAGCGCTGGCTGCTTTGCTCTTCTTCAGTTCAGCCCAAGCAAGGAAGGCTCTCATACTCAGACCGAGGAGTATGGAAGCGCGTGAAGTGAAAAACACATCTTATAAGCATATGCCCAGCGAAGCGAAGGACAAGGCTATCAAACATTTTCTGGACGGCGCCGTTGCTTGCCGCCAACTGCGATGTTGATGAAGTTATGAGAGCAACACATGGACATCTCCCCAATAAAAGGCCTACTTTGAATATGCGCGCGGCAGTAGGAAAATTAAATGTGACTGCCTACCCCCCGTTAGGGTTGCTCTTTTGTTTTTTTTGCCAGTCATGTTGTGAATGAAATGGTAATTAAATTATTTCCGAGCTGTGAATTCGGTTCAGTTAATTAGCAGGCGCTGGTGTGGCTTCAATTTAAATAAACAAATAAGGTGCAGTTGGCTTCTTTTTTATTAGGTCGCGAATGCGGTGCATCTCCGGTTTCATGTCTCATTTGAATTTGGATATAAACTTATAAGTGTGCAAGATTTATTTCTGCTTGACTTGCAGCTTTTGGACATAGAAGGAAATGTTTACACTAATGATGATCTTGATTCCGAGTTACATATATAATACCTTCTTAATAAGATGCACAATTCGAAAAAATGTAGCAACAACAAAAACCGAAGCAAAACAACGCCAACATGCAATTTTCGCATTCATTCTCAGGACAGACTCACCATAAACCGGCTTCTTCATTCACGATGATGACGCCGACGACGGATGGGTTTGCATGATGAACGTGCATCATGGAAGTTTGCAATTCGGTCTGTGGGTGGTAAAGTTTACGGGCGATAAATTCCGTACCGCCCGAGGAACGCAAATTTGATTAGTTTCGTGTATAAATTACGTCTTCTGCATGAAGCTACTCATCGAGCGGCAACCACTTAATTAGTGCACCTATATGAACATGACTCTGTCCTTCGACAAAATCAACTAGCAGCCGATTGAAAAAAAAAAATGCAGTCCAGAGTTCTTTCGAAGGATGTTTCCATGCATGCAATTCCTAATTTTATATGGAGTGGTGGCAGCAATATGTCAGGAATATTATGTATTAAAGGTTTCCTAAACAAATTTAACCTTTTTTTCGTTTTCGATAGTTCTTTTTATCCAATCATGACACAGATAATGGTCGATTTTGCTTCACGAATCCCAAAAATAGAGAGAACAAAATAATTTTGGAAAATCACCTTTTGCAATCACACCTTGCAATATGTTCACAACTTTCAGGTCACAACAAATCTTTCATTTATGTTCATCATTTTTGATTGCTTTCACTATTTTGCTCAATTTTTCATATGATTCCTTCATATTTGTGGTAAATGCCAATGTGCAACAAAAAAGCCTTCAAACTTGAAACTGAACCGTCAATGAATAATCGCCAATCGCCAGCAATGTGCAGTCAGGAATCCTTATTGCCGGATTCCTTATTGGCGGTATCCCTTATTGCCGGATCCTTATTGCCGGGCTATCCGCGAATAAGGATAAAGGGTGATACGGTCAAAATTTGGTCAATATCAACTTGACGTATTTCTTTCAATTTTGCATTTAAAAAACCTGAACACCCCTCATTTTGAAGGTGTGTGTGTGTAGAATGTTGCTCCTATTTTGATTTTGGAATTCACTCTTCAGTTGTCAAAATGCCGTCCAAGCAAGAAGAGCAGCGTATCAAAATTTTGCTCGCGCATCGCGAAAATCCGAGCTACTCGCACGCAAAGTTGGCAAAATCGCTAAAAGTTGCCAAATCAACCGTTACAAATGTAATTAAAGTGTTTGGGGAACGTTTGTCGACAGCCAGGAAGTCTGGATCGGGGGGAAATCGAAAACCGGAAGCCGCTGAGACGACAAAGAGAGTTGCCGGTAGTTTCAAGCGAAACCCTAACCTCTCTCTCTCCGAGATGCCGCAAATAAGCTGGGTGTATCGTCTACAACCGTGCATCGAGCCAAAAAACGAGCCGGACTATCGACTTACAAGAAGGTAGTGACTCCAAATCGCGATGATAAACAAAATACGACGGCCAAAGCGCGATCCCGGAGGCTGTACACGACGATGCTGACGAAGTTTGACTGCGTGGTAATGGACGACGAAACCTACGTCAAAGCCGACTACAAGCAGCTTCCGAGACAGGAGTTTTATACGGCAAAAGGAAGGGGAAAGGTAGCAGATGTTTTCAAGCACATGAAACTGTCAAAGTTCGCAAAGAAATATCTGGTTTGGCAAGCCATCTGTACCTGTGGCTTGAAAAGCAGCATTTTCATAGCTTCCGGGACTGTCAACCAAGAAATTTACGTGAAAGAGTGTTTGAATAAACGTCTGCTGCCTTTCCTGAAGAAACACGGTTGTTCCGTACTGTTTTGGTCGGATTTGGCATCTTGCCATTACGGTAAAAAGGCCATGGAGTGGTACGCCGCCAACAACGTGCAGGTGGTTCCCAAGGACAAGAACCTTCCCAACACGCCAGAGCTCCGCCCAATTGAGAAATACTGGACTATTGTCAAGCGGAACCTAAAGAATACCAAAAAACTGCTAAGGGCGAGCAGCAGTTCAAGGCAAACTGGCTTTCTGCGGCGAAGAAGGTGGACAAGGTGGCTGTACAAAATCTGATGGCAGGGGTCAAGCGTAAGGCCCAGCAATTCGGATTTGGAAAAGCGGAAGCCTAACTGAATATTTTTCTTGAATTTTATACTAATTGAACTTGAAAAAGAAATTTAATTTGATTTTTTAAATAAACGATTTCACCGATTTACACGCGTTTTCCCTTGACCAAATTTTGATCGTATCACCCTTTACCCACAGCTTATGGGATTTTCACTAATGGGGGCTGTAGTGGATCATCTCATTTGTTTCAATACATAAAGCTATACTGTCTTCGACAAAGTTGCTGTACTGGGTTAGACCAACAAGCCTGTGCCATTGAATTCAGGTTAAATTGGGAACTACGCCGCTAGAGGTGCTTCACTTTTATGTTACTTATGACGGGCGCTATAATATACACACTTAAAAATAACTACTTTTACACGAGACGTAATCCATATTGGACGTAAATCATAGAACGTAAACAAACATTTCATGTAAAATTAAGTGTTCTCAAACCGAAACATCAGCTAGTCGACGAAGAGAACGTTTGATTGAATTCATTTTCACGTTTCTTTCAACTGATTCTTATGTCAAAAGGCCCGCTTACATGTGTCGGTCTCAGGGAACCGAAATTTACATGACTTTTTAGTAGTGTGTATGGATCATATTTCCAACAAAGAATATTTCGTGATCCTGACCGTATAGAAAGTTACTGTCTTCAGCAAAGTTGTTTAGGTGACCAAGTCCTTTCGGATGGTGGCCATATTAGTTCAGAACTCTCTCACTACGCAGCGCTAGTGTGCATGTGCAATTCCTATATAAACTGTATCTCGAGAGCCTGGCCATATAGAAAGTTGCTGTTTTCAGCAAAGTTAGGCAGGTGATCAAGTCCTTTTGGATGGTGGCCATATTAGTTCAGAACTCTCTCACTACGCGGCGCTAGTGTGCAAGTAAATTTCCTGTATAAGCTGTATCTCGAGAACCTGGCCATATAGAAGGTTACTGTCTTGAGCAAAGTTGTTCAGGTGACTAAGTCCTTTCGGATGATGGTCATATTATTTCAGAACTCTCACACTACGCGGCGCTATTGTGCACATAAACTTCCTTAATATGTTATGTCTCGAAAGCTTGGCCATAGAAGATGTTGCTGTGCAATGTGAGAACAGGAACCGGAAAAGGGATGACGTGTAGAGGCCGGAAATCGATGTCAAATGCCATTTTGGAATCCAAGATGGCGACCATCGGGTCAAGAAAAACTGTCAAGTACCCTACAATATGGGTATTTCCGGATAGGGAACGACGTGTAGAGGCCAAAAATCGATGTCAGACGCCATTTTGGAATCCAAGATGGCGGCCAACGGGTCAAGAAAAACTGTCAAATACCCAACAACATGGGTATTTTCGGATAGGAGATGACGTGTAGAGACCGGAAATCGATGCCAGACAACATTTTGGTATCCAAGATGGTGGCCATCGGATCAAAAAAAACTGTCAAATACTCTACAATATGAGTATTTCCGGAAAGAAAACGACGTGTAGAGGCCGGAAATCGATGCCAGATGCCATTTTGAAATTAAATATGGCGGTCATCGGTTCAAGAAAAACTGTCAAATACCCTACAATGTGGGAATTTCCGAAAAGGGACGACATGTAGAGGCCAGATATAGATTCCAGACGCTATTTTGGAATCCAATATGCCGGCAACATGTTTTCCATGGTCACCATAGCCGGTCGAATTCCAGACGAAACTAGAACCGCACTACCGTTCATGCTGGTGACAACGCTCTGATGCGACAACAAAACCATACCCCCAAGCTCCTCCCCTGATCCTATCCTTCGACAATGTACCTCTCTAACTTCGAGTAAGCCACGAGTATTCGGCCCAACTCCTACTAGACATAGAATTAAGTGAATGTTGTTACAAGCAAAGAACAATGAACTATCGGCTCCGTAAAGCTAACGCGATTGAGCCTTCCAAATAAACGAACTAGTTAAAAAAAACATATTTTCCATAAATAAGGCTTACCAAGAATATTGCGTATAATTTATTGTGTATAGCGTATCACTGAGCAAGATCGCAGCGTAACGTGGAAAATTCCTCAAAACAATAAAACGCTTTGATTTGTTTTGTTTTTTTTTTCTATCGTAAACTACAGATTTATTCCACATTTTATTTTCTCTTTCGATAACAAAGAACCAACCAGCGCTTATGTTTATGTGCGCAGTCAGCAACTTTGTCGAATACAGTATAGCTTTATTTATTGAAACAATTGAGATATTCCACTAGAGCCCCCATTAGTGAAAATCCCATAAGCTGTGGGTATCCTTATTCGCGGTTCCTTATTCACACCCCCGTTACCCCGGCAATAAGGATTCCTGACTGTACTTCGTTTCCAATCCAGATCATCTATTTCCATCCAGATCACTAAATCTTTGATGTCGTTGCAGTAAGTGAACGTATTTTCGTCGTTTACAGTATGTAGTTGCTGATATTCAGCTTGGCGCTTAAATAGGCATGATTTGTGAGTTATGGTCAAAAACGTGTACAAAAATTGCATCTTTTTTAGCTTTCTGCACCAAAAACACCCCGACAAAGTTAAATTCTGGTTTTGACATGCTTACACAATACTTTGGTGTGAAGAATATTTCATCAGAAAACTGCATTGAGTAATACCTAATAGTTAACGAGATATAGCCGTGCAAAACCACAGCGCGAGCAAACATATTGATGATGGCTTAAATCAAAATTTCGAACTAGATTCTCAAAACCTAAAAAGGGTTTGGCTAGTTTGGGTGGGTATTTCCAGAAACAGAACTCCAAATTTTATTTACATTTGATGAGCTCCAAAATGTTGCACAGTGTAATACGTGCTGAACTTTGCAAAATATAGCAAGCGGTCGTTGGTATATGCTAGCCTCTCTTAGCTCAGTCGGCCGCAGCTACAAATCAATACCATGAACTTCATTTATGAAATGAGCACTGAAAACCTTTTATTGCGTCAATTCCTTTGAGATGGTCCCTGAAAATTGCACCACAAAGGTGCATGACGGGACAAACTTCAATGAAATTTTTTGGTCAAAAAATTGCACCACATGGTGCATACAAAAAAATTCTGGAGTTATTTTTTTTTTCAAGAAGAGGGTAAATTTAAAGTTGAAAAAATTCACCTTCGTGATGGTAGATCGAATAAAAAGCTTTTTATTGAATATTTCTGGTGTAAAAATATCATCAAGGGTGTGCATGGCATGGAGGGAATAATCAAAATGAAAATTGGAAAAATTGAATCACGCTAAAAATTTGGTGGTGCACATTTAACTGAAATTTTTTGGTGAAAAGTTTACTAGAAGCAAGATTTATTCATTGGTGCATAATTTGCATCGTTCTGATGAATGCAAGCTTCATTGAAAATTTATGGTGGAAAATTTTTAGCATTCTGGTACATGAAGGGCAAAGCCTGAAAATTGCACCACAAAGGTGCATAGTGAAACAAACTACACTGACAATTTTTGGTGCACCGTTCTGGTGAATGGAGGAGCGTGCTTTATTGAAAATTTCTGGTGCAAATTTTGCATCGCTCTGATAAATTAAATGAACGGAAAATTTATGTTGGAGAACTTGTACTCCGGGAAGACACAAGCTTTATTTAAAATTAATCTATATTGAAAAATTCTGGTGGAAAATCTGCACCGTTCTGGTGAACGGAAGGGCAAGCTTTTTAAAAAAATGGTCTTAAGTTTGCATCCTTCTGCTGAATCCTTGTGCTGAATAGAGAAACAAACTTAAATAATAATTTCTGGTGTAAAATTTGCACCATTCTGATGATTGGAGGGAAGCTGCTTTACTGAAAATTAATGATGAAAAATCTAAAAATAGAGGCAAGCTTTATTTGGTGGAAAACCTGCAACATTCTGTTGATAAGAGAAGCAAGCTATATTGAAAATGTCTGGTGGAAAATGGAAAAAGGAAATCTGCACCAATCAGCATTTTTTTATTGAACATTAACGGTGGAAAATTTCAAAATTATATCTGGTGTAAGATTTGCAACAATCTGCTGCATGGAGAGGCCTGACGTAACAATTGCATAAATCTGGTGAATTGAGGGGCAAGCTTTATTGAACATTTATGGTAGAAAAACTACAACATTTTGGTGAATGGGCGGACAACTTAAACTTGATTTCCGAGAAGAACTTTAAGGTTCAATTTACTTTGATGCATTTTCGAAAAATTCAAAAGCAGTTTTTTTCGACGCATTATTTCAGATTGCTAAAAGCTCGCGTCATTTTGTGTAGAATAGCAAAAGGAATCGAATAGTGCGAGCATTTTGCAATCTGAACTAATGCGTCGAGAAAAACTGCTCTTGAATTTTTCGAAAAAGCATCAAAGTAAATTGAACCTTAAGGGTATTGAATTCTGATGACAGTTCTGACAGATTCCATGAAAATTCTGCGAAAAATTTCTAGTGAATCCTACCGAGAGAATCAAATTTTGAATGAAATTCCAAAGGGAGGATAATTTCTAGTTCATTCAGTTCCAATGTGTTCTGAGAAAAATCATGAAGAGTTCTAAATATAATTCCAGTGGACTTCTGAGAAGAATTTCAAGAGAGCTCTTAGGAGAGTTCTAAAAAAATCCGAGAAGAACCTCAAGGATATTGAATTCTGAGGACAGTTATTCTGCGAATAATTTCTAGTGAATCCTGCAGATAGTTCCAAGATAATTCCGAAAATAATACCAAGAAAATTAAATTTTGAGTGAAATTCCAAAGGGATTTCCAGGAAAATTTCAAGGGAGTACCGATAATTTCTAGCTCATTCCGGGAATAATTTCTAGATAATACTGAGGAAATTCTTCTGAAACTCCAAAGGAATTTCAAATCCAAGGTGTTCTGAGTAAAAGTCAAGAAGAGTTCTAAAAATAATTCCAGATGACTACTGAGAAGAATTTCAAAAGACCTCATAGAGTTCTAAAAATTTAGAAAAGAACCTTAAGGAATTCTGAGGAAGGACTTTTTCGCAACTGTACAAAGTTTAAAGACAGCTTTTGGATTCCCTTATTGAAAAGTGGGTTTTAGTTTGCCATTGAACCTTGATCTTTTGTTGTCTCACTAAAAATTCGCCTAACAATCTTCTCTGAAAATTTCAAGTCATTTGTTACCGTGGGTTAAAAAGTTACAGCTGTTTATGTGCGTTGCTATAATTTCGGGTTTTTCTATATCATCTTTAAAACATGTTGAATGTTCGGCATCATTTTCTGTCACCCCGACTGACGGTACTTTGGGACGGTTCATCATCGTCGATGCGATTAAATTGCCAATTTTCATTGGCTGTCTGAAAGCAGTTTGCATTGAAGAAGATGAACCATCACCGGAGCAAAAAAAATAAAATTAACTAAATTAAACAGTAGGTAAACAGTGGTGGGTGGACCGCACCATCTCCCACGATGGGGAGTACTCCTCATCCCCAGATTAAATGCAGCATAATACAAATTGCCCCTTCTTAACAAGATTCTTGTGCACGCTAGTGCTTTTAATTGATTTTCTCGAAACGCAAACGGTCCCAACCAATAGAAGAGCATTTTTCATATGTAAAAAATGTCCAGGAAATCGATTGCGCTATGTCTTGTCTAATCAAGCAAATGGAACCAAATTTGGCATGTGGAGGTATAAGGAGATAGTCATAGGGTCATAGTCCCTTAGATGAGAGGGGGGGGGGGCTACGTACAATATAGGCCGGGCAAGTAAGGTCGGGCACACTCAGTCTTATAAGGCCGGGCACACTCAGTCTTATATAAAAATGGCAAAGGAATCAATTGTCGATAATAGTTTTCATATATGCACTGTTAAAAACCACTTTACCACAATTTGCGTATATTTAGCACCGCAACTGTTAATTTGATCCATTTCATGACTTTGAATATGTCTTAAAATGGTCAAGGAATCGATTGAAGTACGTATTAATCACAGCCGAGTATGGTAAATGCCCGTTTCACCACAATTTCCCTATAAAATATAAGATTTGCTAAAAATTGCATAATTTTCTCAAAACGCAAACCATTGAAACGATAAAATAGCACTTTTCATAAGCAAAAAAAATAATCAACAGAATTAATTACAGTAGGTATAACAGACGGCAGAGCGCGATAAATGTCCCCAAATTTCCCTACAAAATATAAGATTTGCTAAGAATTTCAACATTGTATCAAAGGCAAACGATTGCAAACGATAAAATTGCACTTTTCGTATGCAAAAATGTCCAAGGATTGAATTACAATAGGAATAACAGACGATAAATGACAGGTAATGCCCGTTTTACCCCAATTTTTGCAAGATTGGTGGTGACTCAAACTAAACAATTTAGTTTGTTCTTCGTAATTTAAGCATTTTTTTTCTTTCGCGAAACAAATTGGCCCTTATGGACAATCTGAAGATACGTATATTCTGGTGATTATTATTCACCGTTTTCGCTGTAATCGGATTTAAGAATCTTCGAGATATTCTTGTTGAACTATGAACATCTTCATATCCATTTGTAGATCAAACTGCTTATCCTTGCACTGTTTCTTCCTGCGACTCACAAATTGTTCTAGACAAGAAAACTTGGGATTTGTCCACGTGAAAGCTGTCTTCATCATGTCCGTGAGATTGTCAGTTGCAGATGTCTTACGTCTGACTGCTTTTAAACCTTTGTGGCATCTTTCTCCAGTTTTCTCATCTACAAAGTTCATCGTGTAAGGCTAAAAAAAATACTAAAAAGCATTATAGAGATATTTCTCCAAGGTGCTGGGGCTTATGCAGGCATGGTGGTGGTTGTCGAATGAATGGAAAGTCCTCCTGAACCTGCTGCTCAAGACTACATATTGTACAGGAGATATATTTTCATGTAGTCCAGCTTCCTGGGTGATAATGCTTATTAATCGTAAGGTTGATGTGAGCCTTGGACTGATTACCAGTATATTCGCAAATACATCTGGTTCATCTAGAATACATCGAGCAGTGTTGCCATTGTTGCTTGTTCCACAACCACCTATTTTTGGCCGGTTGATGTTTGATTTGAAATGTTTTTTAAATCATTAGTAATTTGCCGAGCTTCTTCTTTCACTTCCGGATGAGTTAAAGCTGGATTCCCATCTACAGCTTTTTTGCTGCATGGCGGATCAGCCATTTCACAACATTTAAACGGGAATATAAAAAAATTACGAGAATGTTCCGAAAGCAAAAAGTCATCTTTTCCTAGTAAGCCTGCTTGATCATAATGGCTGAGTCCGCTCCACCTGTAACGTGGAGTGTGAAGTACAAAAAGCCGTCTTCAGCAATACTAACCTTTTAAAGATTTGATGCCACGTCTTTCAGCTGGATAATATGGGAGACATCTGCTGCAGTTAACTCACGTACAGTGGCCTTAGCCGCCAAGTATGTTTTATCCCAATTTGGAGGTGAAAATCGAGGAATGATTTCATCTCGGTGCTTCATGATCCATTCCAGGGTTCCAAAAGTTGCACCTCCAGTTGTTCTTTGGCATACTTGGCAATCCCATCGTACTTCCGTTTGCTTTGGCCCAAACGATTTTAATATTTAAGCTGAGGCATGGTCTTTGAGAGGGAAATCACAAATCGTGTGTCATCAAAAGACATCGCATGTTGAGAGATTGAGCTCATGAGAGAGATAATTGTGCGAGAGCCAAAGTAGCTTACTCTCTTGTTAGGAAGGTAGTTAGTAAAATATATGGCAATGAACTGTTTTATTGATTTTACAGTAAATTGACAAGTAAATTATAAAGTAAAAGTTACAAAAAAGGTAGACATTTTCTTTATTATTTATATGGCCAAGTGAATTTTCGATTACGGCTTGTAGTTATAGGTAATAATTGATATGCTCTTAACTTCAGTATGGGACTGAATATCAGCGATCCCGAGCAAATTCTGAGATCAATTTGAAAACTAAATTTAATGTTGTGATGTTGCTGATAATGATTACTCAGGTTGCTGTCGTTTTAAACGTTTTAACGTTTAAAATATCAAAATTGAAAGCATGCAAATCTTCTTGTGACATCAAATTGAAATCTAATTCTGCTATCAGTGAGAGCAATTTGATGCACATTTTTTCTGTTGATTACAAAACAAGTATTCAATTTGATTTTCTGCTAAGGCAATGAAAACAAACCGCAACAACAAATTTTTGATTTGCAAATGTACAGCGAAAGAAAACAAAATCTGTTATCAAATTTATCAATTTCGTAGGCTGAAATCAAATTATGATTTCAGTTTGAGTTGATATCAAAATTAGATTTCGATTTGCTGTCATTTTGATGCTGGACTTTGCTCGGGATGCCTACCAAGGAAACAGCGTCATCTCTGGGAATATTCTTTATGGGAATAACTTAGTTGGCCTTCATCTTGTATGTATGTGTTTGCTACACGCAAATGTCCCTTAAACATGTTGATTCCTTTCAGTGTAGAAACGTTACACGTTGATGATGCTTGTTAAAGTACCCACATTTATCAATGGACATACCTTTTTTTCCTTTGGTTTGTTTTTTCCGTCGATCTTGTTTTCCGTGCTGAGCACCAATGCTACCGACGTGCCAGGAAGGCAGCTCCCACACCTGGACCCTACCTATCAACCAATCAACTCATGAACCGGGGACCAACGGCTTTACTTCCCATCCGAAGGAAGGCGTGATCAGAGATGTTATGCCTCAGAACATCCCGGCGGCGCCGACTGGGATTGAACCCAGGCCTGGTGGGGTGAGAGGTAATCACGCTTACCACTACACCACCGGCGCAACTTAGTGGACATACCTTTACTTGGATATCTTCGCATTAAGGTTATTGATAGAAGCGAAGACTACAAATCAAGAAGACCGGCAACTGTTCCCGTCTCCCATACAAATGTCAAACGTCACTGATAACAGCGCCTCTGTCAATCAAAGGTGGAACTTTGAAGCACAAGTGTTAGTGAGAATGCTCATAAACAGTGACTGTGTGTGTGACCTAATGTCACTGTACTCGTTGTTGTTTTTGTTTTGCTCTACAAAATTTAACGGCAATTTGTATCCTAATCCCAGCAGCCGGTGGTTTTCCAACTCCAAACCGAATAACTTGTCATGATCAAGTAGAGGATTGCAACTCGGATCGATATCTAGTGAAAGTGCCTTTAACTTGTGAACGAGGAACCGAAATATTGTTTATTTTGCCTATTGTAAGCAATCAATTATAAGGATTTGGCAGCTTCCACTACCATTGAGTGAACTACCGTCATTCGAAAGCTGCTGAAAATTCAAGGATTCAAAAAGAAGAAAGATCCGGTACCTACATCACGATCCAACGGAAGGCGTAGCAGGGTCTAATGTTGTAAAAAATGAAAATGAAAGGTTGAAGGACTACAATCTCAAACGCTACGTATTGATAAAGAATATATTTCCATTTAATATGTTGTCAGAACATGAAACCACCGGATAGTGATCCTCTGTATGCTTTAACAATTCTTGGAATCGTCCGACCCCTTTCAGAGAATTAAAACAACAGTGTCGGATTGGACAGTGACATTCAAATGGTCAGCGAGTACTGTGCCAATTTGCCGAGCGTCACAACTTAACTCCCCCGCTGTGGCCAGGTGTCAAAGCCGTGCGGAATGGGCATACATTTTACTAATGCGCCATACGAATGCCCAAAATAGTATTATTTAGCAATGTAGAATTGAGGATTTAATTTAAAAACTACCTCCAAAAAAGATCTTTACATTTCCCATACCCTATATAAATGTACCTTTGACAAAAATATGAAATAATGGTGGACCACTGTACCACCTTGGTAATTAGACAGATTTCCCCCTATCATAATAGTTGATTATTTGGCCAGGTCAAATTCTACGTTTCATTTAAATTTTCGAAATTTGGATGAATAGAAATTTACGAGAGGCTCTGGAAAATATGAGCCAGGGTGACCAATAATCAGGAAATCAAAAAAAAAGTCAGGAATTCAAAGTCACCGGTAAAAAACAAAACTGTGGGATAATTCAGTGAATTTGAAAAATAAATCAAGAAAATCGTCCTCTTTTCAAAAACAAATAATATTTTGGACATTGAAAAACAATCAAGAACCTTGTAAAGTACTAAATTTTTTTCATAAAGCCGTTTAAAAAACCTAGTAAAAGAATTTCACCAATATTGAAAAGAGTTAAGAATGAATTAAAGAGATAACACCAAAAAATTTCATAGTAAATTGCCAATAGAAATTCGTGAAGAACTCTACGAGAGCTTTGACTAGAACTCCAACTCACTTGTGAGGGTTCAGAGTAAAATCAATGGAAAATTCCATAACGATTGTGATGAGCATTCCAAGGTTTGTGAAAATACTAAGCGAATTAAATTGGAGGGTATAATGGCAAATAATAATGACAAAATCCTCTTGCGTTTTTCCATGAACAACTGTTTCTACAATGTATTTAAATTTAGCGGTTAAAGGAAACGACAAAATTGTTTACAAGCTGCTTCACGACATACGCAGGAGATGGTACACGTAAGTATTAACGAAGGGGGATTGTTTTGTTCCGTTATTTCACCGTTAAGATCAAGCTATGTTCTCAACCATGTTTGTTACAACAAAGTCTTCCAAACAATATATCGTTTTCCTTCTACCATTCCGATCAAGCTATATTGCAGAGAAGCTGGCAGCAGTCGTTTCGTGTCTGCCATCAGTGAAGAGAAAAAAAGAGATAGCATTATTATACCTTCTTTTTTTTTTAGAAAACGAGATGCAACGGAATCACTTTTGCATTATTCAACTCTCAAATTCAACTTTACCAGCTTGTAAAACCAATATCAAGCGTTAAATTTTGCTCCAATATCACGCGTGATATTGAGAGCGTATGAGAGCGGGAAAATATCACTCATATCAGTGTTCACTCGGCTGTCGACAGAAGCAGACCACTCTCAATGTGTGTCACGCGATCGTCTATTTACTCGGCAGCATCCATTGTGGGGTCCTCCTCATTGTTCTTCATTAGCAGTTCTTTCAGTCGACGCGTCGTCGACTTTGCAAAGCAACCGTTTTGTCACAGACAAACAGACGTAACTCTTTGAAAAAGTTTTTCTTGAAAACATAGTATCTCAAAACATAGGACCTCAGTAACGACATCTCTCAGGCTTCTCGCGGAAAACAAGCTTGCTCCCTAACTCGAAAACAATATTGCTTGAAAGTTCTATAGAATGTAGTAGTTCGCGAAACTGATAATATTCAAATCAACCGTTAAATGCGTGAACGAAGATACACAATGAAGAGTTACGTCTGTTTGTCTGTGGTTTCGTGATGAATGTGTGAGTGCTGACCACGTTTGGCGTCCATTGCTACAATGGAAGCGATCTGACCCTCGTTGGCGAATCTGCCAAGTAAACTACTGGATGCGGCTCCCGTTCTGGTAGAGGCGGCTTATTGGATGGCGGAAGATAAAATATTTATTGTGTTGTACCTTTTGACTATAGTTTTAAGATGTATTGTATAGTGAACAAGAATCCTCGACTCTGTAAAGTTAATCCGGTTGAGCCTTATCAAATAAATTAATAAAAAAAAAATGTTAATGAGTATGCCATCACTGCACTGGTGTTTATTATTGGTTGCTTTCTGGGTTTGGACTTCCTATCCCGTACAGGAAGTCCAAACCCAGAAAGTAACCAATAATAAACACCAGTGCAGTGATGGCATATTCATTAACATTTTTTTATTATTAATTTATTTGATAAAGCTCAACCGAATTAATAGTTTAATTAAATGCGGATAAAACGGACCAGTGACAATAACACAAGTCACTCGAGAACAAAACTAATTTAATGAAAATATCGCGGACGAGGCCCGGGACTAATAAAATCAAAAATGCAACCGGTCCGATCGACTCCTGGATTTCTCACTAACATTTATTTGTAACAAAACTGCTCATGTTTAAAACAAGAAGCCAGCTCCAAGAGAAATTATGTTTGTGCATTTTTAGTTGGATTACTCAAGGTTGTTGGGATTTCTTGACGCAATAAATCGCTGGTCAGTCTTGGGAAAGGAAGCCGTTGGTTTTGGCCCATGTATCTATGTGTTCGATATCTATATAGTAGGTATGGAGTTGCTTCCTTGACGTTGGTGACCTCTCCATTTCAGATCGGAGATTCACGGAAAATAACAAGAATTAAATAAAACCATGTTTTGTTAATACATTTCTTTTAAGTAGAATCTAGAAATATCTGATAATCTTATGTTTGAATAAGAATAGATACCTTAAATGCGAACGTTCGAAAAAAAATCAAATGTCTAAGGATTCCGTTGATAGGAAATACTTTCTCAAAAACGGAATACGTATTCCATGGTATTCCACATTATAAAGACGTAATTCACGAATTTATCCAAAGAAAAGAGGAAGCCAACGATCAACGGTTCATGAGATTTCCCAACGTTGCAACACTCCAGGATGATAAATCGCACAAGGGCGCAGATAATATGAAAGTAAACACTTTAACCCACAACCGGGCCGCATCAACTACACCTTCCTTGTCGTCGTCACGTGAGAAGGGGCTCACACTTTGTCTCGGAGGCACAAATATACATTGTTTTAATTATTTAATTAATCTTGGGGCGCAGCACCGGTCACGAAAATAAAATTCAAAACAGAGAGGCTCATCGCAAAAAAGAAACTGCAATCCATCTCTCATTTCCTCATGATATGTAAATATGATGAACGTTCGCCGGAGATCGAGCCGCCGAGATATATGCTTATGAAACCCTGCTCGACTTGGTTGCTTTTTCATCAGCTGCTGGTGTTGTTGATGATGGGATGGCGCCCTCTTGCTTTACTTGCCCAGGCGAGTTCATTACACCTGATGCCATCCACCATATGCCTACTAACTGAGCTGCTCGGAGGAGCGTGCATATAAATACAAACACACACACGTGCGGTGAGGGGCGAGAATATCAAATGAAGTCATTTCTAGACCCCTTTGGACCTGCTGCACACATAAATCATACGAGTTTATAGCGAAGGTTTTGGTGCAGAACGCCGCAAACCTATATAACGACACTTCTTGACCACTCGGAGGCAAATTACGTCGGAATTTAAATGGTGTAAGATAAATGTCTTTTCACTGAATAGCAAGCCCCCCGCAAAAGTGTTACGAGTTTTGTCCAGCAGTCTGAAGCAAGCAGCGCAGTAAAATATGAATAATATTATCTAAAATTTGTGTATCAGTGGCCTTAATCGACGGAGGGGTCATAAACGGATGAGTTGGGTTGAAGCAGATTTCGACGCATCGATAGGCTACTCCGAGGTGGGAACAACCGAAGAAGCTCAGCACATATTTTAAATTCGGTGCACTCGAATTTTTCTTCTTCTTTCACCTGTTCTTTCAGACACTCAAAAAGATAACGTGCTGAAATTAATTGGTGTGCTGCATTTTTGCGATTCCTGGGCAAACAATTTGCGTTGAATTTATTGAATTAAATCTAGCGCGAAAACGCCTGCCTTGCAGGGGCTCAGGGACTCAACAAACAGCAACTAACCAGTAGTAGGCCGGTAGGTGGCAGTGAGTCTGTCTCGTCGTTTAGTTTGTGTGGACAAGGACGGACAGGTTGTCCTCCCCCTCGTGAGTGTGTGCAAGCCGGTTAAGATTTATAATTTCACATCAAGCAGGGAGTCAGCTTCGCAGCGGGGAAACGACATTTTAATTGGAGTTCCCCGATTGGCTCTAATAGGTCTAAAGTATACATTAATTTATTAATTGTGTCGCGTAATAGATCATTTTCGCTGCTTCATCGACGAGATTGGAGGCGATCGATCGGATGCTAGACAAGCGAGACTGGAAAATCGGTGGGCGGAGACATTCAAATCGGTGATTATTAATGAGACTGATAATTAAGTTATTGCTGACTGATAATGATCTGGCTGGGAGGGAGGATGATGCAGCCCATGAATCGTTGTAAAATAATCGCGGTTTTGATCATGCACATCTCATTTTCTAGGAGAACAACTGTCAAATGTGTGTATAGTATATCGGTATCAAGTTAGAAAATCGGTACAAATCCAGTGAGCGTTAGAGCGCGTTCTTTTTTTTTATATCTTTAGTAAGGAGACATTCAGCGCTAGGTTGATTCGTCTCCGGAGAGCGCGTTATGCCAGGTTGGTCGAGGCAGATTTCATGTGTGAGTAAGTAATGACACTGGTCATTGTTATGTGCAATACACTTTAAAAGGTGCGTTTCATATTTCACCACATGTTCCAAAGAGCCTTAATGAAATGTAGCGCTTTATTTATTTATTTATTTATTTATTTATTTATTAATGTACTTATTTATTTATTCATTTGCCGTCAATCAAATGTAGATCAGTTCAAATTCCCTGTCCAAGGATGAGGGGCTTGATGATGATTTGTCAAGTGTCGCTATGATTTTTTTTTTTGCAATTTGTTAAAATTGTAGTTTTTCTCCAGTTCATTGATTTGAAAGGTTCATGCGAGTTAATTTCACGGAGCCGTAAATTGTAGTTTTATCATAATTTTAATATTAGCAATAGTAATTTTAAATTCGCTTTTGTAATGCTAAGGTAAGTAGTTTGCTTTGAGTGTAAAGTTAATTTATAAGAAAGTTCGAACATTTTTTTTGCACTTCGAAAATTGACGGGTCATACCTCTAACATAGTAGCAGTGACAGTGTCGCATGTCCTAACAACAACTGCCTGCGACTACTGTTCGAGGGGCCGACAGGGCTGAATACGGGTCAATACTAACAAAACTCTAACACTAACATGACCCCGAAACTAACGTTCATCAATTGCACTAATAGTTATAATGTAGTTGTACTTTCCTAATAACCCATCTATCACAGACAAACAGACATAACACTCGCAGGTTGCTCATCGAATACGCATTTGACGGTCAATTTGAGTATTTTTGGTTGGTGGTGCTGCCACCTGTGGCGCGCACGGTCGGTTTCCTTGCGTTTGACGTCTGCACACTAGCGCCATCTGTTCAGCGTTCTATCCATCACATGATACTCAACAGATGGCGGTAGTGTTTTAGTGACTATGTTTTGTGGAGAGAAATATTAAATGTGTTATTTCTGTTTGTCTGTGCATCTATATTTCTTTTTCGTTGTGTGTGTGTGTGTGTGGGGAGGGGGGGTTAATGTAACCAATACTAATACCTTTCTTTCTGTTCTTTTATTCGTTTTCTATATCTCTTCACCATCACCCCATATCCCATCATTTTGACGAGAGATGAGTTACTACAGGATAATATGCTGAGCGTGGTTCTATCAAAAAAACCACGTAGGAACGCAAATCGATAGAGCTGAGGAATAATGAGGTAAATTCTACACAGTATTTTAAAGGAGCCAACTCTAAGCAGGTAATAATAGCAATTAATAATCAAACAACCATAAAAAGGTAAGAATGAATTTATTTATTTTCAATACAGTAATGACCCGATTTTGTCAGCCCCTCCGCGCTTCAGACTTATTTCTTTCAATAATTTAAATTTTTCAATAATCTAAATTTTTCTCATTCGTCATTCGTTAAGAGGGATATTTAAAGTATACTTTGGTGCAATAGGTTCAAGAAGATTACTGAAGAAGAGCATGGGTTTTGTAGAACATTGGAAAACATTTTCAAAAAAGGGGGCTGATAAAATCGGGACATTACTGTATTCCAATTACATTTACATGATTTATCACATATATATGGTCGTAAACACAGTTGATCACAATACGAGCCTTAAAGCTGCAGTGACCTAGTGAGCACCATAGCTCGAGTCGTCTGTTAGTATTGTGTATCGCATGGAGAGCCCAACCGAGATGCTAGCCTATTAAGACTGCAGTTGGTCAACTATCGAAAAAAAAATCAAATGTAGACCAGTTCAAATTACAAATAACATTTAACATTTAACATCTATTTTAATTTTCAATCTCTGACTAACCTTGAAGAGAAACGGTTTTTAAGAGCATTTTTGTTCATTGTCAAATCAATTGTTTCATCATGTTCATTATAACAAGACATCATTCTATTTAAAGACGCGTTCCTGGCATAGTTTGTTCTTTGGTTGTTAATATAAAACATGTTTCTTTCAACTAGCAATAATCGCACCTCGGTTCTACCTCATTGGTTACGATATCGCCACTGCGCAAAGTTAAAAAACAAAAAACATGTTTCTGTTTCTTAAGGAACGAGTGGGAGCATAAAAATTAAGATTTTCTAAAATCTCTGTGGCATTCACTCTTTGTGCTACAACATCGTTTATAAAAGCTATCATTGCAAACTGCCTTCGCTTTTCAAGTGCATCCAAATTGATCAACATACATCGAGACTCATATGATGGAAAGGGTAAACTCGTTACCATCTAAGTTAGGCTTTCTTGGAGCAAATAATAGAAACTGATTCAATGTGGTTTATATGAGTATCTTGATATGGAGCCCCGACTATACTACAGTATTCAAGGAGGGGCCTAACATATGCAACGTATGATCTTAAGATTGTGTATCACATATATAATATTTTGTATGGAACATTTAAGTATTTACTATGGAACATATCATAACTTTTTTAAGGAAAACTTTACAATTCTTATTAATCATTTATCTTGATTTAAGGAGAATATTTTTTTTTTATCCTTTATTAGAGAGATTTTTAGCCTAAGGCTAGTTCATCTCTTAACCTTTAAGGAGAATATTTTTAAATTAACTGGTACAATTTAACTTATTTATCGTGCCTCCACATTTTATTATTGAGCATTTCAACTTTAGTATTGGCACATCAGCCAATTTTTCATGGGGTGGTGGTTGTGAAAGTTTATTGAACTGGATGATTGAAAAGTATCGAGTGACTGAATCTGCAATAGATTTAACACTTTCTAACTCCCACTCTAAAGCTACTTACAATCATCATCATAATAAGGGTTTATAGACAAGACTTTTGAGCCCACGTTTAGTCAGATCAGCCATGACCTCAGATTTTAACCAAAATTTTCCATAACTGTTTGGTATGGATAGTAATTTAAATTAGTGTTTGAATTCGGTCATTTTGAATCTCGCCTCGTTTTCATAATGGCAGGGCCGCTCTTTTACGAAAAAGCATTCCGCGAAAACGTCTCTTCTCATCGAAATGACGTCTAAGATAAACTGCCATAAATGTCCCATGTTCAATGCAATCCTGTTGGACCGCAAAACACTTATGCGAATGACGGCAGCAAAGTGGCAGGAAAATAGATGGCGATCAGAAAAAAATATACACGGGTATTTTTATTTAGTAATTATGGTCGAAAGTGCTTATTATTTTGTTTGTTAGTAATTTTTGGTTATAAGCTCATTAAAAATGCTTTTTAATACCTACTAAAATTTAAATATTGGATGCTTCAAAAATGACAAAAATCGTTAAGCAACAAGTTTTGGTAAAATTTTGAAAGTTTATTATACGAAAAAAATTGTACAGCATTTAAACAGAATAAACAGAGAATGTAAGAAATCGTATCATATATATTTTTTACTCTGTTCGTGACATAAAACCACTGCACAGATAAAGATGCAGTTTAATCAAGTTGGTGTCTTCAGACAAGTTTAGATTTGAGAAAAGGCGCATCTAATGAAGGGGTCGTCTATAATTTAAATCCCTTAGGACAAAAAATAGAATTTCCAACTTTTTTTCTATGTGGTTTAGAAAAATAAAATGTTCCACAAAGTTGTAGATCTTATCATTTCCACAAACTATGTTAGAAAGACAACTTTCCCTTCCATTAAAAGGTAAACCAGCTCTTTATTTGCAATGAATATTCCTGTAAATACTTATGACCAGTCTTGTAAGCGGTCACGGTAGTCGACACATTTTCTGTGATAATCGACTGCTTTTGCCTCCGACACTTGGAAAACAAGCTATCATAGTACAGTACCAAACTCAAATGTCATACGACAGGCTCTGTCATATGACACGGCCGCCGAAGACCATCACGAATGTATGTATTTTAGTTTTTCTCATAATAAGAGCTGCTGATGTTGTGCTTGTGTGAATTCTGAAAATAGCAAGCAATGATGTCCTAGGAATAACATATCTGATCAGAAATGGTTTAATTTACACCAAATTGAGGAATTAGAACGAAATTACTCATGTCATATGATAGTTATTTGATAATTTTCTTTTCTCTCGAATGTTATTCTACCGGTTGTGTTGTGTGAGAGAGACGACGGTAGAGCATGAGTGTAGGAATAAAAACAGACTGTCGCGCACGACAACGAAGCGAGTGTAGTAAGAAACGTCAACAGTTTCAACCCCTGCTTATGACTAATAAAAGTCCTACAATACTTGTGAAAATACACTTAATTTCCGTCATCTTCGAAACCCTTAAGCTTCAGCGCATGCAGTTTTCTTGTAAAATACTAAATAATAATACTGTAATACTGAATAATAATACTGTAAAATACTGAATAATGAAAATTTGGACTGATTCACAACTGGCAAAACTAGAGAGTATCGATACTACAAGGCTGGATACTAGAGATTCGATTGAAATTCGCTTCGTCAGATTATTTTCAGTTAACGATCCGCAGTATTTTTTACCTGAAAACACCCTCCTGGACCACTGTGCACTGTGACCAGTAATTGATCTATTGTAGTATATCTCGTGTTGTTAGCGTAGTGTAGTTCATGTCGTATTACTTCATCGCCATTGAAAAATGATGAAGTATTCGGTTTTTATACAATTGTAATTTTTTCGATTTTAATTGAAAGCTCCCGCTATTTATACCCTTCAAAAGTGAGAACACCCCCCAAAGGCTCACCCCTTTGTCAGTCAAAATTGGGGTCCTTAGCAACAAAATTAAGCAATGACACCGTAAATGACCATGCATCAGAACCCTAGTCTAAACTATTTCAAACTATGGAACAACGAATAGAAGATTAAGAATCACATAGTGTAGGTGTTTCAGTAATAGGGGTGTACCTATAGTTGCGATATGAAGGTTGTACCGGGGTTGAGAGAAAACCGGATTAGCTATCCTAAAATAAAGCAGATTTGCATATTTCAAACTTAAAATTAGCCAAAAATGGCGGAAAACAACTGATTTTCCTTAATATTTTGACTCCATTGAACCTATATTTTCCTATAAAATAATCCGCTTCAAAATAAACTTTCAGAACCAATTCCAGTCACCTCGTACCCCAGGGTTCTCATTTAGGCCCACTTCTTTTTATTTTGTACATAAACGACATTTCCTACATACTTAAAAAAAATAAAACTGCTTGTATATGCAGACGACATGAAGCTCTTCGTGGAAATAAGTAATTCTAGCGATGCAGAAGAATTTCAGAATGAAATCAATATATTTCACACCTGGTGTAGTAAAAGTCTACTTCAACTGAACGTAAAAAAATGTACCGCAATAGCATTTAGCAGAAAAATTGAAACACCGCATATTGAAATATCATTGGTACCAACCAAATAGTAGAAAAATGCAAAATTTTAAGAGATCTAGGTGTAATCCTAGACTCCAAACTAACTTTTATAGAACATTATAATACTATCATTAGTAAAGCAAACATAATGCTAGGCTTCATTAAAAGGTTCAGTCATAATTTCGAAGATCCATACACTATTAAGCTATTATATACCACAAAAGTAAGGCCAATTCTGGAATACTGCCACCAAGTCTAGAATCCATACATTTCCATACATGAAGAACGCATAGAATCTGTCCAAAAACAATTCCTTTTATATGCTTTACGTAAATTAAATTGTACTACATTTCCATTACCATCTTATGAAGCGCACTGCATGCTCATCATTATACATACAAACACTTAAGAAGCGCCACCAATTTGCAATGCTTTTCTTCATCAACGACATTATTTCAATGCGCATAGATTCGGCAGAAATTCTAGCACAATTAAACTTTTACACACCTTGTCGATATCTTAGAACACGGAATTTATTTTCAGAAACATCGTACAGAACAAACTATGCAAAAAATAGCCCAATCGATGGAATGATGCGCCGCCTGTATAATTTGCATTGCAGAACTTTTGAAATCAGTATGTCCAAGCAGCAAATAAAAATTAAGCTAAAACAGAATAGAATTAATGCATAACGGGTGGCAACTAAAATTTTGGAATTTCTTTCTCAAGCTGTCAAAAAAAGACAAACATACTTGAAGAAGATCTGATTTATTGAAATTAAAGATACATTGTCCATTATTGAAAAAAAAATTAGTGAACATTTGAAAACGGTCCGTAATCGGATGTTCGGCGAAGCTTCCGTTTGATGTCGGAACAGGAACGTTGTACGGCCTTCATGTCAACTTTGCGAATGCATCTCTTGATTCTACCAATCAACTGTTTTCAATTCGTGGCTCTCCAGTTATTTTTGTACACCAAGGAGCTCAAAACCCCGAAGAAATCTTCGATTGGGCGACACTGAGGCAGATTTGTCGGGTTGTGGTTTTTGGGTACAAATGGGATCGAATGGGTATTCAGGAACGATTGTGTTTTTTTGGCGTAATGCGATGACGCTTTATTCGGCTAAAACACGTATTGTCCATCAGCATGATGTTTTTGTAGAAACGGGATCAAAATTTTCTTCAAACATTCGTTCTGGTACACATATTGATTGATTGCAGTCGAAGCCGCAACATTTTCGCTTTTAAAATGTTGTAACGTATACTTTTTGCCGAGATTTCTGTGCAGTTCGTAGAACTGTACAACGCGCTCGCGAAATACTTTTTGTTTCGACGGCATTTTGAGCAAAACTGAGCAAGCATAAACAAAACAGAAAATATAAGCAGAAAGAGGAGAGAGAGAGAGCTAACACATACACACTCTTATTTCTCTCTGAGCTCGTTTGTTGTTGAGCATAGAGGCCTCGAAAAAATTCCAAAATTTTAGTTGCCACCCGTTAGTTATTAACATTGTAAAAAATCATTGTATGTAGTCTACACTGGTTTGACAAAATGAATAAATAAATAATAGTGGAACCCATAAGAAACCACTATTATAGGAACCAAAGTTAGCAATTACCTCTACTACTGGAACAGTGTTCCTATTAATGGAGAACAAGTTTAAAAAAAAAGAAGAAAGAATTACAATGTTATTCTTTTTCCTACCAAAACAGAGATTGAAAGCTATACATTTATGTATACAAATTGTATGTACATCGTTTATTGATTTTTTAATAAATAAATTTGCTTTGTTCCTCCACTACTACACACTTAGAAAAATTCATGTAAATTTAGGTGCTCTGAGAGTGACATATACGAGCGCCAATTGAAGTCATAACAGACGCAAAATATAGGTCAATCAAACGTACTTTTCGCCGAGCAACGAACTTTTCAGACTCGGAGCTTTTAATATTACATGACATGTTTGTTTGCGTCTCATCTTTTATGCCAAAGACGGATTCTGTCACGAGTAAAATTAGTTATTTCTAAGTGTGTAGCCCACCCACCCTATATGAAGACTACCTAACTCATTTTTTACCTTGTTTCAAGATCATCCTCGGTCAAGGCAACCCGAGGACTTATCACTATTAACAAGGACTAAGGATTACTGAAAAAAAATCATGTTCCCCTAGTTTGAAGCCTGAGACCGACAGATGCAAGCGGCCCAAATGAAATCGAGAAAATCAAATCAATCAAGCGTACTTTTCGTCGAGTTGCGTATGCTTCGGTTTAGGAACACTTAATTTTACATGACATGTTTGTTTACGTTCCATTATTTATGTCAAAATGGATTGCGTCTCGAGTAAAAATAGTCATTTCTAAGTGTGTAGTCAAGACCAGGAATCGGTGGTAGATCTTTCATCCCGTAACGTAGCATGAAAAGGTGATCCACCCACGTTACGGGGAATCATATGTTTAAAACGTATGCCATTTATTTTCCGTGTAGATGTCGAAGTAACTCCAGACTTTATCTTACATTGTGAAAATGTGAAAATTAGTTAAGCTGTTTTGTTTAGGATTAGAGTAACTCCAAAAATGCAAAACCAGATGGAACAATGAAAAACTAATCCCTTCTTGTGTAAAATAACTTTCAACTCAAAAGCTGTGAAAGAGTAATTTCTGCTTATTTTCGTAACAATTTCCCATCAGACACCAGTTTTCCTGCACAAAAGGAGCGCAACGGCAAACTCCGCATAAAGCGGCATAACTCCACGCACACACAAATCACTCCTCACCGGGCGGACAATCGCGCACCTATCGTATCGCTCAGATTAATCTTGTATTCTTATTTAATTTTATGATTATAATTTTGCATAAAACACGTCTTGCGTTTTCATTATTATAATAAAAGTACGGTTCGCTCTGAAAACAGCTTTACTTGGCACGATGGCACGGCGGTGGTTGCAAGTGAATGGACCTCGTTCTCGCTATATGTAGGTATATCCAAGCCGCGCCAGGTCCGTTCGGGTGAGTGCGAGAAAAGCGTCCCGAGATAAAATTGATGATGATGGAATTACGAATCCACACGGCAATCATCCGTCGTGTTGTACCTCTGAGAAAGCTACCCTGGCCCTGGCTATTGGCTTGTGTTCCGCAACCATCAACTCCTTACCGGAGAAGCAGTACAGTGAGAACCACTTCCACCCAGCCGGGCAATGCACAGCCAATATGCATTTCGTTTTAATCTTTCGCACTGAATGTATTCAGAACGGGGAGAAATGTGAACGGTGCTGGAATTGATCGGATTTGAATTAGGTAACCAATTTTTTAGAATGAATCTTTATTTAAAAGACACATAATTGTTTTAAGAGGTATACATTACTGTGATTTAAGATATCGTTTTTACTCCACCAAGCTCAATCGATTTAAAATCTCCCAAAATTTGAGCTCATTTGCATGTGAACTCATCATACTGCACTGACCCTTTGCAGTTTATATGGGAATTACTTTAAGAAAAGTGAGCTTTTTGTTCGTCTCGTTCTAGCCGTCCACCGTAATGTTTGCTATCTATACTAAAACTATTTTTTCCCAGCTACAACTTTGCTGAAGACCACATTTTAATTGAAGCTCAGGATAATTAGCTATTAATTGATTACCATGATGGTGTTCTTCTGACATGCTTGGTGTACTTCGTACGAAGAATAGGGCAAAAAATCCAGGCTACTGTGTCATAAGTTCGAGATGCAGTGTTACCCAGAAAGTTATCAGCTTCTAAATCAATTAATAACTAATTACCTTGAAGATTAATAAAAAAAAGTGGTCTGGGGCAAAGTTGTTGCTGATAAAATTTCACATTAGAAAACAAAGCAAGCATACCCGTAAATCATTATGACGAAGACCAATGACGTTGAGAACAAAAATTTAACTTTTCCCATAGTAATTCTCTTATAAACTTAAGCTCAAATTTTGAGACAATGATCAGGACCAGTTTTGAAATTGATTGAATATTGATGATTGAACCAACCCAATATACATTCAATAATCTTCAAGCTTGTTTTTCGATCAATCAATCAGCATTAGGTCATTTACTCTAATAGGTTTGGGTAATCCCAAAACAGGACTCTTTGTTAAGCCTTCGCTTACGTCACAATTTCCTTCGTAATTCCACCCTATTAAGCAAAACAGAAGTGAATCAAAGTGCAAAGTTCCATAATTTCACGGTTCACGTCCAACGTTGTCTCAACATTTTTCAGAAAATTTAATAATTTTTTTAACGGGAAACTTCCTTGACCACCGCCAAAGATCCTTCCTCTTCCACGGGACGACGACGATGACGACGAGCGGGTAAAGCCACAAACCATCTATTGTGGGTAAAAATATGATTGCAAATTACACCGATACACAGCCCTTCGGTTCGGTTCGGATCAGTTCAGCTGCCCTTCAACCACTGGCGCGAGGATCCAGAAGCGATGCACCGCCGCGGACGGGGCGCAGTTGTGGTATGCAAAGTAAGAAATGAATCGCGGTTCGGCCCCTTCGGCCTGCGAGAAACCCGTGAGAATCCCCTCGAGAGGTGGGTGAGAGAAGCCGGGTAACCTGGCTGATGGCTGATGGCTGGAAGCAATTTGCCTGAACCCATGCCCATATCCATGAAGAACATAATACTGCGGCAGTTGGAACAAGGAACCTTGCCTCTGCCCGGTGGAGTGAAAGAGACAAAATTAAATTACGAAAAATTATATCTTGGGCCATATCTGCATATTAGTGGCTGGTGCACGAATTGCTGTTGAGTGTGTGTATTGGGAGTAAGGAACAAGGAGAGGGACGACTTTAAGGCTTCATTGCATGGGACAGGATTAATGGGAAGAGGGCAGGCAAAATCTTCATTTCATAAGTGCAGCGCGCAGAAGGAAGATGACTGCAGCAGGAGTGTGTATGAATTATAACGAAATTGGTTGTGATGGAGGATTCCTAGGGATGGCGGTGCTAAATTAGGTTTCATTAATTTAAAAGTGAAGGTCATAGATTAAAAAAAAATTACAATATCAATTTAATGCACTCTTCTTATAAAATCTGTACACCAAAATGTATAAGGGATGTTTTGGATGCACATCCATTACTATGCGCTCTTATCTATGAGCAATGAGCAATCTGATTTGTTTTTTAGTATACTCCAGAAAGGTCTATAAAACATCAAACTTTGGAACTTTATAGAAGTGAACATGTGTCTGGGAAAATAATTGATTTTTAAAACAGTTCCATTAATTTCAGGGCAGTGTTTAGAAAATTGCGATAACTTCAGAGTACCTACGAGAACATCAGTAAACCGGAGAACAGCTCAATTAACTTCAAGGATTGAATAATTGAATAACTTCAAGGATCGAAAGATTTTAATTATCAGAGAACTTCAAAGCAGTTCCATTAATTAATTGCAGGAACTTTCAAGAAGTGCCGATGAATTATGAAATAATATGACAATTTCAGGAATGAACCAAATGTTTTTGAAAAATTGCAGGGTCTTCAGGAAAGTTCCATAAATACCAGGAAAATTGTTGAAACGTATGAGAAATTCTGAAAAATTCTTGAAAAATTAGGGAATTTCATGAAATAACGAACATATCAGGCAAGTCCATAGAAGTTCAAGTAAGTTCAGATATTTTAAAGGAAATTAATTAAGCTTCAAGGAAGTATCGAAAAGATCAGAAAAATTGCGGGAGCTTCAGGATAAATTAAAGAACAACAGGAATTTCAAGTAACTTCATATTGCAGGAACTTTTAAAAAGTGTTTCTATGGTTCAGAATATTCCGCTTTCTTATTCCTCAATTTTCCATTAAAATACAGAGAGAGAGGCTCACTTTTTTGAATCATAATTTTACCATGAAGGAACATTTCGAAATTCATAACCATAGTAAACTATTCAAAATAAGTTCACACACTTCAAAATTGAAGAATTGAAAGAAAAGTCGCCCTACTTCAGTATACTCAGAGAGAGCAATTCATGTGTCTGGGACTTGGCGATTAAAATTAGTCCTCCCTCGCATAGGAGATTGAAGGCAAAAAGGAAAAAGTGCTTTTTTTTCAAGCACTGCTCCCGATAAATTGCTGTCAAGACATTTTTTTGAAATATTCTCAGATTTTTGCTCCCCATCCAAAATTTATTTTCTATATAGCCCAATAGCCTCTGTGAAAAAAATCAGCTCACTTGCTCATACAGCAGTTTCAGGCAAATTAGCTAAAATAAAAAGGTTTTTTGAATCAACCTTCCTCGATTTATATGAAACTTTGCGTAACTGTTTGTTATGGACAATGATTCACAATTTTGCCCCTGGGCTTTGGCAAAAACTTGAGGTAGTTTAATTACGCTACCAGGTCCCTGGGCTGATCTGGATCTTTACCACATTGGAAAGATGCACACTAGTGCTGCCAGATCAGTGTTGATGCTTACAAAAAGTGCATTTGAACCCGCTTATAAAAGCATATTAACAAATTAATCATCACCGTACATTGTTTATTGCTCTGTACTAATAATAAATGATTAAGCACAGCATTTGATATTTTAGAAGAAATATAAGAAATCATCTGTTTTTTTTTTCTTCAATAAATCCTTTATTGAATTGAATTTATTTCTATGGGTATGCACGTTTGGAAAGTATCATCACAAAGATTCTGCACTCGGTCTACAGCTTGTAGGCGAGAAGCGTTGTTTTTGTTTTAGTTTTTTTTTATTAAGCACAAGATCTTCAAGAAAACTAACAACACGAAGTCTGGTAATGGCAATGTTTCATTCAAAACGTCAAGTATTTCAAGAATATCGGAATGGAAACCACCATGCTCGCAGCTCTAAAGGCTCTTAGTTTTGAAGCAAGACAGCGTCCTGAGGCATTCACCAATGAAAGCACAGAACAACCGCCACAAACTGTTATCAATGACTCACAAAGCGCAAGAAGGCAGTCCCAACATATTGCAGTCAGAGAACTGTGGAACCACACGATCAACAATAAAATTAGAGTGGCGCGTCTAAACTACTTTGGACATGTGGTAAGGAACACATCCCAAGGAATACTAGGGAAAGCTCTCAATTACCGCGTGCATGGAAAAAAAGAAATTAGGACGACCCTGCTTCATGTGGAAAACGAGTCTCAAACAGGACTTCGAAAGAAGCAATACAACAGCGGCCCATTGGAGGGAATTGGCATACAACCGTAGCGAATGCAAGACGGCCACAAAGAAAATATTCAACGCATTTATCGAGTCTGAATATGAAGATTCGAAAGATTCCGTGAGCACGGAAAACACGGAAGATGATGTACGATTGTCGGAATTTGAAGGATTTTTGACTCCGGGCAGCGAAGAGGAGCCTTTCCACGGATTTTAGCAGCTAAAAAATGCAAAACATGGTCCTCTGTACGTTTACTTTCCAACTTTTACTAATACTACTGTTACTCCGACTATCCCCTACTTGAAACATTATTCCTCCCTATCCGGCATCTTAAGCAGGATTCAATTGATCCCTGTGATTATTATTCTGTGGTGCCAAATCTTTACCTCTACCCTTGTGCTGTATGGACAGTGATGTTTAACTGGAGACCTGGCCCTATGACCCCCTTCTGTGTTTGAAAATGACAAAGATTAACAATTTTGCTAAAATTCTGCCATTTTGAAACATGTAAAATTGTCGAAATGGTGTATTTGATATTTCTCAAAAATTGCAGCACGAAACCGACATTAATCGTTTTTTAGACCATCCAGGGTACGAGATGGCATTACATATAGGTCCCAGATGCCCTGAAAGCAGGGACAGTTGATCACTAACTCCGCTTCTTTTGTCCTTTCACAGTTATTAATTGCGAGCTTTCTATGCCAACCAACATATGAGCCAATAAAACTCTATGTCCAGGGAAGAAAATTTACAACACGAAAAATGTTCTAGACCGACCGAAAATCGGCTTCATAATACCGACTAGGCTATCTGAGGCCCTTCTTGTCGACCACATGATTTATCAAATCGATTTCGGAAGGTTGCGAATGGAGCCACATTGCGGGTGCCGACAATCCGGCAGTTTTGGTTTCGAGGGGAATCGGGCCGAAAGAGATGCTCAACAACAACTCTTGGTGGCCATGCTGGCTAACTCAGGATCGGAACACTTGGCCAATCTCAGTGGACCCTCTGTCTGAGGAGGAATGTGAAGAGAAAAAAAGGCGGACGGCAGTTGTCACCGCGGCTTCGGCGCATCGCCATATGGTTGCGGTTGATGCGGTCACTTCGAAACTCAAGGGAAGATCGACCGACTGGATTCCTATCTTCAGAAGAGCTACGCAAGGCGGAGTTCGTTCTCAATCGGAAGGTCCAGGAAGAAGCGTTTCCAGAAGAGCTGAAAGCTGTCAGGAGGAATGAACCTGTTTCCAGAAGGTCACCCTTACGCTGGTATAGCCCGTTTATTTGCGAAGAAGGCATTTTAAGGATTGGTGGGCGTTTGAAGAATTCAAGAGAGTCAAACGCCACCAAGCACCCTATGATACTGCCAGCACGTCATCGCTATACCTGAATCACCATCGTTTGCTTCACGCTGGTCCCCAACTTTTGTTGGGATCAATCCATCAACGCTTCTGGCCATTAGGAGGAAGCAATGTTGCCAGAAAGGTAGTTCATGAATGCCTAACGTGCTTCAGGTTGAAACCAGAGCTGGTGCAGCAATTCATGGGAGAGTTACCTGCATCGAGAGTCACAGTTTCTCGCCCTTTCTCGAAAACTGGTGTTGATTACTTTGGACCGGTGTATATTCGGCCAGGACCACGTCGAGTTGTTGTCAAGGCATACGTATCCATTTTTGTATGACATGACCGTTCGCATCGAACTGGTGTCTGACTTTCCTCTACGTGCGACGTTTCATCGCACGTAGAGGAAAGTGTACCGATTTGTATTCGGACAACGGCATGAATTTCGTTGGAGCCCGAAACCAGCTGCAGGAACTGTTTGTATTATGGAAGGAGAGACAACATCGAGATCAAGTGTCTAGGTTCTGCGCTGATGAAGGGATTTATTGGCACTTCAACCCTCCCAGCGCACCCAACTTGGGAGGACTGTGGTAAGCAGCAGTATGATCGGATGAACACCATCTCCTACGGGTCATCGGTTATAACCAGGCTTCCGGAAATCTCACGCGTACACAAATGCGACAGCGAGCTGTGAGACGGAGCGTCGCATGACTCTCAAATCCATGGTGTGCTACATTATTGTACAAAAGAGAGACCAGAACGATGCGCGCGACAAGCTACACGCTCCCCAGTAAGAATTGTCGGTCCGATGCGACTCCGATGAGAAACCGATGCATCGGACTATCGGCCTTATGTAAGCCCGATAAAACAGTCCGATTTGACCCCTTGTATCGTGCTAATTTGCAACCAAAACATCGGAATTGTAGACCTCGAGAGCGTGCTCTCGCTCGGTTTGTGGCACTGATGTGACTCCGATGTGGAACAAAATTTTGCATGGCTCATCGGGCTCTCATCGGGGTGTCGATTTTCGCTTTTGAGCGTATTCCTATCAGAATGACACTCCGACGTGAAGCCGATGTGGGGCAAAATTTTGTTCCTGACATCGTGCTCGCATCGGGGTGTAGATTTTTATTAAAATTGGATAGGGTAGGGAACATCTACGGCATAAACGCCCATTTCCGTCATATCCAGCGGAAACATCAAATAAATCAATAAATTCGCTGAATCAATCGAGCCCTTGGTATGACAGTTTATTTCAAAAGCTACAAAACAATTCTCGATGAACATTTCAAATGGTCCTATCTGCTTTGATCGATTCTCTTCATCGACTTTCTCTTTTCATAACCACTGCTATGCAAACAGATTTCGCGTTAATTCTACCACATGGTTTGATAAAGGAGGTTCTTATCTAGCGTCCAAAACGTCAAATACAACAGGGAAAGGTTTTGCAGCTGAGTTATTGACGAAAGAGAAAGTCGATGAAGAGAATCGATCAAAGCAGATAGGACCATTTGAAATGTTCATCGAGAATTTATAATTATGAGAACGCATAAAATGAATGTTTACATTCATTCTTCTAAAAAAACAAATCAAGTGCGCCGAGCGACACCATTTTTTCAGCCTGCACTCGTGTGCTGAATGGATTTCAATGGCATTTCAATGTGTTCTGCCGGAATTGAAACCGTATGACGGAATGGGCGTCAAATAGAGGTGTAAAGATTTTATCTTTATCACAACAATTTGTTACTCCTTTGGTAATCAACCGGTGTGATTGGTAAATCCATTTAGAAGTTGATTGAAACATTCTACTATGTATTTGTTAAGTGGTTAAGAGCTTAAGTGTGGTTTGCGCTTACTATGACGTACACTGGGGTATTTAACCCAATTATTATAAGAATTAGCATAATGAATATGACAATAAGCATAACAATAATGAGAATAAGAATAATTATACTGTACTAATAAAAGAAGCAATAACAAAAATTAGAATAGACGTAACAAATAAAATAATCTAAATAATTTAAAATTTAAATTGTCTGAAATTGTTAAAAAATCACATTTTATTTTAAATTATGCTAAATGTGATGAATCTACACGCTAGAAAGTTCTTTAAATTATATTACGTAATTTTAGCACAAGTGGAAAAAAATTCGATTTGACACATAGATGAAACAGCTGTGTTTCCAAAATCGAGATCCACGTGTAATATGAATAAGCATAATAAATAAAATAACTACCGTAATAATAAGGGTTAGTATGATAATAATAATAAAAGTAAGCATAATAAGATGGCGGAATACAGTTACACTGAAATTGGGAAATATTGTCAAATACCCCACAATATGGGTATTTTTGGAATCAGAATGACGTGCAGAGACCAGAAATAGATGTCTGACGCCGTTTTGAAATCCAAGATGGTGGCTTATGGATAGAGAGAAACTTGGAAATACTGTCAGATAACCCACAATATAGATATTTTTGAAGTCGAGGTAACGCGTAGGGTCCGGAAATCAATGTCGGATGCTGTTTTAAAATCCGAGGTGGTGGTTCCGGTTAGAGTCAAACTTTAAAATACTCCCAACTACCTCACAATATGGATAAGTTTGGAATTGGGGTGACGTGTAGGGACCATAAATTTATGACTAACGCCTTTTTTAAATCCTAGAGGCAGCTTTTGCTTAGAGATGAACTGTGGAAAACCTGCAAATAAAGCATGGCCCACTTAGTAATGGACTTTTTTTTTGCTTATTACAGCGCTCGTATTGGACGTATTGCGAAGCCTTTGACGTCTATTTGTTGACATCAACAATAGAAATAACAGTGTTTTTTGAGGTTATAAAACGCTCTTGTTTTGGAGTCAGTCATATTAAGGGAAAAGTTCGAGAATTTCGAGTAACCACGTTGAATAATTTGTTTCGTATTTTTTCTTAAAATATAAGGAATAGTATGCACTTGAGTGAAAACCGATTTCCAATCCGATAATTCATATTCGAAATAGACCCAAATCATGTTGTTTCATTACTAAGTGGGCCATGGTTTACCTCACAATATGGGTAGGGTAGGGTAGGGAGGGGGGGGGGTATGTGGAGGCAAGATGGGTCACCAAAGGATCATGTGATATCTTTCTCTGTGATGTTATTCGGGGGCTATTAATGGTATACTCTGACAGAATGAAGTACATGCAACCCTCCTACAAGAAAAAAAATGTTATACCTACATAATACTTTTTTGAACAAGATTTAATTTTTTTTATGTGGCCTTTGAATAAGCGCGGAGCAAGATGGGGCAAGAAGGGTCAGTCATCAAAAATTAAAATTAAAATGTTAAACCTTGTGGAAACATTGAGCGTATGTCAACAATGATGAAAATATAGGATAAATGTCGGCAACATCAATACTTTTACCCATTATCGTCAGCGACATCGGCCTTTGCGTTTCACATGCCAAAATTTAGCATTCTTAGATTTTATTTACTGCACCCACACGATAATAGATAAATGATTTGACGAAGTCAGCATTTACCATGCTCAGCAAACTAAAAAAAAACAGCTTCTATTCACCTTTTTTTCAATACCTTTTTAAGATAACAATTTATAGAATGTATATCACGACCAAGGATTATGATTAGGCTACTTTCTTGGCAGTTTTATAGAACTGAAACTAATTTATCACCCGATAGTGTACCGTCTGTCGCGCAATGCCAAAAACGTCGCAATTAGAAACACTGGAATAAGAGACCAGCGGAGAAAAAAAAACATGAATTTGGCAACAAGATAAACATCAAAGCAATCCTGGCATCACTTGCATTTGTAACTGCTTGCGAGTGACTTCGCCAATGCACAGACGATCGAGTACATGAGTGATTGTTAAACGATTTTAATACTCCTCCCTAATTGAAACAAACCATTTGTAAACATTGCAGATTGGGACCGCTTTTGACAGTTCGATTGGAATCATAATAGTGTCTCCACTGGTCTCTTATTCCAGTGTTTCTAGTCGCAATGCACCTCAAATCCAAACCAAAACTTAGGTTGACAGATGGCCTATTCTGCTCCTTTCAAAATGATTCGTTTTGCCGCAGTAAAGGTGAAACAACATGTTTTTTTTATTTATTGTAATATTTCCATGCAATATGTCAATCTTTGTATATGATGCGATGGATAAATAATGTATGCATAAATAATTTTTTTGAATTTTTCATAAGCGTATGGTTCACCCTGTCACGTTTTGATGATGGCGTGTATTGCCTAAGGAAAGCTAACATTTTACTATGTATTTTTTTATAGAAAAAAGGAGAAGGGTCTGTGCCTAAGGGCACGACCGGAAGCTTGACGTAGGACCGCTAGTGGACGTAACAAATGTGAACATTTAGTTCTTTTGTTTGTAAGCATATCAAATTTGTAGTATTTATTTCAAAGAGAAGATGATGAAGAGAATCCAAGGGATTGTCAACTTGAGTATTTTCGATTCATCTAATCGACTTTAAAAGGTGTATTTTTATTTTTTTTGTTATTTATGAATTTTTAAGTTTTGTGCATTTTGGTATTAAAGTGTATTAAATTCACCCCTCACAGGATTTCCTTCCGAATTATATGAATGGGGCCGGGCGGAAAGTATCGTTTGTACAGAACAGTCCGCATCGTGCTCTCTTGCCGTGCGGATCTATTTGCTTTTTGCTTAAGGAAGTGTTACTACTACCTAAAGCTACAACAAATTTAAACAGCACTTTTCAGTGCTCAACCTGTAAAAAATTTCTACCTTGTTCAACTCCTCTTATTCCTCTTCGATCCTTGTTTGGACCCTACCCGAGGTAATCCTTCTTGGATATCGATTTGGAAAATTCCTCTTCGATCCTTCAGATTCTTATAGTAATCTGCTGGGAAGTCGATTTGGATAAAAAATTTACTGCCGCCATGGCGCCTAAACGCAAAATAAAGGGGCAAACTCTTGACCCCCCTTCTGAAGAAATTAATTTGAGTAATCAATTTGATTTGCTCACGGATGATGAGAATGATCCATCATCCAAGAAAAATTCTAGTAAACTTTCCCGGCTTAATGCCAAGAAGGAAAAGATTCCCCCTATTGTGATAACCACTACCGATTTCCATGCTCTTCGCATGGAACTTTTGAATTTCG
Source organism: Ochlerotatus camptorhynchus (assembly GCF_037179485.1). Taxonomy (NCBI): domain Eukaryota; kingdom Metazoa; phylum Arthropoda; class Insecta; order Diptera; family Culicidae; genus Ochlerotatus; species Ochlerotatus camptorhynchus. Next base: position 1,590,698 of record NW_027040542.1, read on the forward strand.
TGAAAGTTAAGTTTTCACTACAAATTGGACGTCGGGGTGAATGCCGTGTATTGGCTGAAACCTTGGACGGATTTAAATGTCTTCTCAAGCATCTTACTGAGAAGAAGCACAAATTTTTTAATTACGACACCAAAACCGAACGTGTGTTCAAGGTTGTCATGAAAGGACTGCCCAGTGGTGAATCCCTGGATCAGATCAAAGATGAACTGGCAAAATTACTTGGAGTTGTGCCACTCCAAGTAATCAAAATGAAAATGAAATCCCGTCCTGGTGATTCGCGCAACGGGATTTCTAATGATTTTTATTTAGTTCACTTCAAGTCTAGTGAACTAAACAACCTTAAGGCCTTAGAAAAAGCTAGCCTTATGCTCCATGTCCGAGTGAAGTGGGAACACTTCAGGAAGACTGGAGGAAATTTTCAAAACCTCACTCAGTGCCGTAAGTGCCAGGGATGGGGTCACGGAACTAAAAATTGCTACATGCCAACTAAATGCATGAATTGTGGTGATTCCTCTCACGCAAAGGACGACTGTCCTGTGAAGGAAGATCCTAAGAAATTTAAATGTTCAAATTGTGGTGAAAACCACAAATCCAATTTTTGGGAATGTAAGACTCGCAAAGCGATCCTACAATCTCGTTCTAACCGCCAGGTAGGAAACGCTCCACGTTTCCGACCAGGTACAAATTCCTCTGCTGTTAAAAACGGTCAGCGAGGAACAAATTCTACATTCGTACCCGTAGGTACAAATATCACCCCTGCTTCAAATGTTTCATCTGTACCTACTCCTCTCGCTGCTAACAATGTTCAGCGAGTTAATGGAGCTACCTATGCTGCTATTGCAGCGGGTAGAAATCAAAATACTAACCAACGTTCTAACGGAAATTTTGACAATTTTGACTAAGGAAGCATTACTGCTCCTACAATGGAATTTTTACAGAATTCATTAATTGACATGATTTCTGATATGCTTAAATCTAACTCCATGTTTGATGCTATTCAAACTGGAGTAAAATTTGCTAATAATATTGTCATGACTTTAAAATTCAGTAATGGATTTTAAAGCATTAAACATTTTAAATTGGAATGCTCGATCTCTTAAAAATAATGAAGACGAGCTATTTAATTTTTTGAGAGTTCATAACGTGCATATTGCCGTTATAACTGAAACGTTCCTTAAACCTGACCATAAGGTTAAGAAGGACGCAAATTACTTGATTTATAGAAATGATCGTCTTGATGGACCCTGTGGTGGCGTTGCCATCATTATTCATAGACGAATCAAGCATAAAATTCTTTTTTCATTTGAAACCAAAGTTTTTGAAACTTTGGGAGTTTCTGTTGAAACAAAATTTGGACAACTTACGTTTATAGCTGCCTATTTGCCATTCCAATGCGTAGGCCAGCAAAAGAATTTTCTCAAGGGTGACCTCCAGAAACTTACCCGTCATAGGTCTAAATTCTTCATTATTGGTGATTTTAATGCAAAACACCGCTCATGGAATAATGCTCAAAGCAATTCCAATGGTAATATTCTGTTTGATGATTGTTCTGCAGGTTATTACACTATTCAATATCCAAACAGCCCAACATGCTTTTCTTCTGCAAGAAATCCCTCAACTATTGATTTGGTCTTAACTGATTCATGTCATCTTTGTAGCCAATTGGTTACCCATGCTGACTTCGGTTCTGATCACCTTCCAGTAACTTTTGAAATATCCCAAGAAATAATTTCTAATCCCAACAGCTTTACTTTCAATTACCATAGGGCTGATTGGGAGCAATATCGAACATTTATGGAATATAACTTCGATCCAAACATTCCTTTGCAAACCAAAGATGAAATTAATTATGCTCTTGAATCTCTGACTACTTCTATAGTTGAAGCAAGAGCTGCCTCAGTACCAAAATGCGAGGTTAAATTCGATTCAATTATAATAGACGATGATCTTCAGCTCTTGATCCGTCTTAAAAATGTCCGTAGGAGACAATTTCAAAGAACACGCGATCCTGCCATGAAAGTTATCTGGCGGGATTTGCAAAAACAAATTAAAAAGCGATTCTCTGCCCTGAGGAACAAAACTTTTGAAAATAATGTTTCTAAATTAGACCCGAGTTCCAAACCCTTTTGGAAACTCACAAAAATTTTGAAAAAACCTCAAAAGCCAATTCCAGCGCTTAAAGAAGGTGGTAAAATTTTGATCACAAATTTGGAAAAAGCTCAGAAACTTGCTAAGCAATTCGAGAGTTCCCATAATTTCAGTTTGGGTCTTACTAGTCCTATTGAGAATCAGGTTGCTCGGGATTTTCTGAATATTTTCTCTCGGGAAAATATTTTTGATGATTCCTGGGGGACTGATTTGGACGAAGTAAGGTCTATAACTAAAAAGTTTCAAAATATGAAAGCTCCAGGTGATGATGGAATTTTCTATATCCTCATCAAAAAACTCCCAGAGAGTACCTTGTCTTTCCTGGTAAAATTATTTAACAGATGTTTCCATTTGGCATACTTTCCTGATAAATGGAAAAATGCTAAAGTTGTTCCAATTTTGAAGCCGGAAAAAAATCCAGCTGAAGCTTCTAGCTACCGTCCAATAAGTTTGCTTTCTTCAATAAGTAAACTTTTTGAAAAAATAATTTTGAATAGAATGATGCTTCACATCAATACGAACTCAATTTTTGCAGATGAGCAGTTTGGATTTCGCCATGGGCATTCAACTACTCATCAACTCTTGAGAGTTACCAATTTAATTCGTTCAAACAAATCTGAAGGCCACTCAACTGGAGTTGCTCTTCTAGACATAGAAAAAGCATTCGACAGTGTTTGACATGAAGGTTTGATTGCTAAATTGAAAAAGTTTAATTTTCCACTTTACATTATGAAATTAGTTCAAAATTATTTAACTGACAGAACTCTGCAGGTAAATTATCAAAATTCCAAATCTAATCGACTACCTGTTAGAGCAGGAGTTCCTCAGGGTAGCATTCTTGGGCCTATATTGTATAACATTTTCACTTCGGACCTCCCTGATTTGCCTCAGGGTTGCCACAAATCTTTGTTCGCTGATGACACAGGCATTTCCGCTAAAGGAAGAAGTCTTCGTGTTATTTGCAGCAGACTTCAGAAAAGTTTAGATATTTTCTCTTCTTATTTACAAAAATGGAAGATTTCTCCCAACGCTTCCAAAACTCAACTTATAATATTTCCACATAAGCCTAGAGCTTTGTTTTTGAAACCTAATAGTAGTCACATAATCACTATGAACGGAGTTCCAATTTCCTGGTCAAACCAAGTGAAATATCTTGGATTAATACTTGACCAAAAATTAACTTTTAAAGATCACATTGAGGGCATTCAAGCCAAATGTAACAAATATATTAAATGTTTGTATCCTCTTATAAACAGGAAATCCAAACTTTGCCTGACGAATAAACTTCTAATATTTAAACAAGTTTTTAGACCGGCCATGCTTTACGCTGTGCCAATATGGTCTAGTTGTTGCACTACCAGGAAAAACGCACTTCAAAGAATTCAGAACAAAATTCTGAAAATGATTTTGAAGTTGCCTCCCTGGTACAGTACTACCGAAGTACATAGAATTTCGAATGTTGAGACTTTAGCACAAATGTCCAACAAAATAATTAATAATTTCCGGCAAAAATCGTTACAATCCTCAATTGCAACGATTAATTCCCTTTATACTTAGATAAGATTTAGTTTTAGTTATTTAGTTTTAAGCTATCAATTGTTATACTGACATGCAGGTTTAAAAAACCTGTTTAAAATACTGAATTGCCAAGACAGAAACAATGTAAAAACACTTAGATATATATCATAACAATTAAGGCTGGTACGTTACTGCAGTAACTGGAGCACCTAGGTTAAAAATGAAATGTAATTTATTTTGAATTTGGAACAAATAAAGAGTTAAAAAAAAAAAAAAAAAATCGTTTGTACAGAATATGTAAAAAAGGAGGGGCTTCGAGAGATTGAATTCGTGAGAGCTAATTTTCTCACAAATTTGATTTTATTGGCTTTCTGGGGACTGAATATACAACCAAAGCGAATTATTCCCACTTCTCTCAAATTCAATATGGATTTTTAACACTTTCTACCAGCGTGTTCTGGAAAATGGTCGGACGATGATTAATCTCACCAATACATTCGGGCCTACAATTCCACACCTTCTATAGAGACCAGGTTGAGCCATGATAGCTAGCTGAGCTGCTTGCGGGAACTGATGACCTTGACCAATGTCCAAATAATACTCTTAACAAATTTATGGTGGTCCTGAAAAGGATAGTTTTGTAGTGATGGTTGAGTAATGCTGAGCTGAGCACTACGAGCTACTGATTCCGATCCTAGCCTTGCGGTGGGACTTCTGCTTCCTTCTCTATGGTTGCTCATATGAGCTCTGCAGCTTGATGCTTGCAGGCAGCCTTTCGTTGTTGTTGTTGAAAGCACTCCTGCTGCTGCTGCTGAACTGGACACAACCACTTACGGTGATTGAAAGAGCACCATTCAGTGGGACCGCATCGAATTCGATTTTTAAGTCTGCGTTAGGGGATGCGCTGTTTTCAGACATTCGGTGATAATTTTGATCACCATTGCAACAGTTGGACATTTGGAATTTTTCAATAGTGACCTATTGAAAATTAACTAAGCGTTCATTTTAGCAGTTTGTTAGATAAATTTCCAATCGTTTGACTTGTTTAGAATTATAATCTATCTGCTATTGGTCGAAACCTGACCTCTTTTCGTAATGCTGTGCATTTTGGTTTTTGAAATTGCGTGGATTCTATAGATCCTGTGGAGATCTATCTAGCCCTGATGTATGTGTTGGTAGAGGGAAAAATGTAAACTTTGCGGGAGACGATGTCTTAACACTCGAAAGCAATTTTGTGAAATATGAAGTAAAACAAATCCTAGCTAGTTCTGCATGATGATTTTGTTTGATTTTATTTATTTGTAAAGTCGCCGGGAAATACCCGCTGGCGATTTGTTTTTTATGATAACTCCTTACTTGAATACAGGCAAAAACTCACAAACAGGCTGCTTTTTCATGGTGTGATAATTCAATAATCAATAAATTATCTCAATATTTAGTGGCAAACCATTCATAAATTTTGGTAACATACAAAAAATTCTATAATCCACATTAAATGTCATATGTAAGCGCCGATTGAAACAATCTTTTCGACGTCACTACAAGAGTGATTGATTAAACGAAAGAAACGAATCGTGCGGAATGAAAGCCGAGGAAAAACTAATTGCACCAATATATTCAGGCCTACAATTCCACACCTTCTATAGACAGGTTGAGCCTTGATAGCTAGCTGCTTGCGGGAACTGATGACCTTGACCAATGTCCAAATAATACTCTTTAAAAAAAATTTGGTGGCCCTTTTCACCGTTTTGTAGTGATGGTTGAGTAATTCTGAGTTGGGTGTTCAACACGGATGAGGCTGTCGAGCTGTTTGTCGTTTGGAGCGAAGGTGACACGCTTGGCATAGATGACCGACCCGCAGCGACTCACGAAGAGCTACTGATTCCGATCCATAGCATAGCGGTGCAGCTTTTTCCTCCTTTGATGGTTGCTTATGTGGGCTCTGCAGCTCGCTGCTTGCAGGCAGCCTTTCGTTGTTACTGGAGAACAATTTTCAACGCCACACGCCGAAAGCACTGCTACTAATTTCGACGACTGAACACAGTGGTGTGGTCGTTGGCAGCGTGTGGTTCTGAGTATGGCGATGAGTGTGCAAAATATTACGCAATTCCATCCTCCCTATTCGCACGCGCCCGAGGATCGGAGGCGAATGCCACTTCGACTTGTTTCGTCTACTGACGACTGTGCTGGGGAAGCAGCATATTCATGTAGGTAATTGGTGGATTTGTTAGTTAATTCGACGCTTTTGGACAATGCTGGACATTTGCCAGTTTTTCAATAGTTTCTTGTTGAAAATCAACATTCGGAAGCATTGTTATCGATGCGTAACCATATTTCTGATCGATTGGTGATAAAATTATTGAAATTGGACCAGGGGCAGCTGAGTTACCAACGTTCAAAATCTTTCTTAATTTGTTACATGTTCCATTTTCGGTTTTCACAAAGTGTACCCCCATATAGAAATCAAAGACGTAGTCCTACGTCAAAAAGCGTTGATAACAAAACATCAAAAATTATTCACAGCAAATCGATTCCATTTAAGACACCATGAATAAACATGATTGTGCAAGAATAAAGAAAAATAGGCATGAAACTATCACTGACTTATCTTGCCCCTCTTTACCCTATTTTCGGAATGGAGGTGACGTATAGGGACTAGAAATTGATATTTGACGCTATTTTGAAATGCAAGATAGTGGCTTCCGGTTAGAGCAAAAATAAGATAAAGCTGTCAATTTTCATCGATAACTGATCCAGCCGAAGTAAACACATTAGAATGTAAGTCAACCGACGAATGCGATCCACAGAGCTTGGCATAAAGACAGCCCGGTGAAGGGTTGGTTGGAAATGCTAACATGAAGCTTTAGTGTGATAATTTATTAGCTAGAGAATGATGTTTAGAAGAGGGTAGGTGGATATTTCCGTTAGAGTACGGCAGTATGAAAATTGAATAGAAGTTGAAAATGAGCGAAGGGCCATTAATGGTACAGTTTTTTAAGTCAGACGCACATCTTTTGCCTAACCCGTACGATGTACGCGATGTGTGTCTGACTTTAAAATCTGTCGCATTAATGGTCCTTCGCTCATTTTCAAATTCTAATCAATTTATTAATTAAGTTATTTTTTTTTCAGTTTATTCATCATTATAAAAAAAAAAAAACCATCGGTTGTTGCTCTAGCCTTAAAAACTCATCCCATAGTAATTGATATATTCTATTTAGTTGAGCTTTGCAATAAGTTGATTCACTGACCGCTTTTAAAATTACGATGTATACTATTGTGAGAGTAATTCTCCGGATTTTTGGTTGGTTTTAGTTTGATATGAGAGTTGCTTTGGGATGAGTTTTAGAAGAAGATTGTTGCAAATATTATCATTAGGTTGTGTCAAATATGCATGGTGGATCACAGCTCCCGTATATTTCATATATATTAAGGTCCTCAACAATTGCGCCAAATTTATACGAATTTGGTTACGATTTGAATTTGAGGGAGAATTTGAAAGTTTGTTTGGAAGAATCAAAATAAAAGAATTAATCTACCTGTAGTAAAATCAAAAATACATTAACCTTCCAGCAATCGCGGTGCGCTGAGTATACGTACTATTCAAACATGACTTTTTTCAACAACATCCATGGATATTTAAAAAAAAATGTATAAACATCACTAGAATGAGAAAGAGTTAATTTTAAAATACAATAAAAATCCGGAAGGGCGACCCCGGCGTAGTGGTTAACATCCATTCCTCTCACGCCAAAGTCACGAGTTCGAATTTAACCCCCGGGCCCAGGAGTGTTAAAGTGACTATAATAAAAAAAAAAATCAGAATTAAATGGAGTGAAATAATATTTTTATCCACTTAAAAAAAACATCATATTTTGGGGTGATTTTACGTGACTGCTTGGGTTAATTTAAATAAAACAAAAATCCAAAGACAGGTAAAACTATGCACAACGACTTTGTTGAAGACCACATAACGATTCAACTCTTGAAGCAATAAGTTGTTCTTAATTTAGTTAAGAGCGGTTTAAGCCTAGTGCTTCGCGCATACCTACAGGTGTATTTATCTTCTACATGGCTTTCACGCTCTTTGAACGAGCTTTTGCCTGCTCTCATCTTTGTGTTCTAGATGCACTTCTACAGTTATTAATTGAGAGCTTTCTATGCCAACCAATGCATGAATTTGTATATTGTGTGGCAAGCACAATGATACTATATGCCCAAGGAAGTCGAGAAAATTTCCAACCCGAAAGATTCCCTCGACCGGACCGGGAACCGAACCCACCGCCTCTGACTTGGTAATACCACGCCTTTAACGACTAGGCTATGAGGCCCCTACCTACAGGTATCTTCTTCTTCTTTGGCTATTACGTTTCAACTGGAACTTTACGTCTGCTCTCAACTCGATGCACTTCCACAGTTGTTAATTGAAAGCTGTCTTAGCCTGTACCATTTTTGCATGTGTATTATTGTGTGGCAAGTATACGCTATGCCCAGGGAAGTTGAGAAATTTTCCTATCCGAAAAATTCCTAGACCGGACCGGGAATTGAACCCAGCCGCCTCCAGCATGGTCTTGCTTTGTAGCCGCAGCCTTTATCGACTGAGCTAAGGGAGGGCCCTGCTTTATACCTACAGGTATAAAGAGATTGAATATATGTACCAAGCACTATGCCTTAAGTATCCTTGGCCAATATTTAGTAAGTTTTGATTGTTTGAAAGTTAAATGCATACTTTTATGTCAATTCCAATACAAGCTATGATATTCTCCCACAAATCCACATCCTAACCGCATTTGTTTAGCATCCACTTGGCATAGAGATCTTAATACACATTAAAAAGCATTGAGAAGTATGGGGTTTTAAAGTTGACTCACCCTAAAGATCAATTAAAAAAAACAGTGATACTTACCGAGCTGTTCAAGGTTTTTAATTATTTCGTCAGTATAACCTATATTTATTTAGGGATAAAGTAATAAAAATAATTGAATAACGATAAAAAAGGATGAGAAGTAATAACATAATGAAATTATTCACTGAAATACGATAGAGTGAAGTCATTAAAATTTGCAAATCGATTTACGTACTTTCGGTCATGCTTGATTCCATTCATTTCTCTGCATTGGTTCTTGGTCTGCAAATCAAACTTAGTCAATAATACGTTAAGTTATACTTTAAAATGATGTCGTTAACTTACATTCTGGTGTATCAAATTGAGAAAATTCGGGACTTAAAAAAAAAACTTTTCGGAACCGACAATGAATTTTTCGTAATCGTTTTAGTCGAATATTGAAAGCGTAATAAAACGAATAAGTAATTTTGCTATTCAAGGAAAACATGACAGAAGGGTCTACATCAAAACATAAACAATGACTTGGATCGTCGGTTTCTTACGAATGACAACACACCCACTCAAACTAACTAAATCATCTGACAGAGACATGTTTGTTCTATGAGCTAGTTTAGTCAGATTTCGTGGATGGGTGGTCATTCAAGAGAAATCGACGTGCAAAGTCATTGTTTACGTTTCGAGTTATACCCTTCTGATATGTTTCCCCTATATTGTAATATTTCAGGACAGGAGCACGACAGCTTATTCTCTCATTTTTTCATTTTACTTTGCATTCTACTCTCTTCTTCGCTCAGTTCGAGCAATTCCACTCGCGAAAAGCAGAGAAGAGTAACTCTCCAGCCCGACAGCAGCTAGTTCGTCCGACGGCATTCTTACTGGGCAATCACATGCGACTGTTTCATTGAAACATCTCAATGCGCTCTCTCAGGGCGCCATCGCCGTGCGCTGTTTCGCATGCTTTGACTCTCGCGGTCCCATCATAAGTGATGTTGTCGGGTGACGAGATAAGGGACTGCAAGGGTTTGTCAACAGAAGACTTGTGTGCCATTTTCGTATGTGTCTTTTGAAATGGGGTGAAGTTTTTAGATGGTTCCAGAAATATCTTCTAGTATAGATTCAAGCAGACTCAACACATGGTTCCAGAGATATACTGGAATCACCGTAAGATCACCACTCATGATCCTAGGAAGACGCAATGGCTTGTCAAAAGAATGCTAAAGGAACGTAAAGGAAGGCTACGTGAGCGGTGGATGGCAACCTTACGGTAGTTGGGATACCGTTAGCATGTTAGCACCCAAATAATACCGGAATATCTGTGAAACTATGTGTCCTTCAACAAGTCCTTATGCGGAAATCTTCTAAAATACATTTTTTGGAAGCCTCTGAAGCTTTCAGCCCATTTGGTGGAAAAATAAACAAATTATTGCGCATTTGCACCAAACAAAACTCAGAATCCCTCAGAATACTTTTACTCAGACCAGTAAAAATATAAATGGACGATTTTGAATGTAAAACAGCACTATACTATACAAGATCATATGGTCGGCCTTAAGTCAGAAGCGACTAAGTAGCAAAATAAAAACAAAAAATGAGTTAATGATATCATAAGATCAAGAATTCCCTCAGTTACATTTCAATTTAGCAGCCAGATTTGAAAAATTAGAGTAGCACGAGAAAACGATCAAATGATTTTTCCCATTACATAAGACACAATATTGAACAGCCAACTTTAAATTCGTTTTTCTCAAAATCAAATAAAAAATTCACATTTCGGTCTGACTTGACCGATCATATCAACACGCTAGTAATGATAGAACTCTGAAGATTAATATTTTATTTGTCTGGCTTGAGTGAACACTATTTTAAGGGATTATTTTCAACGCAGAAGTGTACTTTGCTGCAAAAACGTTGGTGGTGACTTCTCATTGCATACACACAAGTCTGCACTTAAAAATTAACCAAGTTTAACATGTTGTAAATGTGTTCTGTGAGATCAATTGAGTTGAAATTTTTGACACAAAACTTGCTTTTCCATTGACCTTCGTCCGATCAGCTATGCACAAATTTTATTTTTAATGTCACCTTCCAGCAGGTGCTTCAAAAAATTTGGTATTTCTTACACGTGAAATTCAACATATTTGTAGTTTTGCGTCAAAATTTCAGCCCAATTGATCATAACAGAACACATTTATAACATGTTAAACTTGGCTTGTTTGTATGAAAACGACCTTTGTCCGATCAACTTTGCACCACAGTGTACGTAGGTACGAAATGGTGGATTAAGGTTAAAGTAATAAATTTAGGAACAATTTGTGTCATATCTGTATTACGGATTGTTGCTAAGCTTCTTGCTTCAGGAATTGTATTGAATACCTGTCAATCAACAAAACTTATTACGGCAGCAACTGAATTCTTCAGATGTGTTAGCGCTCACAGGATAGTTCATATCAGCCACCATGATGCTGAATTGAAACAATCAATTTGCGACGACAGATTTCTAAATAGTCCTAGTGTTAGTACCGTGGACCCTCGGTGAAATTAAAAAAAAAGCATATTAACGAGCAAATAAACCACAACTTGATTGTACATTTCGCTTACCAAAGCCACATCTCTTCCTTCGTTCGTTATGAATGGGCTATTTTTCAAGTTAATCCTTTAATCAACGAAAATTGCCGCTAGGAAAACTTTGTTGGTCATAGCCATCCGACACCTCTTCTCCATGTTCGATAAGAGTGTAGTAGCTAGGTCGCTTTCCATCGTTTCCAAAACAAAACAACACTTTCCCCACATCAAGAACACGAGTTGGTCTTCCAGTTGAGTTTGTTATTTCGATGTCGCATTGAAACGTCGCTTAGCGACGTCTCATTGCGAAAAGCGCATGAGCTTCGGCTCACGCGACGTCGCATGATACTCGTTCTCATGAAACGCATACATCCGGAAATGTGCTGTGCTTACAAAACAGTGCGACACATAGACATTATGAGAATGTGAGATGCGACAAAACTGAAGAGAGAGAAACAGAGTGCTACAAATCTCTTGCGCATGAGACTGCTATGATTATGAGACTATTCGTATTGCGTCTCGCATACGGTAGCGCGCGCACTGGAAGCCTGGTTATAACCCAGTTACACTGGAAGACATGGATACGCTGCTGGTTCAAGTAGAGGGTTGCTTGAATTCCAGGCCTCTGATTCCGATGTCCGATGATCCAAATGATCTCGATCCGCTCATTTCTTGGTTAGAACATCCCTACAATCGTTTCCAGAAGATGATCTTCGAACGGTACCGACGAATCGTCTAAGGCATTGGCAGTTAGTGCACCAACAGTTGCAACATTTCAGGGATAGATGGAAGTGAGAATACCTTTGCCAGCTGCAAGGTAGATCGAAGCGATGGAATCCACCTGCTGCAATCGAAGTACGAAGGCTTGTCATCGTGCAGGATAATAATGAACCACCGATGCGTTGGCGTATGGGTCAAATCGTCCAAGTACATCCTGGTAGCGATGGCGTTGTGAGGGTAGTCACGCTCAAAACAGCATCCGGTGAATTTAAGCGACCAGTCGAAAAAATGTGTCTATTACCTGTTGCAGAGTCGACCCATGATAGCGAAGTTTAATTTTGCATACCCTTTCCGTAACCCATACAATCGAAGAGGATTCTTTATTTTCAGAAATAGATATTTCTGGCTGGGTGAGCATGTCTGTGCTAGCATCATCCTATCACCGTAACAGCCGACCAGATGATATCAAATAAAGGTAGCAGAAAAATAATGACTTAAATTGTTGTACGAACCATCGATCGACCGGCAGTTGATGGTAGATCGAGATCACTTTCGCTTTCATTAGCATACGGGAGATGATGTAGACGATGAGAGCAAGAGATTCGGTCTACGATCCACACTGGGATACTGAGATCGGGTTAGAGAGCAGATAGTGGATTTTGTTGTAGTTAATTGATAAGTGATACAAGGTCGAAGACGGTCCTGCAAGACCGAGATTTTTTTATTGTAATTCGTGTTGTAGTTTGTACCACAAATAAATGTAGTGTAGTTAGAGTTTGTGTTTCCCCTAAAACTTGTGCACCCTTCACCCGTTGTCCGTAATCTACACCAACATTGACGTGCTCATCGCTGATCCGTTCCCTGTCGACCAAGCATCCACCGATTGAGTTGGACACCAACAATCAAACAGATAAAGCGTTCATTTCCTTCGAAATTACTCCAGCAAAGGTCCAGTAATCCTACATAATTGGTTGCAATAGCTTCATGTCGTAGTTATTTATTGTGACTGAAGGAGATCGTTGACCTAGTAGTGACCGTTTTTACTTACTGAGCAGAAGATTGTGGGTTAAATTCCAGTCTCCTTTTTTTTACAAACTATTTTTTTGTAATAGATAATGTGTTAAATAAATCACTACCGATAGAACTCGGTCGGAATTGTGCGGAAAAAACTGGTATTCTCGATTAAATATGACGTTTGCTCGATACGGGTTTGTAATTCATGTTCCTATTGTTACTTCCATGGTCATCAGGGTTAAACGATCATCGGTCGCAGTAGTGCGCTGTCATATAAGGGACTCAATTGTCTAATTGCAATCAATTTTGTTTTCGAAACAGAAGATCGTGGGTTCAATACCAGGCCCCTTTACATTACTGAATTGAGAGCATCGCACTGTTTGATAATTAGTCTATAAAATATTACATGGCGTTCCAAAGTGAGTCCAGATCTGATTCATCCTTCTCACCAACACAAACGGCCTTCTCGTGACTAGCTAATCACAAGTCCGATTTGTTTGAATCTTTGTGAAAAATTTCAATCTGGTCAATCCCGGAGTAGCAACTTCAAATTATACGGTCATCAATGCTCATGCTAGTGTTTGCATTCCCGGGAACGATTCCCGGGAAATGAGATTTCCCGGATTCCAATTCCCGGGAACAAAATTTTCGTTTGCCAGGATTCCTTAAATTCATCACATTAGCTTTAATGAATTTTCTACGCTAAAATTCTTTATTAGTTTGAGATTTTGTTTGTAATTGATATTAAGATTTATCAAATGTTGACTGAAGTCGGGCCGACTTAAGTTGAATTCAGTTGATCATTTGACAGATTATAGAAGATCTGAGAGTCATTAAAATTAATCATCACTCCAAAACACAAAAGTGAATGTAAGGTAGGCTCACATCCATTGAATCCTACTTTTGAATATGCATTCGAAGCATTCTCCGAAGTCGATACAGCCGAAAAGTAATGCAGAAGGAGCCTGTTTTCAAACTCAACGAGCAACTGTTACAGAATCTAAAGTTGCAATTTATTTTGTTGTATTTCAAAATATCGAATCATCCCACTGCGTCCTAGCAAGAAGTACGGTCGACTTGTTTCGCGCTCCGTTGTTTTGGAAGTTTTTTCGGTATTCGCTTGATATAATTTATCAGTTTTTTTCTCACTAAGTGACTCCTGGCATAGTTCCCGGTAAATTGATCGAAAAGTGAGTTTTTTTTAGTAGAAAGTGTCATTTTCGGAAAGATTAATCCGTGCTATTGAAAATTCGCAAACAAATTTGGGCATCATCGTTGCGTGGTCACGCATACGCGCTTACGCATACCCGCTCACGTATCATCATCATCGAGTGTGAGCACCCGTTTCTACATCTATATCGTTCATCATTCATCGTGCGCCTGTGTGCGCTGAGTGCCGCGCCCCGATCAAGTGCACCACAGCGAAGGTCATCCACGCTGCGCGTCGCTTCCCAGCCATCTGTGTAAACGCCTACACATATAACGCTCGGTGGTAGTAGTATAGGATTATCAGATAAGTTTTTGTTTTTTTCTTGTTTCTTTTACTCCCCCATTAGTTAAATTTTCATTTTGTATTTCTGTGTTTGTAGTGTTTTCTGTGTATTGTGTCTGTGCGTTCAGTGGGAGAGCGTTTTGCGCTCCCACTAGTTGAACAAAATGGATGTTTTGTCAGAAGACGACATGGATGACCATTCATCTCAGAAGAATGATGATGTCATCCCTGGTTCGTCGTCTCAGTCTGTCGATGGGCAGGCTGAGAAAAGCACCAGATTGCAGGCCTACCCGAATGACTCGACTGGCCCATGGGTTGTCTATTTTCAGCCCAAAAACAAACCCTTGAATGTTGTTCAGATATCTGATGATCTGACAAAGCGATTCTCTGCCGTGACCGAAATAACGAAGGTTAGGCACAACAAACTTCGTGTGACCGTCGCTAACCTGAAACAGGCCAATGAAATTGCTGTTTCCCAATTTTTCACACTGGAATATAGGGTGTACATTCCAGCCTCTGATGTGGAGATCGAAGGCGTGGTCACTGAGGCGAGTCTGAACCCCGAGATACTGGAGAAGCAAGCGGTTGGCCGATTCAAGAACCCCTTGCTTCCTCCGGTAAAGATACTGGCCGTTCATAGAATGAAGTCAGTATCGCTCAGCGAGGGTAAAAAGAGTTTTACCCCCACAGACTCGTTTCGGGTGACCTTTTCTGGATCTGCCCTTCCTCAATACATCGAGCTGGGAAAACTTCGTCTTCCTGTGCGGTTGTTTGTACCTCGGGTCATGAACTGCCAGCATTGTAAGCGGTTGGGACATACGGCCTCCCACTGCGGCAACAAGGCACGCTGCTCCAAATGCGGGGAGAAGCATGAGGATGGCGCCTGCGCAGCTACTGCACCAAAATGCGTGTACTGCAACGGAACTCCTCCTCATGCTCTCTCGTCGTGCCCGGCGTACAAACAGCTCGGGGACAAAATGAAACGCTCCCTTAAGGAACGTTCCAGGCGGTCTTTTGCAGAAATGCTTAAGACAGCCACGCCATCGACCAATGACAAAAATCCCTTTTCTCTTTTGTCAGATGACGAGACTGACTCTGACTTGGCTGAGGAGGGAACTTCTTTCAGTTTTCCGGAAGGTTCTGCACGGAAACGAAAGCGCATCCGTTCGCGGATTGTTGCAAATAAAGAACCCCAAATCAGCTTGCCTAAATCAAGGAGTGGTGGAAAAAAGGAGACTTCTACTCCTCCTGGATTCCGCAGAACTGACTATACCCAGGATTTTCCACCACTTCCGGGGACATCCAAAACCCCTGATGCCCCAATTTTAAGAACAGAAACCCCTTCTTCATCTGGGTTGTTCTCATTTGATGACATTGTGGACGGTATTCTCAAATACCTCAACATTTCTGATCCTCTGAAAAGCATTGTCCTCACATTGCTTCCCACTGTGAAATCCTTCTTGAAGCAATTGACTTCAAAATGGCCCCTTCTTGCAGCTATCATCTCCTTCGATGGATAATTTTCCAAACGAGGTCGGGGATTTGATCACTGTTCTACAGTGGAATTGTCGAAGTCTTATTCCGAAATTAGATTCGTTCAAGTATTTAGTCCATAACAATAATTGCGATGCATTTGCCCTCTGTGAAACATGGCTCTCTTCAGAAATTGATCTCCCTTTTTACGATTTTAACATTATTCGATTGGATCGTGAGGATTCACGTGGAGGAGGGGTACTTTTGGGGATCAAAAAGTGCCATTCCTTCTATAGAGTGAATCTTCCCGAATTCCCCGGTATTGAAGTTGTCGCATGTCAGGCTACCATTAAAGGTAAGAGCCTTTGTATTGCTTCTGTATATATTGCTCCTAGAGTCTCTGTTAATCGCAAACAACTTTTCGACATATGTGCGGTACTTCCCGCTCCATGGTTGATCATGGGAGATTTTAACTCCCACGGTACAGGCTGGGGGGAGCTGTACGATGATAACCGTTCTACTTTGATTTATGATCTCTGCGACAACTTCAACATGACAATCCTTAACAATGGAGAAGTAACACGTTTAGCTGGTCCATCCTCGAATGGTAGCAGATTAGACCTCACCTTTTGCTCCAATTCACTATCGTTGGATTGCACTTGGCATGTAATCCAGGATCCGCACGGTAGTGATCATTTGCCGATCAAAATTTCGATTGCCAGTGGGTTCAACTCGTCAGAATCCGTTAACGTCGCGTATGATCTAACCCGTAACATCGATTGGACTAAGTTCCAATCCGCGATAGACGATACAGTATCGTCAGTGGAAGAGCTTCCGCCGTTGGAGGAATATAATTTCCTCTCTAATCTCATCGTCGACAGCGCACTTCAAGCTCAAACACGACCGGTGCCGCGATCGTCAATTCGTAAGAAAACACCGTCGCTCTGGTGGGATCAACAATGCACGGAGGTTTACCGTAAAAAGTCCGACGCGTTTAAACTTTTTCGGAAACGCGGAACACGTGAGCATTTCGACGCATACACATCTCTTGAACGCCAACTCAAGAGCCTCATCAAGGCCAAAAAACGGGGTTACTGGCGGCAGTTTGTAGACGGATTGTCGCGCGAAACGTCTATGAATACGCTTTGGAGTACGGCGCGAAGAATGCGTAACCGGTCTACTAACAACGAAAGCGAGGAATGCTCGGATCAATGGATTCTTAAATTCGCGCGAAAAGTGTGTCCAGATTCCGTGCCGTCGCAGTTTATTCCTCACGAAACCGCGAATTCGGTAGACGAAATCAGTCAGCCTTTTTCAATGGTCGAACTTTCACTCGCTCTCCTTTCGTGTGGCAATTCTGCCCCGGGATCTGATAGAATCAAATTCAACTTGCTGAAAAACCTCCCAGACGTCGCTAAGAGGCGCATGTTGAACTTGTACAATCAGTTCTTGGAGCTCAATATTGTTCCCGACGATTGGAGACGAGTGAGGGTGATAGCCATTAAAAAGCCTGATAAACCCGCGTCGGATCACAATTCGTATCGGCCCATCGCGATGCTGTCGTGTATTCGGAAATTGATGGAGAAAATGATCCTTTTTCGCCTCGACAAATGGGTTGAGACGAACCACCTTCTTTCAGATACTCAATTTGGTTTCCGTAGGGGTAAGGGAACGAACGACTGTCTCGCGTTGCTTTCCTCGGAAATTCAGTTGGCTTTTGCTAAGAAAGAGCAAATGGCTTCTGTGTTCTTGGATATCAAGGGGGCTTTTGATTCAGTATCCGTTGAAGTTCTTTCAGAGAAACTCCACGCTTGTGGATTGTCTCCATTAATGAATAATTTTTTGTACAATTTGCTGTCAGAAAAACATATGAGCTTTTCTCATGGAAACTCTGCAGCTTTTCGATTTAGCTACATGGGTCTCTTGACCTGCAAGGACCCTTACAGGATACCTTGGACAATTTGTCTACTTGGGCTATTCAGCTAGGTATCGAATTCTCCACGGAGAAAACTGAGTTGGTCGTTTTTTCTAGGAAGCATAGCCCAGCACAACCGAAGCTTCAACTTTTGGGTAAACCGATCACTCATTCCATGTCTTTTAAATATCTTGGGGTCTGGTTCGATTCCAAATGCACCTGGAGATCCCACATTGAGTATCTGAGAAGAAAATGCCAACTAAGGATCAATTTCCTTCGATCAATTACCGGAACGTGGTGGGGAGCCCATCCACAAGATCTTCTGACGTTGTACCGGACAACGATTTTATCGGTTTTAGAGTACGGCAGTTTTTGCTTCCAGTCGGCAGCTAAAACGCACATCATCAAGCTGGAACGGATCCAGTATCGTTGTCTTCGTATCGCGTTAGGATGCATGCACTCGACTCATACTATGAGTCTCGAAGTGCTGGCGGGCATGTTGCCACTATCCGTCCGTTTTTCAGAGTTATCTTTGAGGCTCCTCACTCGTTGCGAAGTAATGAACCCACTGGTGATCGAAAACTTTGAGAAGCTTCTGGAGCTAAATCCTCAAACATGTTTTATGACTTTGTACTACCTATATTTAACACAGGATGTCAGCCCTTCAAGAAATATTCCCAATCGTGTAGTCTTCTCCGATTTCGGCAATTCAGTGAATTTTGATTTATCTATGACGCAGGAAATCCGCGGAATTCCAGAGCATCATCGTCCTATGATTGCTCCGTCATTATACGCTGCAAAGTTTGGCCATGTTGATTCTGCAAGAACGTTTTTCACAGATGGATCTCTAATAGAAGAGTCCGCTGGTTTTGGTGTATTTAATGAATTTCATAGCGCCTCTCGAAAACTTGAAGCTCCTTGTTCTGTGTATGTGGCTGAACTGGCAGCAATTCACTACACTTTGGAAACTATTGCTTCACTTCTTCCAGCCCACTACTTTATTTTTACGGATAGTCTCAGTTCTGTCGAGGCTATCCGTTCCATTAGGCCGGTAAAGCACTTCTCGTATTTTCTCTTGAAAATACGAGAACTGCTTAGTACTTTATCCGTGCGCTCTTTCATCATCACCTTCGCGTGGGTCCCTTCGCATTGCTCGATTTTGGGCAATGAGAAGGCGGATTCACTTGCGAGGGTGGGCGCTATGGAAGGCGACATTTATGATCGACAGATCGCCTATAGTGAATTTTTCTCTATTTATCGTCAGCAGTCGCTCGTTAGCTGGCAACATCAATGGAGTGAAGGGAGCTTGGGACGATGGCTACATTCAATTATCCCTAAGGTGTCGAAGTTTGCATGGTTCAAAGGGTTGGACTTGAGTCGAGACTTCATACGCGTGATGTCTCGTCTCATGTCCAATCACTATTGTCTAAACGCTCACTTGTTCCGTGTGGGGTTGGGAGACAGCAATCTCTGTGAATGTGGACAAGGTTACCAGGACGCTGATCACATCCTTTGGTCTTGTGTGGAGTATCGTGGAGTCAGATCACATTTTTATGATTCCATTCGGGCTCGAGGTAGACAACCTAATGTTCCAGTTCGGGATATTTTGGCTAGACGCGATCTGGAGTTTATGAAACTCATATATGTTTACTTTAAGGATATTAACCTTAGATTGTAAGTTTGATTAACCTTGTGTTTAGTTTGTGTTTTGTACGTCTGGGGTTTTTTTTTTCAATGTTTGTTTTCAAGATGAATAGAAATAATTTCATGCTTTAGGATTAATTAAATAGTTATATCGTAAACCACATTTAAAACCTCCTTCTTCCCTTTTCCCATCCAAAAAATTGTAAACCTCCACTAACCTCGAGACGACCGCGAGTACTCGGTCCAGTTCCTTTAACTTTAAATATAAGACAGTAACAATGTATAACGCAAAAGATAACTCGGCTCTGTAAAGTTTATTCGATTGAGCCTGTACAAATAAAGTAATTACAAAAAAAAAAAAAAAAAAAATATCGAATACATTTTTTTTTTTCAAATCAAATCAAATTAAATTGCAGTAACAACCAGGCATGGAAAATCATTTGCATTCATTTCATACATTCATTTACATTCATTTTTCTCTAACTTTTTTCATCAACAGCATTCTGCAAAATAATGTATAGAGCTTTTGTAGGTTTTGTTATTAGCTATAATTTTTGCTTATAACTTAAATCCGTACCTCTTATGCACGACGAACCAGAGTGAACAGAATCCACTACTGTTTTTCAGTAAATGTATTTTACTTTCACTGAAAATCAGTAGCAAGTTCTGTCCACTTTAGTTCGTTATGCATAAGAGATACAGATTTAAATTATGAGCAAAAGTTGTAGCTAATAACAAAACCTACAAATGCTCTATACATCATTTTGCGGAATGCTGTTGATGAAAAAAGTTAGAGGCAAATGAATATAAATGAATGTATGAAATGAATGCAAATGATTTTCCATGCCTGGTAGCAACAACAATGTGCAAAAAAACTGGATTTATAATTTTAGAAAATTCACTAAAGTTAATTGTTAAATGCCAAACTGTTTATGCAACTCAAAATCCCAATTGAAATTTGTTGATTTTTCCAGATTTTTCCAGGTCTCTACAATTAAATTAAAGGTTCAAATTTTGCAGTGCTATTTTTTCTCAATAAAGCACTTCTCAATAACAAATCAACTGTGCATAGAATGTTGAAGAATGCTCATGATATTTTAGCTCGGGAATTTAATATTGACAAAATTCACAGACATTTTGACGACATTCCAAAATATTTTGACTAAAATATGTTTTATAATTCCGCAAAATCAGGTTGCTTTCAAGTTTTCATTCGGTGAGCAAGTAACTCAATATGATTAAAAATTCTAAATTTAACCAAAGTATGCAAAAATGATTCATTTATAAGCAATTTCGATGAATTGAAACATGTGTTACAATAGTGCCTACTCGAGTCAGATTTTCATGTATAAACAAATGTTATAAAATATTTTAAAAAAATACCATAATTGCCAGGAATATCTAAAATGATATATGTATTGAAAGTATTCTAAGATCATTTTTTTCTTAAGTTACATATGATAAAATTGCAAACTAGGGACGTTGATGATATCATGACATTTTAGCACTCAAATATTTTAAGTGGAAAAAATCTCGGATTTGCCAACAATAGATGTAGCAGCATGTGGAAATAAAAAAGAGATCCCGCTCACTCGATTTTGTTTTAGGGATCTCTAACATGTAAAGTTTTGTAACATCTCAGACATAGACGAATTTCAATAGTATGCGACTGAATCAGTGAATTTTGAGATTCTTAGATTAAGGCTCAACAATCTTAAAGAACTAATAGAAACTGAAATTCACTAGCTGCAAAGCTCTCGTGCTCCAAGACTGAAACGTCCAACAGAGAGAATTTACATTCGTTAGAGACTGCTGAGAAACACAATAACATAATTCTGGGTCTAAACATAATTTCAAAAATCCAATCTAGAAAACAATCTGAAGAATATTCTAATCTCCATGATTCAATTTGACCAAATCTTTTGAACTGAAACAAATCTACAACCATGAAAAATTTTAAAGATCTGGGACTTGAATATGCTTTCATAGACCTAGACACATTTTTATGATTCAAATTAGATTTGATTTGAAAAAAAAAATGCAAGTTTGAGGACTTTTAAATCATTCTGCCTTAATAATAGAGTCAATCAGTAAACTAAAAATAGAAGCCTATTCAGCAACTCTAATAAAATTACTTTACAATAATTCCCTGATTGCACACTGGGCCAGAAATGCAGTCTAGCGGAGCAAAATTAATAACTCCGAAACGAAGAATTTCCGCGACTTGGTGTCTTCGGCAAAGTGTCTCATCAAAATAAGAACCATCTATTAACATAAACAAATAGTTCAAAACTCTTCCGCAAAGATGGCGCCACAATCTAACTTCTTTCTCTGACGATTTATCAAGGCAAACAACTTTGCCGAAGACATCAAGTCTCCAAATCGTCAGAGAAAGAAGTTAGATTGTGGCGCCATCTTTGCGGAAGAGTTTTGAACTATTTATTTATGTCAATAGATGGTTCTTATTATAATGAGAAACTTTGCCGAAGACACCAGTCGCGGAAATTCTTCGTTTCGGAGTTATTAATTTTGCTCCGCTAGATTGCATTTCTGGCCCAGTGTGGATTGGTGGCAAAATTCCCTAATAATTCCAGGATTTTTCAGATCTTTTGAAATTCCCTGATAATTCCTGGTTTTCATGGTAGATGCGACCCTGTTTACGTGCAATTTACAATGTCGTATTTAAAAAAAATATACTAATTTATTTCATTTACCAACATTAATTGAATGGGAGTGAACGTGATTCTTTATCTGCAAATATTTGCAACAAAAACCAATCGAATCTTTCCATCCAAAAACAAGTTTGATTTTAAATTTCAAGCATTTTTGCTTATTTCCCAGCATCCCGATAGTTACCGGGAAATCGTTTTTTTTTTGATTCCCAATTCCCGGGTAGTTGTTTACCTCACTTCCGAAAGTTTATCTGAGTCGTTTTCAGTTTTTCTAGACTATATACTCAGAAGTCTCCCATGATTCTAAGAGTTCTCATGGACCTCTTTAGCACCTATAAGTTTTTTTCCTGGATTTAAGGAAAATTTCATCGTTTTAATATTTCGTTTCCATAGCTGCCACTGCATATAAGTTCAGAGATTTTCAGTGTTCTTCAAAGAAGTTCGTCGGCCTTTGAAGATGTCCAACTAACTGCAGAGAGGATATGCTAACTTCAGAATTGTAGCATGTGAGACCAACATCCGTATACAAAAAGTAAGCGTTTTGTATGGGGTGTACGGATTTCGATTCATTTCTTAGGTGTACGGTACACGACTGCCAGCTGGACTAGCTCAAAATTCAGTAGAATTTCGTGGCTCAATTTCCGACATCATTAAGGTAGGACTTCGGAGGGACTTATGAAGCTACAGAGGTGTTCAGGGTACTCCGAATGATTTATGAGAATTTATGAAGTATTCAGGCGAATCCAAGTCCAAGTCTGAAAATTTTGGAGACTTTAGATCGAGACTGAGCATAAGTTTGCACCAGACTTCATAAGTGTTTGATGAATTTTGTCATAGTTGTTTGAGAATCCGTCCGACGTAAAAGCCAGGAAGCCGATCGTCTTACATTGCCAGTCTTATCAACTATTTCCTCTAATCTACGTGAAATTAGATTTCAAGACTTTTCCCGAGCACGTCTGATTTTCCTGATGCTCCCGTTCCAAAATGAATAGGCCCAATTCGTTTCGCATAAGCAAAAACAAGTGTCCCAGACGACCGTAGTTGGCGGGATATAGTTTGGCGGTGGTGCGCCTCCTCTTCTGATCTCCACAAGTTAGGAGTGCTATTTTGAAAAAAAAAAACCATCAACTCCAAAGATGTAGCAACTGAATGGTGAAATAACCCTGCCGAAACAAAAACACAAATTGCACTCATTCGATGAATGCATCTGGTAAGGTGCATGCAAAACGACCTCTCACAATAACACACGCGAGTGAGAGAGCTCTTTAGCTCTTGGTAAGGAAAGCTACGAGCAAATGAAACGGAACGATATCGAACGAGAGTCTGCAGAGCGTGCAATAAGCATAATATGATTATAGTTTTTAGCGATCCCGCAGGGCGGAGCTCCCGAATTGTGGATCGCATTAAAAGATATGAACTTTATGCTCAGCCAAGGCAATTGCTCTTGGCGTCGTCGCCGTTGACTTCCCTGTTGGGTGCTTGTTCGGTTCGACCGTAGAGTAAAACAATAAGCCCCAATGCACATGCATCATTTTGCATCATCATCATCGACGTCGTCCTCGGTCTCGCGATATCCTCATTCTCCTCCTTTGAGCGAAAATCGCAGAATCGCGCTGGCCGTCTGCTCTGTCTGCACATGGTTCTTTAACGTTCAATGCCTACTTTGCGAGTATGAGCAAGCGAAAGTGGTCTTTGGCTTATGAGAACATGCAAAAAGGGAACTCCAAGCGCGCTCTCAGGTGAGTGAACGTAGTAGGCGAACGGCGCGCGGACGATACCGCGAGATATATAGATTACAGGTCAGTTGCTGCAGTTTTGCTCGGTAAAAGGATGCACCCATATAGATGAATATTCATCATTTTTAATGGTGTTGGCTAGGCAAAAAACGACTCATTTTTACTGCTGCTGCTGCTGCTACACTTAATAAACTACTGTGGTGGATCCCATTTCTTGTTGTTAAGCCAAGAATACTAATTAAGCACTTTGTTATGTTTTTCTTACAGTAAATTAAATTTCCACGATTGCACTCTGCGGTGCCTTTGCCGCTGCTACTGCTGCTGTCGTAAAAAATTACAACTCCCTTCAGAAACCAGTTCCTTTGCCTTGCCAGCCACAATAACGCGGAATAATGGAGTATTGATAACTCATTTTACGTTAATATTAACCGTAAACCACCGGGTTGAAATTGATTCCGTTGTTCATCGCAGCAACCCGTCTTAAATGTAGATTAAACCAAAGCAACCCTGGAAAGTGACCATCCCTGCTGCAGCTGAAGTGAAGTTAGAAAATGATAAAAAAAAGAACGTCAGATGGTCAAAAGTCAAGCCTGAGAAAACAAAAGTTTCTTTAAGCATGGGTGCAAACCCAAACAAGACACATAAAAATCATGCATACGGGTCCCGAAATATGGGAAACAAAGGAAAACAAAAGAGCCACGATGCCCACCGATTGTCCAGGCGCCAATATTCTAATTTGTACCTGGATTTGGCACTTCACCTGTGCATTCTGGCGAAGGGTCAGAGCATTGTCTTTGCTGTTTTTTCAAGTTATTTTTGTTAGGGTAGGATTTCAACTTCGATCGTATTGAGCTTATGCTTCTAGTGGAGGATCAAATATAGGTGAGTTACCGTAGACTGATGTCATCATTTATAGTTTTTGAGATACCTTCTTCATCCGTTTGCTTCGCCCTTCTGGACATTGCAGTTGGCCATGGTCAGTTTTTAGAAGAATTTTTGTTGCCAGCAATCATTATCGACTTCAATGATGCCGAAAATGACCACGTGCAAACCTTAAAAAATATAATATACGTGTACCAATTTGTGACAACTGAAAACAGGTTTAACTGTTCATGGATGGTGTATCTAATCTACATCGTAGGATGAAGTCAATTTACGAAGCCAATTCCAATAATTTTACCACATCAACAACTCAGAGCAAAATTTGCGTTCGGAGTAAAAAAAAGGCTGTTTCATTGTATGCTTTAAACTCATCTAAGTAATAAGCAAATGAACCTAAAACTTAGCCTTAAGCACTAAAATTCATGTTTAGTATACTAAATTGGTATACTAAACACGAATTTTAGCGCTGAAGTCTTATAAAAATTTCGAAAAATAGTGCGTTCCTTGCTGAATAAAAAACTGTTCCTAACATTTCCTTCGAAGCCAGCCGCTAATTTTTGAATTTCTATCCTAAACAAAGCCTCCTTTCCCCGTCGTAATGCAGCCGTATTTTCAAACAGCGTTGTCCTCTCAGAAAATATCTGAATTATTCTACTTGAATATTATTGATCTTTTCCGATCACAAACATAACTCAACCTTGTGCTACCGAAAAAGGAACCTCAAAGCCATCGGCAGCCGCGGCAAATACCTGCACACAGAAAGGGGCGCACAAGCGCGTAAAGATAAAACAAAATTAAAAACAAATCAAAGTCTCGTCAATGCAGTGGACCATCAAAGCAGGCATTGCTGATGGGAATCGGCAGAGAATTGGTCGAGCGCGAGAAGCAAAAAAAAATAACCATCCTCTCCTGGCTCCTGGGCTGATCGTAGCAACCGCGCAAATTTAGCAGCCGGTGAATACAAAAGGCTCCCTCTATGCATAAATTATGTTTCCACGAGGGACGGCTTTTAAAAATAGCTTTTTTTGTTGAACTGCCCTGAAAGGGAAAGGCAGTAGGTATGGAAATTAGATTCTGCCCACCGAAACTGGCTCATTTTTTTCTGTGTAACGGTTCTAATTGTTTTCACCTTCTTCGAATCGATCAAATTTCCGCGTTATTTATTTTTTCGTTAATTTGTTGCCTCTGACTAACGTGACTCTGAGTCAAGTTTGTGGTATGTAAATCATCGTGAGCTCATGCATGACCGCAGAAAAATGACCACTTTGAGTTTTTCTGGGTGTCTCCGCCGGCTCACACGCTACAACGAACAACAAGGTGGTCAATCACCACAAACACAGAGAAATCCGGAATTCAACCGGCCTGCACTGAAGGCTGTAATTATAATATTCAAATCACAATATTTAAATTCGGCTCTCCTTCTGACAAACATGAGATGCGATTGCTCGGAGCCATCACAGAGAGTCCAAGAAAATAAATCCGGAAAAAAAAACGAAGCCTCCTATGTTGTGATTACGCTGATGGCGCAGGTTGGTAGAGGAGAAGTGTGCGGTGAGTTTACATCCTCCAGGCGAAATGACAATCGGTAAGTATTTTTTTTATTTGTGTACAATGTGTGGCTCATCTGCAAGATTGACGATTTCAGGTGGCGTCGAGTCGAGGAGGAACGGGGATGAATGCATGGAATTTGGGACCGGAATTGATGCTTCGGTGGAGGTGGGCAGGATCATAGGGTAGAGGTAGTATACGGAGTGTTCAGAATAGCTGTAATTATAAGCACATTAGAGCTGAATGCGTCAAACCGGGGTTCGATATCTGATACGGCAGGTGTTCGAATGATGCTTTAAATAGAGGATCACTATTTGTATGCTGATATTACATAAGAAATCATAATCCAAGCATTTAAAAGTAAGTTTAGCATGTTTAAAGATCATCCGCGGTTTTTTACGTGGAAGTTCAGGACAGTAAAACTAATATCGGAAAAATAACAGGAATTTTATAGAAATTCTGAGAAATTTAGGCAACTCCAGAAGAAAATACTGAGTGGCAAAATCTTTTTAAAGCTATTTCGAAAACTTCAGAGACATTAAAAAAATTTCAGGTAAGTTCCAAAAAACTACTGCAAAGCTCAGAGCTTAGCGATCTCTTTCCAAATGAACTTCAGGAAAATTTCGTGAACTAAGATGAAGAACAGATAACTTCGCGGCAGTTATATGAACTAGAAAATATCAATAATTTTGAAATTGTTTAAACTTAAGGACCGTTAAAGTAACTTCAGATAAAATGCATAAATACAGATCTTTCAAGAACAAAGTTCAGAAAACTTCAAAGAAGTTGAGAGTCCCATGACCAGGAAAATTACGGAAATTTTAAATAAGTTCCGAGAGCTTCAGGAAATTTAAAAAAAAACTCTATGTTAATTCCATTAACATCAGAAAAAATGCGGGAACCTACAACAATGAGAACTTCATTGAATTTCTAAGAATTTAAAGAGAGATTCGAAAACTTGAGTGTAGCCCGAAAACTTCAAGAACGTTCAGAACTCCGGGCAAGTTTAAGATCTACCGTTCCGATAGCTTAGATTGCAGGAAATTTACAAGAAATTCAATGAAGATCGTATAGCTTCAGGGCAGATCCACTAACTCCTGGAAAATTTCAAAAACTTAACAGAAGTTGCCATAACTTAAGTTGCGATAAAAGATCTTAAAGGATTACACTTTGGCCGGATTTCAGATTGTACAGTTAAAACTTCGACGGATTCAATAATTAAACGCGGTTAATTTGTAACTAAAGTGACACTGATCACAACTGGACTAGAATTTATTCGTCTTCAAAAAAGGTCACAGGAAGAATCATAAATTCATCTGTGTACGCGTGCGATTGGTGGATAACTAATGTATTGCCCCTATCAACTGTTCACTCGTGCCCACAATCTACTCGTGGAAAGGAGATTAGTTGATAAGAGAGGATCGTGAGCGGGACCTGATCGCTTTGTGTGAGAGTGTAAGAGTAGGTGAAAACCAAACATATGTGGAACATGTTTGGTGGTAGGGTGCTTCATTTATGTTCACACAGCAGTTGCGTAGTTTTTAGCAGTTCTGAGAACTCAGACCATGATTATCAGGAATATTGCTCGAGTTTTGGGGAAGTTCTGAGAACTCCAGGTAAATTTTACGAACCTTAGAGAAGTTTGGGGGCCTCATAGCCTAGTCAGTAAAGGTACGGTATTACCAAGCCGGAGGCGGCGGGTTCGATTCCCGGTCCGGTCGAGGGAATCTTTCGGGTTGGAAATTTTCTCGACTTTCCTGGACATAGAGTATCATTGTGCTTGCAACACATTATACAAATTCATGCATTGGTATTGGCATCGAAAGCTCTCAATTAATAACAATTAATAATTAATGTGCTAAGCAATAAACTTGAAATGCGAATAAGAAGAAGAAGAAGAGAAGTTCCATTGAATGCAGGAAACCAGTGGCTAGAGAACTTAGGAAAATATTCGGAAACTTCACTGAAGTTGCGGAAGAAGTTCCGAGGAATGAGAGAAAATAAATACAATTTCGGGGAACTTTAATGAACAGACTGCGGGATAATAAAGGAACTTTTGTACAATTTTGACTTCAACGATATCCAAAAAACTTTAAAAAATCATCTGACAAGTCTACACATCTTTCAAACAGTTGTGAAAACTTTCAAGATAGCTAGCTC
This sequence comes from Ochlerotatus camptorhynchus, assembly GCF_037179485.1. Lineage (NCBI taxonomy): Eukaryota > Metazoa > Arthropoda > Insecta > Diptera > Culicidae > Ochlerotatus > Ochlerotatus camptorhynchus. The sequence continues at coordinate 1,619,028 of NW_027040542.1, forward strand.
TTGAGATCTTAAAATCTTCAGTTTAGAATTTCGGGATAGTTTAAAGATCTATAGTTTTTGTAAGAGGATACTAAGTAAAACTAAGATCTGTAAAAGTCATATTCTATCAATTCAAGGCAGCACCATGCGCTTCAGGAAAGGTTTGAGGAACTACAAAAAGTTCCGGGTATTTCAGGGAAGTCCATACAACGACATTTTTAAGTGCCGAGGAATTATAGAATATTTTGAGAATTGCAGAAGTATTTCAAAAATGTCTAGAAAACTGTAGGGTCTTCAGAGAAGTTCCATGAATATCAGAATTTGTGGAACGTAAGAAAAGTTCCGAGAATTTATTGTAAGGAACGTAAACTTCAGGCAAGTCCAGAGAATTTATGAGCTTCAAGGAAGTATGTATCAAACACTTCAAAAAAAAATATGGGATCTTTACCATAGACCGCATAATTTCAAGGCAGTTCAATTATTTTCAGGAAAATTGTGGGATCTTTTAAAAAGTTCTTAGAAATTCAGGGAAGTCGAGAGACCTTTCTTGAAAAGGAGAGATCTTAAGAACATGTTGTTGGTTTGCTGGTTGGTGAGAAAAGGGCCTGTTTGTTTGTATTTAAACACTTAAATGATTGTACTGGAGCCAGTAAAATTGGCTGCTCTTTGGACTTGCTTGATAAATTGATGAAATTTTAAGTGACCGTTATTCGTTACTGGTGTCAACATAACCCAGGCTGTATACATTAAGAGTTGATTTTTCAAATTTTGAATTTTCTTCAGATTTTCTAAATTTTACCGAACAGTTCCTCAACTAACTAGCTAACTTAGAGCAAAATTAGTGTACAATGAACACTTAACACAACTCAATAAATTGTGATCAGCTTTTTATAATTAAAAATGGGTAAATAATCAATAATTTAAGTTAAAATGGCTACGTATCTGCTTCTGCATTTAAGATTTTGTCCTGTCGCATGCATAAGAATCTGAATAATAAGTTCCATTTGAAAACTCCGAGAAAACTAGTGTGATCTTCCCTTATTAGTGGGCACTTTAAATCTTCCGAGGACCATTCACCATTAAGCCCTCCCAATCAAATGCCATCCCACCTGAGCACGTACTCTTTGTTTTGATTATTCAAATTAACCCTCTCCATATCCCCGAGAGTCTAAAGGAGCAATCAAACCTCCAGCCATTCCATTCCTTCTCGGATATTACATTTGAATGTGAATTTGTATCATTATTACGACCTTATGAAGGTAATTATCATTATTCTTCTCGACTATGGTTCAGTTTGGACACTCACAGTTCTCTTTGGACACTCTTTGGTCCCAAACGAAGCGTAATGATGATCGTTTATAATCTGCGTCGCTTTTTGTCTTTGCTCGACACACTGCGTGAGATAGTCCTCCCTCGGTCATCGGGCATCAGCTGCAAATCTGATGGTGTCTTTTTTATGATACTTCCTCCACAGCTTAAAATCCAACAGTCATAATTGGAATAATTCAAAATTATGAAAATCGAGCCCCATGGGGGTGATGGTGGTGGTGGTGGATACATTCTCAAAGGCGCAATGAAATAATAATTATGTTAATAGTTGGTGGAGAGCTAGCTTCGTTTATTTGTATACAAATGACGATTTTTTTTTTCTTTCATAAAGCTGGTTCTTGTTTTGAACCGGTAGAGGTCTCATGCGGTTCGGTATCTGCCGAGTTGGTGGTGTCAATTTTGCGTGTTGTTAGAAGCAAATTGCGCCCCGTAGTTGAGTCACACGCACCATGGCAACAAACAGATCGCAGTATGCCATGAAGTGATTCTCTTTAAAATCTCATCATTTTTTCGAGAGGTGATTTAAATAATGAGTCGTGGAATTTTTTTCCCTCCCAAAAATTTAATCAGATGCAAAGCACATCATTTGCTAACAGCGAGCACTGATGAGTTTCCCAGGTAGGGCTGTCTCACGCAAATCGTAATAGACTGCTAAATGTTGGCCTACATTATGGAGTTACTTTTACGATGGAAACCAGTTTGATGCGGCGAATTAAGGTACAATACAATTAGCTAATTGACACGTTAGTACACGGTTTTAAGTGACCGCTCGGAGGTACGTTCATATAACACGTACCCTGACCGGAAAGAACCCTACTGGCGACCTTAGTACGGATTTCCCCATTCATAACGCCTACTAGATTGGAAATCGTTTGTGCATGTGTGTGTGAGAGCGTACTTGAATGTGTCGATCAAACAGGTTTTCCCATGGGTTCGCTGAAAAATATGAATGAAAGCACAAAACGGTCTAAGCGCAGCAACAGCGTTGTATGGAGATAATAGTGATCGGGAAGAGAAGGAGGAACTAATTCCAGAACTTGTCAGTTTTGTTGTTTTTGTTGTACGATCATTTGCCCAGGAGCGTTTCGAAAAGTTATGTTTTTGATTCGCCCGTAGACTTATGAGAGAGGGAGCAGTTGGCCGAAACAAGGTTTTGCCGATGGGAATAATTACAGGGTCCATACGGTTGGCTGTGTAGTTTCTGGAAGGAGAACATTTCTAATCTGTGTGGTTTATAGAAGATTAATTAAATTTTCGATTGCGGCTGAGGAGGATGGCTGCAACGAAGAACAGGAAATACATCCCCTGGATTAGAACATTTGAATGCATTTCCGATGATTTAATTATGATTAATCGAAGCAGGGTCTGGATCTGTGATTGATGATGCACATTGATAACCAAACGAAGTATTAGCTACATTATTCATTCATTCCAATTCACGGATGTGAATTGACGCAAACTAATCAAAGTTGCAATGCCTGACATTTCGGTGTTCTTGGAAATCAAAAACATACATCTCAAGCAAACCACAGTCTAGACATTTTACACAACTTGTATGCTGCGCTCACGTGAAAAGAAACACCTGACATCGAACAGCGGTTTTCTCACGGACCATTCCACCACACTCACCCTGGTTGGTTCCGCAAAATGGAAAGGAAGTTACATCAAAGCCACCAGAGTCAGTGCCAACTACGATTGTGTCTAAAATCCAATATCTATACCTTTCCCTTTCAACGAAGTATGTCATAATGAATCGAAGGTGTCTTCCCGCCTACTTTTCATCACGTCAACCATCGACCATTCGCGGTTGCCTGCCACCATTTCAGCAACAATGTTTCTTCGCTCCTTTCCACCCCTCTATTTGTCCACCCGTCCGACCGTCTTAATTTTTATCATTTCGACCGGCACTGAGACAAAACAGAGAACGCGCACTGATTTATACCGTACAAAGAGCGGGTGAGATCTACAAATTAACCACTGATCACTGTCATCATCTGCTTCTTTCGTCATTATTAGGAGCGAGATGTTGTGGCTCCTAAGCTGGCCGTCGTGGTTGTTGTTCCATCGTTGTGGCGGCGGCACTCTGGTTTCAAGAAGAAATGGGAAGCGCCTCAACTCGTGCTCGCGAGAGGGCGATTCGACCCCCAGCCGTAGAGAGATAAAGCCATAAAATTTAACGTAAAGAACTGTCAAAATATTTATTACTTCTTTTTACTATCTCCTTCCTTTCTCTTTTGTGTCGAGTCATATTTTCATTATGTTCGGAAGGCCCTTTATCTTGGGCGAGAGGCCAACCACTGTGCCTACTATGAATGGGTTTTGACGCAGCAGAGGGGGGCTTCCATGGCCCAAGCTACAAATATAAATCATAATTTAAATTAAGTGACTTTTTATTGCCTTTATCTCACGCCTGCCGATCCACCAATGATCAACCCAGGAAGATCCAGGACTCGTTTCGGCATGATTGCAAAAGGGCCGAACAGATTATACAAATTGTTCGCTTCAAATTAAATAATAAATGAATTCATTAAATTGTGATATTTGCAGTGCAGCTCCACCGTTGCCGGATGGACTTCTTTAGAGCAACAATTTTATTTATCTTTGCTGTGCCATTTCAATGAAAACAAAATCATTTTTTTACCCTCTGCACCACCGTGAAAATTGTGTTGTGGGAACTGGCAGTCAACGATTATGTTGAAAATCACGATAAACTGTTTCATCTCGGTTGGATCAGTGGATGTGCGCATTACTGGTTGACTGGAATTATTTCCAGTATGATTATTATTATTTTTTCTTTTGCGAAGCGTGAAATTTAACTGAAATTGGATTTAATTTCATTATGTAATGGCAAGAATTTCTAGCCGATATTAATTTATGGTGAACTGCAACATTTGGCTTCTGAATTTCTCAGCACAAAGCAACCGGTGACATTAACCGGGCTGCTTTGATTTCGATAAATGAAAAAAGCCCGCGCAGATATCCATGTAGGGGAGAACAGTACATAACGCACCCCCGGGGTAAGACGCACTTTTTCATTTTGTTTTGAGTTTTTCTTGGAATTTTTGATCCAATTCTAGGATTTATCATGCAGGATTTTGAGTTCAGATGCTATGCTAAAAGTGCTGCTTGATAAGACAACAAAAAAGTTACGTAAAAGCCATGAAAAACACAAATGAAAGTCAGCTGGTGCGTTCTGCCCAGGGGGTGCGTTGTATACCATTCTCCCCTAATGCCTTACAGACCGAGAATGTTTTATTGCGATCATTATTAATTTGTATCTGCTAGCTCTTGCTCAGTTGTCTGGAAAATAACAAACAACATTTTCATTCCACTTCCACTGTTTACGTCTCTTGACTTATTAAACTGTGTAGACGTTTTTTGCCCCATTGTTTCGCAAGCCGATTCGTGGTCTCATTAAAATATGACTTCTATTTGCTTTCCATCAAACCGTAGCCGATAATTAAAATCAATTTTAATTAATATTCACGGGCTACGACTTTGAGCAACACAGAGAAGCTAAAGGGGACTTCTCATGGCTTGCCAATAGTCGGTAGGGGAGGGAGAACGCAAAAACGGTGACCCAAGATACAAACAGTGAACAAGCGCTTATATGAATAAATCGGTTTGACTCACTGCGACTTGAAAAGCATGAAGTCACCTTGCCTCAGAGGCTGAAATTTATCAAAGTCATTTTGTGGGGGAAAATGTCAAATGATCTTTTTTCATTATCTAAATGAGAAAGTTTCGTTTGGTCCGTGATTAAGTAGAGGACGCTCATGCTAAGTTGATCATAATATATACATAAGAATTAATCTGCTATGATTTTTAAATTATCCATGTGTTTCCTATGTTTGTGATATAGGCAACATCAAATGAGCAGAGCTGGCAGTTATAATTCATATAAAAGTAAAAAGTCCAATTTAAGATTTGTTGAAACCAATAGCGTATCGCTCTATTAATGAACTGGCAAAGTGCCAAAATTCCCCAACACAGGAAAGATCACAGCAAATGTTCATGGATTTTATTATTATCGTATCGCATGAGAGGAAATAAATACCGGAGCAATCAATATTTGCATTTCAATTTGTTGCGATTTTAATGTTCCTAATATATTACGTATTTATGGCTGATAGTTGGCCTTCATCTTTTATTTATTTCTTTGCTACAAGCAAATGTCTCATAAGATGGTTCATTTTCTTTAGCAGGGATAAAAGATTTGAATCATTTTAAATCCTATGAAGTTAATTTTTCCGCAGACATTTTGCAGATATGTTTTTTTTTTTACTCTTTATTTGTTTCAAATTCAAAATAAATTACATTTCATTTTTAACCTAGGTGCTCCAGTTACTGCAGTAACGTACCAGCCTTAATTGTTATGATATATATCTAAGTGTTTTTACATTGTTCATGTCTTGGCAATTCAGTATTTTAAACAGGTTTTTTAACCTGCATGTCAGTATAACAATTGATATCTTAAAACTAAAAACTTAAACTAAATCTTATCTAATTATAAAGGGAATTAATCGTTGCAATTGAGGATTGCAACGATTTTTGCCTGAAGTTATTCATTATTTTGTTGGACATTTGTTCTAAAGTCTCAACATTCGAAATTCTATGTACCTCAGTAGTACTGTACCAGGGAGGCAACTTCAAAATCATTTTCAGAACTTTGTTCTGAATCCTTTGAAGTGCTTTTTTCCTGGTAGTGCAACAGCAAGACCATATTGGCACAGCGTAAAGCATGGCCGGCCAAAAAACTTGTTTAAATATTAGAAGTTTATTCGTCAGGCAAAGTTTGGATTTCCTGTTTATAAGAGAATACAAACATTTAATATATTTGTTACATTTGGCTTGAATGCCCTCAATGTGATCTTTAAAAGTTAATTTTTGGTTAAGTATTAATCCAAGATATTTCACTTGGTTTGACCAGGAAATTGGAACTCCGTTCATAGTGACTATGTGACTACTACTAGAATTCAAAAACGAAGCTCTAGGCTTGTGTGGAAATATTATAAGTTGAGTTTTGGAAGCGTTGGGAGAAATCTTCCATTTTTGTAAATAAGAAGAGAAAATATCTAAACTTTTCTGCAGTCTGCTGCAAATAACACGAAGACTTCTTCCTTTAGCGGAAATGCCTGTGTCATCAGCGAACAAAGATTTGTGGCAACCCTGAGGCAAATCAGGGAGGTCCGAAGTGAAAATGTTATACAATATAGGCCCAAGAATGCTACCCTGAGGAACTCCTGCTCTAACAGGTAGTCGATTAGATTTGGAATTTTGATAATTTACCTGCAGAGTTCTGTCAGTTAAATAATTTTGAACTAATTTCATAATGTAAAGTGGAAAATTAAACTTTTTCAATTTAGCAATCAAACCTTCATGCCAAACACTGTCGAATGCTTTTTCTATGTCTAGAAGAGCAACTCCAGTTGAGTGGCCTTCAGATTTGTTTGAACGAATTAAATTGGTAACTCTTAAGAGTTGATGAGTAGTTGAATGCCCATGGCGAAATCCAAACTGCTCATCTGCAAAAATTGAGTTCGTATTGATGTGAAGCATCATTCTATTCAAAATTATCTTTTCAAAAAGTTTACTTATTGAAGAAAGCAAACTTATTGGACGGTAGCTAGAAGCTTCAGCTGGATTTTTATCCGGCTTCAAAATTGGAACAACTTTTGCATTTTTCCATTTATCAGGAAAGTATGCATGGAATGTATGATGGAAACATCTGTTAAATAATTTTACCAAGAAAGACAAGGTACTCTCTGGGAGTTTTTTGATGAGGATATAGAAAATTCCATCATCACCTGGAGCTTTCATATTTTGAAAATTTTTAGTTATAGACCTTACTTCGTCCAAATCAGTCCCCCAGGAATCATCAAAAATATTTTCCCGAGAGAAAATATTCAGAAAATCCCGAGCAACCTGATTCTCAATAGGACTAGTAAGACCCAAACTGAAATTATGGGAACTCTCGAATTGCTTAGCAAGTTTCTGAGCTTTTTCCAAATTTGTGATCAAAATTTTACCACCTTCTTTAAGCGCTGGAATAGGCTTTTGAGGTTTTTTCAAAATTTTTGTGAGTTTCCAAAAGGGTTTGGAACTCGGGTCTAATTTAGAAATATTATTTTCAAAAGTTTTGTTCCTCAGGGCAGAGAATCGCTTTTTAATTTGTTTTTGCAAATCCCGCCAGATAACTTTCATGGCAGGATCGCGTGTTCTTTGATATTGTCTCCTACGGACATTTTTAAGACGGATCAAGAGCTGAAGATCATCGTCTATTATAATTGAATCGAATTTAACCTCGCATTTTGGTACTGAGGCAGCTCTTGCTTCAACTATAGAAGTAGTCAGAGATTCAAGAGCATAATTAATTTCATCTTTGGTTTGCAAAGGAATGTTTGGATCGAAGTTATATTCCATAAATGTTCGATACTGCTCCCAATCAGCTCTATGGTAATTGAAAGTAGAGCTGTTGGGATTACAAATTATTTCTTGGGATATTTCAAAAGTTACTGGAAGGTGATCAGAACCGAAGTCAGCATGGGTAACCAGTTGGCTACAAAGTTGACATGAATCAGTTAAGACCAAATCAATAGTTGAGGGATTTCTTGCAGAAGAAAAGCATGTTGGGCTGTTTGAATATTGAATAGTGTAATAACCTGCAGAACAATCATCAAACAGAATATTACCATTGGAATTGCTTTGAGCATTATTCCATGAGCGGTGTTTTGCATTAAAATCACCAATAATGAAGAATTTAGACCTATGACGGGTAAGTTTCTGAAGGTTACCCTTGAGAAAATTCATTTGCTGGCCTACGCATTGGAATGGCAAATAGGCAGCTATAAACGTAAGTTGTCCAAATTTTGTTTCAACAGAAACTCCCAAAGTTTCAAAAACTTTGGTTCCAAATGAAGAAAGAATTTTATGTTTGATTCGTCTATGAATAATGATGGCAACGCCACCACAGGGTCCATCAAGACGATCATTTCTATAAATCAAGTAATTTGCGTCCTTCTTAACCTTATGGTCAGGTTTAAGGAACGTTTCAGTTATAACGGCAATATGCACGTTATGAACTCTCAAAAAGTTAAATAGCTCGTCTTCATTATCTTTAAGAGATCGAGCATTCCAATTTAAAATATTTATTTGCAAATTTTACCCCAGTTTGAATAGCATCAAACATGGAGTTAGATTTAAGCATATCAGAAATCATGTCAATTAATGATTTCTGTAAAAATTCCATTTTAGGGGCAGTAATGCTTCCTAAGTCAAAATTGTCAAAATTTCCGTTAGAATTACTTTGGTTAGTATTTTGATTTCTACCCACTGCAATAGCAGCATAGGTAGCTCCATTAACTCGCTGAATATTGTTAGCAGCGAGGGGAGTAGGGATGAAACATTTGAAGCAGGGGTGATATTTGTACCTACGGGTACGAATGTAGAATTTGTTCCTCGCTGACCGTTGTTAACAGCAGAGGAATTTGTACCTGGTCGGAAACGTGGAGCGTTTCTTACCTGTCGGTTAGAACGAGATTGTAGGATCGCTTTGCGAGTCTTACATTCCCAAAAATTGGATTTGTGGTTTTCATCACAATTTGAACATTTAAATTTCTTAGGATCTTCCTTCACAGGACAGTCGTCCTTTGCGTGAGAGGAATCACCACAATTCATGCATTTAGCTGGCATGTAGCAATTTTTAGTTCCGTGACCCCATCCCTGGCACTTACGGCACTGAGTGAGGTTTTGGAAATTTCCTCCAGTCTTCCTGAAGTGTTCGCACTTCACTCGGACATGGAGCATAAGGCTAGCTTTTTCTAAGGCCTTAAGGTTGTTTAGTTCACTAGACTTGAAGTGAACTAAATAAAAATCATTAGAAATCCCGTTGCGCGAATCGCCAGGACGGGATTTCATTTTCATTTTGATTACTTGGAGTGGCACAACTCCAAGTAATTTTGCCAGTTCATCTTTGATCTGATCCAGGGATTCACCACTGGGCAGTCCTTTCATGACAACCTTGAACACACGTTCAGTTTTGGTGTCGTAAGTAAAAAAATTGTGCTTCTTCTCAGTAAGATACTTGAGAAGACATTTAAATCCGTCCAAGGTTTCAGCCAATACACGGCATTCACCCCGACGTCCAATTTGTAGAGAAAACTTAACTTTCACGAAGTTCAAAAGTTCCATGCGAAGAGCATGGAAACGGAAGTGGTTATCACAATAGGGGGAATCTTTTCCTTCTTGGCATTAAGCCGGGAAAGTTTACTAGAATTTTTCTTGGATGATGGATCATTCTCATCATCCGTGAGCAAATCAAATTGATTGCTCAAATTAATTTCTTCAGAAGGGGGGTCAAGAGTTTGCCCCTTTCTTTTGCGTTTAGGCGCCATGGCGGCCGTAAATTTTTATCCAAATCGACTTCCAAGCAGATTACTATAAGAATCTGAAGGATCGAAGAGGAATTTTCCAAATCGATATCCAAGAAGGATTACCTCGGGTAGGGTCCAAACAAGGATCGAATAGGAATAAAGTTGAACAAGGTAGAAATTTTACAGGTTGAGCACTGAAAAGTGCTGTTTAAATTTGTTGTAGCTTTAGGTAGTAGTAACACTTCCTTCAGCAAAAAGCAAATAGATCCGCACGGCAAGAGAGCACGATGCGGACTGATTTGCAGATATGTAATGAAGATGTTTGAACTGTATGAAGATATGCAGAAAAACGATGAAGACATCCGAAAGCTTTTTGAATTTTAAGCAGACATGTGAAAAATTTTACCATTTAAATGAAGATTTTAACTACAAATGAGCTCTCTCTTGAACGTATCTGAACGTATATGAATAATGTTTCATTTGGTTTTGTTTTGTTATAAAACAATACTTGATCGACCTAAAAACATCCGTAGAACTTTATGTTAATCCTTGATAAGCTGGAGATTAGACTGATGCAAAATTTGAAATTTTCGCTCCACAGTGCTCAAACGGTTCCAAATTGGGTCCTGCTTAGCCTCCCAAAATTTGAACTACTGTAGTGAAAAACTGACAAGGCACAAACCATTTCAAGCTTATACGAGAATTACTATGGGAAAACTTTATGTTTTTGTTCATATCTATCTACAAATATCAAAAGTTATTAATGATTCAAGTCACTGATGTCTTATTTTTATGCTCATTCAACTGTTCAGCAGACAACATTAGTGTTTCTGATTAGAAGAATAGAGCACAAATATCATCGCTACTATGTCAAACTGCAGAATACAGTGTTGCTAACAGAACAGCTGCTTGATCATGCCATAAGATTATCAATCTCTTAAACAATTAATAACTTGACATTTGGCTGAAAAACGATATTACGCAAAGTTGTAGCAAAGAAGAATTCCGGTAAGAATAGTTATAGAACTTTTCGAAAAAGCAATATGAAAAATGGGTAGAAGACAATGAACAAAAAGTTTGGTTTTCCCATAGTAATTTCCATATAAACTTCGAATGATTTGTGTCAAGTCAGTTTCTTACCAAATGAGTTTAATTTTTGGGAGGCTAATCAGGACCTGATTTGAAGCCGTTTGAGCACTGTGGAGTGAAAATTTCAAATTTTGCATCAGTCTACTGGAGATCATTGAATACTTAACGTGCCATTCTGAAAGAATATATTCTTTTTTTTTTCCTTTATTTAACGTCGGTCTCTGTTCCGCAATCTAGTGCCAATCACCGACGGACATCCATTGCCATCCATTGATAGCAATCGAATGTGCAGGAAGGCAGCTTCCACACCTGCGTAGGATATCGCACCCATTCACAACACACATGGGCCGGGACCAACGGCTTTACTTCCCTTCCGAAGGAAGACGTGACCAGAGACTTTTATGCCTAAGAAAAATCCCACCAATCTCGGCTGGGATTGAACCCAGACCCATCGGGGTGTTAGAAAGCAGTCACGCTTACCACTACACCACAGGCGCCGGCAAAATAATATATAAGGGACGACTTTTGAATCATTGACGATTTTCACAAGAAGATCAACCTAAAGCCTTTAAAAAAATACTCCTTGATCAACCTGCCATCTCACAAAAATATTAGCGTACGCAATTTGAACTAATGAAAAGTTTAAGAACTTCAGAAGAACTTCATCATGTTTTGAAAAAGGAACCACAGTACTATACTAAAAATTATTATCAGGTGCGGATCTTTCAAAACATTCCCATGATAATATCTGATGAACCAGAAATCTAGCGTACCTTCAGTACTTGATCAACTTGTCAATGAAGTACCTTCAGTACTTGATCAACATGTAATCTTGAAATTAAATCTTCAGAACTTTATATACGTCTTTGAATAGTTGGAGATCTTCCAAATACTTCCTGACCTTTAAAAATATCTGAGAAATTTTAATTTTTTAACAGTTTATGATATTCAGAATAATACTTCGTCAACCTTATCATATACCAAGACTTTGAAAAATTCTAGAGGAACTAGTTGATTTGTTTTTGAAAATCAATGAATTTCAACAAAGTGTTCTAAAATTTCTACGATGTTTCCCGCACGCAAAGTTTTTTGAACCTAAACTTAGTTCCATGAACTCAAATAAAGCTCCCTGAATCCATTGAAGCTCTTTGAACCTGAAGTTTTCTCAATGTGTGGGAAGTTTTGCGAAATCCAGGAAAGTTGCTTCCATTTCTAAGAAGCTTCCTGAACAATTTTTCCATAGCTTACACAAACTGAATGTTTACCAAGATTGCTGAAATTGTAGATATTTCCTATAACTCATCTAATGGTTCCTAATTTCTTCAAAGCTTTCCTTTTTTTCTCTAGTTCTCTTATTTAACCAAGATCCATGACAATTTTCAATCTTCCTGGAAAATAACCCTTCTAATTTTCCTGAATATATGTGTTACACAAAGTTTCCAAAAGCTCCAAATTTAGTTCTTAACAGTTTGCTGATTTTTTACAATTTTCCCTGAGCACTAAGCTTCTGAACTTCTACGAAGATCACTAAGGTTTAACAAAAATGATCGAAGTTATGTGAATTTCCCTGAACTTTTAAAAACTCAACATTATTCGCTTAACTTCTACAAAGATCGCTGAACTACTATAAATTCACTACGTTCTTGATTTTCTATCAGTCCCCTGAAATCCTTCAAAACTGTTAAACTTCTACGGCATCCCTTAAACTAAGACAAGAAGCCCTAAAGTTAAAAGACGGATCAAGTGGTCATAGTGGTTCCTATATAAGTATTATGGCCGTCTACCTGAGACTTTGTCAATATGAGGCAATAGATTGCAAAATTATTTAAAATTATTTAAAAATATTGCCCAATGGAAAATTTCACTCAGGAAATGTAATTTCATCAGCTCAAATGATGTGATTTATTAAAATTAAGCAAATATAATCATTTTCTTAATTTTTTAATTCAACCCACAAAAATTGTCAAGTGGGTGCAGGTTTTGATTGGATCTATATGATGCGTCAAGTAAAGCACACATTTAAAATAAGAAACATGGTAACATTTTATAAGAAACCTATACTTGAATTGGGTGAATTAACGTTTGATTTTATCAAATAAGTTGCTATGGAAAACAAGTGCCAATTAAAAATAATCATTTTATAATTATTCTTCAACTGAATCGACAACGTACTTCACTAATACCAGTTCAAATGAAAATATACATGAAAGATCACCATCGTAGCAATCCACTGGGACTCGTGGAGACTGCACGTCTCTTGCAAAAAGCATCGCCTGCTCGGATCCTGTGTATTGTTGATTCAAATTTTCCCATATATCCCATAGTAACAATCGATCGCGACATCGCGATTAAAAATAATATACACTCATTCTCCTTTTTATCTGACCCATTCTTGATTAAAGGCAAAAGATTCTTTTGTTTTCGGTCTCCTTGCTCATATTCGAGTAATGTTCACCGGCCGACGGTTTTTTCTCCCTTCTCTACAACCTTACATTATTAAGTTTTCTCCATTACAGTTGCCACGTTGCCTTTCTCATATCGCATCGTGGGTCCTCTCACAGCCAACCAAGATATGCAGATTATTATTATTTTTGATCATTATTCCGCGGATCGAACACACGATCCTTTACCTGGGTGGACCGTACGTATTCATGCACGCGTCGTCCTCCAAAGTCGTGCTTAAAATTAACTCTTGTTTCATTCTTTTTTCGCCAGCAATTTACCCCTTCGAATCCTATTTAATATCATGAGCAGGAAGCAAGCAAGATTCGAGATAATCGTGTTTCTTCGTGTACTCTCCCCCTTGAAATCTCTTCAATATCGATCGATTAACGCGCTTATCCTCTCGCTCACGGTTCCCTTAGCTTCATTCAAAATATTGTGGTTCCATTGTCAAAATTCAAATTTTCCCACCATAGTCAACAGACATCGTAGTCACCGATGTTGTTCTTGTTGTTGTTGTCGTCGTCGTCGTCGTCGTCATCGACGTTGTTTCAGTGTTTACTGCGATCGCGCGAACAAAAGATGAAACAACGGCGTATCACATCGCAGCATCCGTGGAGTTGTGAGCACGAAAAGTATCATCACCATCAGCAGGGCCTTGGAATTTGGAGTACACGAGCAAACGAGGTAAAAAAAAAAGTTGGACTTACCGTAAGGTTTATCTCGGATTTCGCTATCGCTGTTATCTGAAATTAAAAGCCACGGAGAGAGAAAGGAAAATTGAGATAATTGCGTTAATCGTGCCCAGTCGAACTATGCTAACAAGGATCATTTTAATATATTTCAATATACGTTTCCCGCTCAACTATGCAGCAATCGCTCCAGCCCGGTCGGCAATCGGCGATCTCAACTTCCGAAACGTTCCCATTCGCCCATTCATAACCGTCTCGAATTGGAGCAATTTTCGAGCAGCAAGATCGTAATGATGAAGGTGATCATGTGGAGAGTTTCTTCTTTTCCTTTTTCACTACTCTCCGAAGAATAATGATTCTTGAAAACCTTCGAAATCAGAATCACAATCTGACAGCAAGGTGTGAATGGAGCAAAGCGTGGACGATGAAGAAATTACTCTCCAACAAAAAGTTGAATGAAATCGGAAGCGAATTTGAATTTGGTCTTTCTTGTGAACTCTCACGGAGCAGCACATTTAATCAGAGCGAGTGGCGTGCGTCATGGGATGCCATGAGTTTTTCGGAGCGTTCCGCGATTGCTTCGGTTTTTGCTCAAGCAGAAGACGATATTCCGAACATTGAACAGACACAATAAAAATTGGCCAAAAATCATAGATTAAGTAAAGCCGTTCTGGACTCATAAGGCTTTACAAATATTACCGAAAAAATCACAAAAACTTCCCACATTCCGTAGGAGAAAAAAAAACTATCCAAATCGTCAATATTTGTATATACGTCCGGTAATGCTCTCCTTCACTCACGAGCCCCCGAAACACGATCGCAAGTATCGTTTTAACCATCCTCCGAGCCAGGAAGTTAAAAATTATCCATAATTACCACCAACAATGGACGTTAACACCGTTTCTCTCAATCATTCCCGACTTCTCGGTACAAAGCCGGGTAGCGCGACTACTCTAGAGAGCGACTAGAAACAGCCAGTAGCAACCAAAGCCCGCTGCATGCTGGATGCTGGAGACGAGATCGAGCCATCATCGCGGGCGAGATCGTTTCCATACCTATATTCAAATAATCGGTCCACGGGAAAAAAATATTATTCATCTGCCGGGCATGGCATGGGCTTATTATTTCATTCCGGGCTCTCGGTTCCGCTTATTAGATCGCGTCTTTTGTCCAAACTCATCAAAGCTGAGCCTTCCAAACGCTCGATGAAGGTGATGGGAAAGGTAATTTTCATCTTCGAGAAGATGATGATGATGATGATGATGATGGCGGTGATCTTGGCCGGGATCAGGTTAATTTCCAAAATTTGAATTTTTAGACGAATTATCATTCCCTGTATCCGAACTCTTCATAGTGAAGCGGATAAAAGGAATTCAACGCTCAAAACGTCCAAATAGTGAAACACATGTCCATCACAGCGAACTCCACATGTGTAACGGAGCAATTACTAATACAATCTCATATTTTAGCCGAAAACAACAATTAGACACCATATAAGCAAGCCAAGCCCGTCGAAACAACAAGTGTAAGAAAAACTTCAAAAATCGCGATATCAATCTGAATTTCCATACACACTAATTAGCGGGCCTCCAATTAGCCGCCACTGACTGGGCCCCGATGTGTGAAGGAGAAAATCTGCTCCCTAGCTGTTTTCCTTCTGTTATTTTCCCACTTTATTTTGGTTTGACATGACAGTTGCTTTTTATGCTGATATTAATCTTAATATTTAATTTCAAGTCCGCGCACTTCAGCCACACATGCGGTTCTTTTCCTCCCACTCTAGCACTCGGAAGGAATCGCAGTAGGCTATTCAAATTTTAACAATTTGATGATTCCCGCGGCACTTGATGGTGTTGTTGTTGTTGTTGTTGATGATGTTTGCCTGTTGTGCCCGGCAGCAGGCTATCGAAAGAGTAATAACTTTAATTTTCCAAAATATGAGCTACACACCTACAACACTCGGCCAACAACTGTCAGGAATCGTAGCAGGCGACGAGCGCAGTCAAGTATGCGGCGCCACACTTGAGTTACCACTCTACCTCTTTGCAGGCTTCTTGCGCAATGTGCAGGCATAAGCTTTCTTGGTCGAAGTTCGTCGACGATGGATCATTTTGATTGTGTCGAAAGTTTTGTACATTGCGTAAAAAGTAGAATTTATTACTTTGTTATGATGACTTATTCAACTCACTTGCCTGCAGTAATTGGAACTCTGCGGGGTTACGTTCGAAAGTATGCCTGATAGTTGGAATTTAACAAGTTTTGGCAAAATTTAAAAAATTTAAGAAGAAAAATGGAATATCATCCCGGATTTCAGCAAAATAGCAGAGTCAGTTTAGAAAGGACAACTAGATGGTTATTGATTTAATTTGGAATTAATTAACGACCCAAGTAACCAACAAGCCCGTTAATCGAACTTTTTGCTATATAAGGCAACTATACGACTGATATAAAGTTCCCTATATTTACCTTATATCGCAAAAAGGGCGATTATCGGGCTTGGTGGTTACTTGGGTAGGTGTAACCAACTATCTTAACGGAATCCCTTTATAAAGAGCTTTGAGTGTGTTGGATGATTTCCTTTAAATTCCGTTATAATTGCTAATCTTTTGACAGATACGCGTATTTCGTCTACTATTTGCAGACTTCATCAGTGCCAAATACTCAACACCACATTATTTTGCCTACTAGATTACCCGCAATTTTGTGTTTACTTCGAATGACTCTTAATTTAAGCGACTGTCGTCTGCTTCAGCTCCCAGCAAATCGAATACATTTTTGACCGTACCGGTAGTGATTATTTAAAAAATGCCATTGAAATGCAAAAGCGAATTGAAATGTCATTTTCTACCGGCAGTGTGACGGAAAGCTCTCGATTATGTAGTGTAAATAGTCTTTATTGCCAGTTGAAATTTCATTTAGATGAAAGTCGATTTTAAACTGGTTTAATACAATTCAGCTACATTTAAGTTACGAATTATACCATATTTAAGAATAGCAGAAAACTGTAAGCTGCTTCTGCTTCTGTTCCTGTTTATGATGTTATTACGGATTTGAACGAGGGAACAGAGTATAAAGTGTATGTTGATGTAAAAGATTATAATAGTCCTGACATGATTGATGATTTATACTTGTCATACGCAAACTTATTTATAATTATTGAAATCTAAAAAAATAAATTTAATCTTCAATATCAATTGTCCCCACGCTTTTTATCGTGCAGCGCTCGTGTTTATTTACATTGTTCGATTGTAACCGTGTTTGACGGTTCGATTGGAACTTTTAATTTCAGTCTTTATGCGTCTCTTATAAAACATCGTCTCTGGGTGTTACCAGTGGGTATATGGATTTCCTGCCCTATGTTCAATCTTATTATTTTGAATACATAAAAGCGAGCAGTTCCACACCAAATGATGCATCGGAAAAATTGGACTTTCTCCGATTGCATAAAATAAAAAAAATAAATATGTAGCACGAAAATGTCACTTCTGATTGGATTGACGTTGCGTTGCGTTTGTAACGGAGTATTTCGTAGATTGCATGTCATGTTTCTACTTTAACGTTTTTATTCTGATTGCTTAGGAAAACTATTTTTTCCTTGATTTGTTTTCCGTCGATCTTGTTTTCCGAACTGAGCATCAATGCTACCGACGCCAGGGAGGCAGCTCCCACATCTTTACCCTACCTATCGACCCATCAACTTATGAACCGGGGACCAACGGCTGATCAGAGATTTTATGTCTCAGAAAAACCCGGCCTTTTGAAGTGAGAAGCAATCACGCTTACCACTACACCACCGGCACCGCTAAGGAAAACTATTTGGGAGTGAATAGTTCTCCAATCATAGTTCAGAAAATGAAAACCATGACAATTACCATTGCCGCCCATCTTCTCCGTTGCGGGAAAATACGGATTTTGTTGATGTAACATCTACTTAAAGGGAGGCCAGGGACTCACCAACGGAGTTGGATAGTTGGGTAGGGATGGGTCAGGATTCGCTTAACCAGGCAATGCGACCATGGTAAATGTTTTATTTTGGAAGAGCCTGGGAGTAAACCAATGGTCTTCTACTAAGTAAGCAAAAGCGGCAGCCACCAAGCCAGCCGAGGTTCTCAATTTAAATTCCAATCCTGTTTAAAATAAAATTAAATAAACAAAAAGGAAGCGTCCCACCCGAACGATACAATTTACTCCAGTCATGTGTGATACAAACACTTGATGGAATGTACACTTTGGGGGGCCACTTGGTAGTTCTGACGACTTCTCCAACGACAGTCGATAGCCGTGAAGATTAAATCTCACTCACGACGATTTATATCCTTCTGCAGAAAACCCAAAACTATTTCAAGAAGCTCCAAAACTAGCAGAGTGACAGTAACGAGCGAAAAACATGGCACACTTTGATCTTCACATTCCACAAACAATTTCAACTACAACCAGTGCTTGGATTTGCAAGAAGTAATCAACTCTGCACATTGTGCCGAAACACATCGTGGCACACTGATCGGCGGGTCATGGCACACGATGACAAATATGACACAAAATATAATATAAAATGGGCATCACTCTTTTGTGTCGATATTTTGCCAATCGTTGGTAAGGTTTACTTTTTCGTTTACTTCAAAGTAAGGGGATTTTTTTTTTGTCAGTGCCATTTTCCAGCAAAATTGTCCCTAATTATAATAAGAGATTGTATAATTGACGTAACGCTCTTTGTCTTTATGCCTTCTGGGGGATGAACCTCTACAGAAACTCCACACGGCTTTTGAGAGATGTTCATAGTTTCAGGGAAGTCCAAACGAACTAGTCAGAGTCACCACACCCCACAGAATATGCCAGAACTAACTAGAATTAAGCTTTAACTAGATGGTCATAGGATCCGGACCGAGAGTCAACTGTATGGGTAAGGAGCATTGCAGCGATAATGTACGGTGTCAACAACACCCCGGTGCCGAAAGATCCTACCATTCTTCAGATGTATCTGCAATCGCAGCTGTTTCTCCCGCAGAACACCCCGGTACGATTCGTGGTTCACCAATCAGTCAGCCGTACAGCTCATTCTATGGACTGAACTCGGGTTCGATTGACTGTGGAGGTCTCTCTACGCTCTTTCGCAACTATTCGTATCTCCGACAGGTAACAGTTTCAGGGAGATTAATATGCGATGCTGGTATGATCAAGGATAAAAAATATGAAGGAACAACAGGCAGATACAAGGAGGAGGTAGTCATCAAACGACTGCAACCAGTATCGAGATTCTGGACCGACATTTGGATAGGGAGCAGTCAGAAGAATTTAGTACCTAACCACGACTGCTGACGCTGGGAAGCTACTGCAGGTCTATTGCTGATACTACTATCGCCGGTGGACATTTTAGGTCGCATACTTCCTATTTTTCAGATTGTAGCATAGTCCGAGTAGCACGATGATATTGCAGACAAGATTCATCTTCCACTTGCCTGTTGGGTACTTGGTTTCGGCAAACGTCTGCCAGAATGACGCGCGGTAGAGAACTGTATTCTCCTGGATGGACAGCTTCTGTCATCAGTCACCCTTTTCCTTCTCGCGAAGGGGCTAATCTTTGAGTGCCATTTTCTTGAATTCACAATCTCAAAAGTCATAAGTGCAGGGTTCCCAAACTCATGGGTTACTGAGACTGATAGCTTGATTGCCACACTTTGGCACTTTCGGCACAACGCTTGACCTAGCTTTTGGCACAGATTGTCATTGTCATCAACAGACTTTCGCGCGATATTGACCAAATTGTTATTCAGATAGTCACTGATAAACTTGATCCTCAAAAAAACCTTTGTCATAATCTTATTCAATTTTTCGTCACCAAGATTCACTTGGTAACAAAAAGTTTAATTTCGTGCATTCTGAGTCCCATTATTATTATACAAGCAATTCAGGACGTAGATGCTTGTTCACTTTAACAGCTCCATGTAATTTTTTTGCTCAGGTAATTTAATTCAGTGTCAAATTTAGCTAATAAAAAATCTGCACATGTTCGTCACTTACAGCATTGTCACTGACAATTGACAAGGTTTGCCTTGACGATGATTGTTAGCTCAAATGAGTGACCCAAGCAGAATTTTGATTATCGCCGTGTTATTGTCGAGATTTTGCAGCACTGATTAAAACCACAGAATACATGTTTTAGCTCTTTCTTATTTTATATGTTGAAACATTAGTGACAAATAATAAATGATTTATCTTTTTTTTTTTAATACACTTTCTTTCTATTTTTGAATGCATCAAATATTTTAGCATCATTTTCAGTTTAGTTTAGTAACGTTGAGTAATTTTGTTGTCTCACACAAGAATGAACGAGTGAAGTTTTGGGTTCCTTGATTTTGTTTTGCATTATTTTATTTCTCGTTAAGATCTTAAGCCATACTTACTCTTCTGCTTTTGGATTATTTACTTAATTAAAAAGCTCTCTCTTATTTTTTTATGGAATTTGTTTAACTTGCTCTAGAAGCCATGCGTGTTATTGTTCATTCTACCAGAATCCACAATTTTTCCTTGTTTCTTGTAATACCACAAATTATTATTGCAGATTTGGAAAGTGCGATAAATTTCCTTTTAGAATTTATCAATAGTCTCTTATTTGAGTAATTCAAAAAGATTCAACGCACTTTCGCACTTTGCAAAAACGGACAATAATTTGGTCAAACCCATTGTTACGTCACGTAGAATGTGTCAATAGAATCTTACATTTCTCGGTTCGGTGGTGTACGTTCGAGATCTTGAAAATTTAACTCTACCCAGAACCCTTAATATTTTTAGTTTCATGTTTGTAGGAGGGGCGATCCCCATATTTTCTGAATCTCATAAAGTCCAAAAGCAAGAAATCTATTCAACTTGGCGCTAGTCATTTTATTGTCACGGGTTCCTTTAACTAACCCACAACAGGTTCAATCTGCTCCACTCAAACGGAGCAATTAAAAGGTGTTAGTACACGCTTGCTTCGTTCTCATAAAAAGCTAAATCAAAACAAAAAAATCGTCTTCAAGCTACCGACAGACTTGCGTGTGGCCTAGGGCAATCGCTACCGCCAAGTCAGAGCCTACTGTGCGCGATGCGATGCGATGCGATACGATGCATCTTATTCCGTTTCGATTTGCATGCTCAGCGTTTACTGCACCGACCGTCGTCGGTTTCTTCTGCACTTGCCACTCAAGAGTAGGCGTAATTAAAATATCGTTAGGCGCAGGGTACATACATTTGTACCGACGAAGCACGACGTTCAACGCTTAAGCCTAAATATTCTGCATTTTTTCGTTTCTTATGCCGCTCACAACTTGCCTGAGTTGCCTATCTCGTCAATATCTCTCGAAAGGCAATGGGAGCAAAAAAAAAGTAAAACTGCAACCCACAGCGAGTGCAACAAACAAGAGGAAAAACATGAAAACCGTCATGCAAAATCATGTTAATTAGCTCTCATTACATTTTGAAAATATTTTCGCCACAGCAAAAACCAAAGGTATAATTCTCCTTCTACCTAGTTGAACATTCATACCTCGCTTCGTGGCTTAGTGTCAGAGGAACGATTTATATATGTGAATAAAAAGTTGTAAAATTATAATAAAAGAGAGCCAGTTAAGGTAGTTGCAATGCTCTAGAAATGAATCGTCAACTTCACGGACATATCACGCAGCCCGACAAGTCGGTAAGTAAACAAATAATTAGTAAGAATTTCAACCCAATCGAACCGAATCCATCTCTCTGCTCATCAAAAGCGGCAATTACGCCCAGCCAGGCAGTGTAGGTGCAAAATCTTCCACTACACTTATTTCAAGGCAGCGCAGTGCTATGTGTGAGTCCATGGAGGGTTATAATTTGCATAGCATTAATGCTCAAACGCCTGCTTGTTTAGATTTAGATGGGTTCATTTCAAAAAATGCGTTGGGGAAAGATGATTAACGCACGTCACTTTGCATGTCGTTATGGCAACAAGCGAACGTAGACGGACCGTGGCCTGCTGATATCCGGGCGACGAGAAAATAATAATTATACATTATACAGTGCCTTCTCGAGTCGACCCTCGGAAATCATCCAACATTAAAAACGAAAAAAAAATGGAGCTGTGTCAAGTTTGAATTCGGGCGCTGATAATGATCTCGTGATGTCGCATAATTACAGCTCTTCTGGATCGCTGACGCGCGAGGGTCTCGTTTGCATTACTTCGAATGTAGAGAAATAAAACAAGTTCAAATAATATAGGCGAATAGCACCAGATCGTGTGCTTTGATCGTGTCTTGAAAATTCAAATGAGAAAAAAAGAAATACAAAATGCAGTGGCGCCCTGCGTGCTGTAAGGGAACAGAAATGTAATTAACACTCCATGATCATTACTGTGAGCTGCGACAAGTAGCATGTAATTATGGTGAGTTTGTTATCAACTGGTGACAGTTTTTAAGACATTCACTATTTTTTTATGGAACGGCATCTTAGACTTCTTCGACTTTCGTCATACAAATTTCACTATCGCCATTCATTTTTTTCCTCATTTTAAAAGCTACCGCCTTCCGGTCGACAAAAAAATAGTTTCTCGTGGTCAACAACACCCTTTATTGAATTCCGACCTTCAGCTAACAGCAAGAAAAAAAAAAGCGAGAAATCCTACAAACTGACCAAAAAGCACCAAGACAAACAACTGTGACACATAAAAAATAATTGCTTGTACTATTTGACAATTTTTATTCCTATTTTCTCACTTCCCGCGCGTTTATCATTGTCGTTTTTAAAAACACATAAAATTTGTCACACAAAACTCTGGTGCAGTAGGCGCTGCCGTTTGTGAATTGAACCTGGCGGGGGAAGCAAAATGAAACGATGCGGCAAACTACAGGAAGGTAGGTATCCACGGAGACGGCTTTCGGTTTCGAGTGCGACTATATCCGATCGAGATTGCGTTGCGGCTTCCGAGCGTGGTCGTCGTCGTCGTGAGAACGCAACGCGGTCCACTGCGATGAGGTGCTTCGTCATGCTTGCTTTGATTAGAAATTGTTTGGTATTTTTTTGTTGTTGTTGAAAAGAAGAAGTGCAATTTGAAGCAACGTTGATATTAATTTGCAACGTGTCGTGAAATAGAATAATGAAGTATACTTTATAATTAATTATTCAATTTTGCTGCAATGCTCGGCCATGACATTTTGAATCAGTCTAAAATATTGAGCCTTTGTGTAGCTCGCTTGTGACATTTGTTCAGGGTATTAGGCAATCTTGTATGGCTATCGGAGCTCTCTTTATGGTGATTTATTAAAGCGTCCTTTTTCGCATTACACTTCACAATTTTACAAGCCAAAATATTTAAATTGTTTGTAAATGCACGTAACTGAAACTACTACCTGTTGTTTGATGTGGAGAAATTAACAGATTTTTAAACCTAGCAAATCTTGAGATTTGTGCTCTTGAAATTGCGAAGCATGATATGAAAAAGGACTCTACAAGGAAACACTTCAAGCCTGTTTATTGTAAAGATCCATGATTGTTGAATAATTGTGGTCAATTGGATATCTAGCGGTCAGGTCTGTCAGACCTACACACTTAATTTAATTTGCCGAATCTCGGATTATTTTTGCCTAAGTGTATATAAGCAAACCTAAAATCTGCCATTAAAAAATCAGTTCCAAATCGGAATGTTGAAATTTTATTAGTTCTGTGGTGCGTTTTTTAAAGACTAAGAAAGGACCTGCAAATGTGACCATGCATTAATTTGGTCACGTGAAAGTCAGGAAAATTTAATCGGGAAAATGTTCTTACGTCCATTACGTAAAATTTCCAAAACTACCGTATAAAAATGGGCACGATAAATATTTAAAATTGAACCAGTAAATTTAAAATATTATCCATTAAACAAGAGAAATGGTAAATAAGAAAGATAAAATGTTCCCTAAAAATATTAAAATCTATATTAAAATCTATAAAAATCTATATATATAAAAATGAATTTCTCTCTGTCTGTCTGTCTGACCCTTATAGACTCGAAAAATACTGAACCGATTGGCGTGAAAATTTGTATACAGGGGTTTTTGGGGCCGTGGAAGGTTCTTATGATGGTTCGAGACCCCTCCCCCTTCTGTAAGGGGGGGCTCCCATACAAATGAAACAGAAATTTCTGCATAACTCGAGAACTAATCAAGCAAATGGAACCAAATTAGGCATGTGGGGGCGAGTGTGGGGGTATAATGAGATAATCATAGGGGGTTGCCCCTTAGATAATAGGGGGGGGGGGGGGGCTACGTACAATATAGCATGCTTTTTTTTTAAATCGGCGCATGAACTCAAGCTAATATTGAATCCCGAGCAAGACCGGGCACACTCAGCTAGTGTTCCATAAAAATATGAAATGTGCCAATAAAAATATGAAATGTTCCATAAGCTTCTGCGATTTTATGAAAAGTTTCTTAAAAAATATGAAATGAACAAATGAAAAATTTAAATTGTTTCAATAAAAAATTAAATGTCCCGAGCATTTCTTTGTCAAATGAGCAAACAACTTGGTACGAGCCCCTCCGATTTTGATGTAACTTTCGACATGTCTTCAGTATGTGAGATTATTATTTTTCCACAGATCTCGAGAACATTTTGACTAAAGGCTTATTTTTGAAAAGGGTGTATGTGTTTTCATATCTGAATGTTTCAAAAAATGCTAACTTTAAAAACCGTTTATTTTATCACAACTGTGCCTGACATTATAGAGAATTGATTGGACTTCAAAGTTTTTTTTCCACCGAAAAAAAGTTGTTGAATTTTTGAAAAAAATAATTAAAATATGAAATGTGAATTTCTCTTCATTCCCAAGTTCGATTTATTTTATTTTTTTTCTACGATGACCTTATGTCATAATGCAATTTATAAAGAATAATCCAAGATGGAGCATTTTCAAATAAAAGAGTTGATTTTTAAAATAATGAATTAGAATGAATAAGAATATTACAATAAATGAATATGGTATAGATAATGACAAATCAAAATGATCTTGGTGACCAACATCCTAAACGTATCCGTTTTTGAGATATATAAAATTTCTATTTTCTCGAAAATAAGCACTTTTCAAAAACATCTCGTAATTCTTCATCTATAGCGGTGCAATGCCCAAGATGTGCATAAAATTCCCTACAGGTTACCCTTTGACACCAAGAAGATTGCATGAGCTGCTTTTATGAAAAGGATGAGTAAAAGAAGAATGTTATATTCAATTTGGAAACACAACATCTAAAGCAAAAAATTCTGAATTTTAATTGTGATGTAAATCAAGGGGTAGATCACTCCACACACCAATCTTGGGTCATATTATAGTGTGCCGCAGGTGTATCGATTGTGCCGGTCGTAGAACAAGCTGCGATTTTTTGTAAAATACCCATCCCGGCGACACGGTATTTCTGACACCTTGAATATTTTGGTTTGAAATCACAAGGATAAATCGGATTGAGGATAACGCAGGAAGTGGCGGGTGTGTGAAATTTTGATGTTTTGTGTTCATCGGATAATAAAAGTCCTATGCTTTAGGGTTTTATAATGCCCTTAAAGGCAGATAAGAAACCTAGCCTTTCGTGATGTGGAAAGCAACGGTTTATCAGCGACCGAAAAGAGTTGGAACCGGTGCCGAAGGTGTGCCAATGGATGTGGCCAAGCTGTGCCGAAACTAATTTCGGCACAATGTGCTGAGCGACTTACCCCTTGGATGTAAATATTCATTCACGTAAACTTGTATTTCATTTCACGCAAACGAGCAACTTGTAAGCAATGTTATTTACAAATAGTCTCAGAACTGTGCACGGTTTATAATGTAAACTTATATGATATGTGACGCTCCTTTTATGTGCATCATATTGAGCAAATACATATTGCATACACACCTACGTGTTCAGTTAACAGGTTTATAATTCAAAATAATAACATCAGTGTAGAAGTATGTTCCTAAGCAATCGAAGCTTTTGTTCTTCTTTCTGCATAACACAATTGTTAATCAGAGTTGGTTGGAAATGCTAACATGAAGCTTTAGTGTGATGATTTATTAGCTAGAGAATGATCTTTAGAAGAGTGTAGGTGGATAGTTCCGTTAGAGTACGGCAGTATGAAAATTGAATAGAAGTTGAAAATGAGCGAAGGGCCATTAAAGCGACAGTTTTCAAGATAGACGCACATTTTTGCCTAGCCCGTACGATGTACGCGGGGACTTGAAGTATGTCTCCAAGTCCACAGGCAAAAATGTGCGTCCCTCTTGTTGCTCATAAACTGACTGCGGCTGTGGAATAGTTCTACCGACGTTTTCATCACTACCTAAAGCCCCACGTCGCGAGAGCATTTCCAGTCGATGGTGTGTTATAATGCAGTTCTTCTTTACCCAACTATTGTGTTGCTCCTCTCGTCATGACCAACGTGATCATCTCAGAGAGAAAGCAGTAGGGTGGTTGTTGCGTGCTGTACCATC
Organism: Ochlerotatus camptorhynchus; assembly: GCF_037179485.1. Taxonomy (NCBI): domain Eukaryota; kingdom Metazoa; phylum Arthropoda; class Insecta; order Diptera; family Culicidae; genus Ochlerotatus; species Ochlerotatus camptorhynchus. The sequence goes on from NW_027040542.1 coordinate 1,645,373, forward strand.
ATCAGCATTGTTGACGGCTACTCCCGCCTTGAGTTGTTACATTCAAAGTGTTTTTTATGTTACTTCATACGCGAAGTTAACGATTTTCAGAGTTGGTTGGAAATGCTAACATGAAGCTTTAGTGTGATGATTTATTAGCTAGAGAATGATCTTTAGAAGAGTGTAGGTGGATAGTTCCGTTAGAGTACGGCAGTATGAAAATTGAATAGAAGTTGAAAATGAGCGAAGGGCCATTAAAGCGACAGTTGTTAATGTAGCCTAACTTTCACAAAAGATCCTACTCTGATTTTTCATTGTACACACTTAGAAAAAATCAAGTAAATTTATGTGCTCTGAGCGTTACATATACGAACGTCAATTTTGACATAAATTCGAGTCATAACAGACGCGAAATATAGCTCAATCAAACCTACTTTTCATCTCGGATCATTAAGTGATCTTTTACGTCAAAGACGGATTCCGCAACTACTAAAATTAGTTATTTCTAAGTGTGTAGGCTTCGAAATTGGATACCCACGACAGCACAAAATGTTAAGTTCAAAAATATGAATCGTATTCTGGAATAAGACTCCAGAACCTTTGGGTAAAGCATGCGGGCGTGAATGTGAGCAGCGTTGGAAAAGTTCACGAGTAATAGTGAGTTTTGGTGAACTATTGAGAATTTATCGAGCTTTAGATGCTCGATGCTCACCGTCCCAAATTTAAATCCTATCTTCACTTCGATGCATGGTATTCTTCTTTCGTACGAATAATAGCATAGTGTAGGTGTTCCGCATCCCAGTCATATAGTTTGGATCCATTTGCTTGATATTGAGGAAATTGTTTGTGTGGCCTTCCAAATTTATCATCAACGGCAACCGTCGGCATTTTTCAATCGAAAACGAATCATCACTAGAGGCTACCCGTTCCAGCCGCCTTGACTACCGTATCGACATAGCGCTCTCGACCGGTCATGGTGTGGATGAACTCGATTGATGTGAGCCCCGAATAGTAGCTGTTTTTGATGAAAACATGAGCCACTGCGATTTTTGCTGTGTTTCAGAAGAGACAGACTTAGTTTAGCTAGGTTTGAAGAGATTCATGATTAAGAAAATACTTACAGAATTTTTCGAACGATCATCAAAACCAGTGGGTAGCCGTTTGTCGTTTTCAAATTATTGATTAAAACGTTGTTTACCAGTATGGAAACAAACTCTCTCACTAGCAGTAAAGTAAACAAAGGATTACAACGAGCAATGAACAAAGTGAGCGTTAACGTGCCGAACAGTGTGGCATGTTGTGTTTCGTCACAATGTGCAGAATCCTGATGAATGAGGGCATCTTAGTAAAATACCAGTATGTAGGTAGAGAGAGAGAGAGAGAGAGAGAGAGAGAGAGAGAAAAGGATTAGTAATTTCCTTTTATTGAAACCACCTTATTTGCTTATCCTTGACTTGACAGATACACGTATTTCGTCTGCAATGTGCAGACTTCTTCAGTGTCTTGTACTAATAGTTACCAGATAAGGTAGTGGAATTAAATGGAAATTACTAATCCTTCTCTCTCTCTGTCTCTCTTCATACAATGTGCAGAGTTGATTACCCCTTGAAATCGGAGGATTCAAAAACAGTTCTAAGCTCGATTCCAAGGTAAGTTTTCAAAAAAATCCGAGAAGAGCTCCAATGAAACTCATAGGAAACGCAAGGAAATGCAGAAAGGAATTTCAGCAAATATTCTGCAGCATCGAGGTTAAGTCCGGAGTCATTAGAGATTTGGGCGTAGTTGCTTTTGTAAACAAACACTTCAATTGCCGATTTCTCTTAAATAAAAGATTAAGCTCATAAACAAACCATACCAAATGATAGAGGAATCATTCCTCTACCTGATAGTGTTATTTGTTTTAGAGATTGACCTTTTATTCGCGAGAAATTAGCGATTAACGTGTTTGTTTACAAATTTCTCTTGAATATCACACAGTTGGCCTGGTCGTTTTGATACGTGTTGCGTATCTCTGATATAATATATAATATATAAATATACATCAAATAGACAAAAAAAAAATGATGAAGAATCCATACTGGAACTGGTTGTGTTAGTGTTAAATTAGATTAGATAAGATACTCCAAATGAATGAACTGCAAAGTATATTCCAAAGGAATTTGGAGGAGAATTCATAGACATTCCTGAGTAGGTCGATTCTAAGTCAATTCGGAAGGGTATACTTCTAAGGAATTCACAAAAGGAATTTTGTGAAGAATTATGGAGAGAACTTTATGTGAATTCTTAAGAGAATTATTAAAAACTTGAAGAGAATTGAAAAACGAAATCCAACCAGATTTATAAAAACTAATCAAATATGATTGCAAATTTAGAGAAAAAAAAATCATTGCAACTGACACCTACAACATGATATAAAAGTTCTGGTTGTAAGATATTCCCGGCACAGAACAGATGGTAATTGCAATTCATAACGGGACAATCTCGCTAGATGATTTTTCAAATTTGACAACTGAGACTGAAGAAGCAATGCCAATTGAATTCGAGAAGGTTATTCGGGACTTTACTGTTCTTAAGTTTTCACATATTTGTGTTAGTATTGCAAATCTGGTCCTATGTTAAAGAGGATGTAAACCAACATTTCCACACTGGTTGTTATTGTCCCAACTTCAAGATTCCAAAAATACCATCCATTGGAGAAAAAAAATATCACGGCGTTTGACGATATATGTACTTCGAAAAAAATCCCACCCGACACCAAATGTTCCCACCATAAACCATTCCGCCGGCAAACAGACCGCACATCGACATAACAATAATCACCGCATAATGTATGCACCCCCTGTTTCCATTCTTGCGTCACACTAGTTTCCCACAAATTGTCAATTCCGGTTGACTTTCTTCAAATCAAATAACGCTTCTACAAGCGAGACTCGTACCGACTCAACCCGTCCATGTTAAAAAAAATCGAGTGTCCCCTTCACAATTCCAATGTGCTGATCACGCCATCGTAGCAAGCCGGAAAAATTCCTGATCCCCATTTCTCTCACTCTCCCACGCAACTCATCACGGCCTGCTAACCTACCACGACAACACTCCTGTCTACACGCAAAACCATTTTCACCGGAAAAAATATTATTACCCTGATACAATTCAATAAAACATGACGCTCGTGCTTGCCAAATCACCTCAGGTTTGTCGTTTTTCTACACACTTGAGCTGTGAGCTGATTGAAAACACCAGACGCCTTTCTGTTCAAGGAATTTGCTAAATAAATCATGGGACTTCACCCCTTTCAAGAGTTTTTTTTTTCTTGACATACTCTTCCTGTAAAAACACTTATCTTCCTGGGTTTGGGGGTAGTTCATTCCTTTTTTATGTCACACGCCGTACCGCACGCGACAAAAGGCATCTTCTCTTTTTCGGATTTTTTTTAGGGAAGGAAATCTGATGTAGTGATGGCATTTGAAAGGGTTACCCCTTGAGCTAAACAAATCTTTGCCGCTGCTTTTATCATCCTCCTTTGAAGGGGAACGATTTTAGAACGATTATTTGATTGACTTAATGATGATTTATAAGAAGTTTATGGTTCTTTGGCACCTTAACAGAAGTACCTTAATATAGAAATACTTAAGACGGCGGCTTTCTACCCATCGCTAGGAGATTTTACAAGATAACGATCAGCACTAACTCGTCACGTCACAGGGGAGAAAATACCTTGTTTTGACAGCTCTGTCTTATCTACCTGGCAAATCGAAAGTTGTTGACAATTACCTTGTTCCTCCTGTTTTTCGTAGGGCGGCGATTCGTCTGGTCCTCCACCGCCATAATATTGCCGATACAGCGAATGCCGGGAGCTAGCTTTGAATTTGGACATGGTGAAATCCAGCCCCTGCTGAGAATGACGATCCACGGCGTTCGACGACGACTGAGTCGTTGATGACGGCAATGGCTGATCTATTTTGGTAAATTGGACCCGATTCGACGTTTTGATGTCCGTTTTCAATGGTTGATACTGCTGATAAAAGCACTGATTGAATTGGTGGTCTAATGCCACTCCATGCACGGCACTTCGCTGGGCGACCAAAAGCGGCATAATCAGCTGAGTTGCTGCGGTGCTGTCTCGGTTTCACTTGTTCTTCCCTTCTCTAGAATTTCATTCCACTCTCTCCATCACACTGGGTAATTTTCGAATCAGCTGTTCATCTGAAATCATTGGAGAAAACAGTCAACATTATCAAATGATCTTGATTGGTACCGTCGTCATCCGCTGGTTTGGATGTAAGCTCAAAGCATCTTCTTCTTCTTCTGCTTCGCATTTCAAGCTTATTGCGTGCTCTCAACTTAGTGTGCTAGATGCACTTTCACAGTTATTAATTGAGAGCTGTCGATGCCTGCACCATTTTTGCATTGGTATAATTGTGTGGCAAGTCCAATCATACTTCTATGCCCAGGGAAGTCGAGAAATTTTCCAACCCGAAATATTCCTAGATCGGACCGGGAATCGAACCCAGCCACCTTCAGCATGGTCTTGCTTTGTAGCTGCGCCTTTACCGACTGAGCTAAGGGAGGCCCTCAAAGCATCTACTGAATGTCATTTGGAATGGTTTTGAATTTGACATACTAAATTTTTCACGTGAAGCCCAGTAGAATGTTTCCAAGTATCAAACATTGAATGTCAAAAGCATCGCAACGAGAAAACCCTCAAAAAGCCAACTTATAATTTTATAAACCATCACACAACCATATTACATCTTATTCCAGAACAGCATAATAATTACACACCCTCCCCTCTATCGTTATAATCGGTAAATCGGTAAAAAATTCCATACATTTCTCCAATTATCACCATCGATACCCTTATAATAGGATGCCTGCTTTGATGAGTAGTCATCATAAACAACAAAAAACAGAAGAAACAGTACTCGGAGGAAAGCTGTTAAATAGCTAAAACTGTTACCATGCCAGGAGCCACTCGTAGTCTCTATAATTAATTCAATTAACACCGAGAGCCCTTCCACCTTGGCCGGAAGGAAGGAAGAAAGCAACGAAATTCATCCCAAAACTTCATCCATCCGGGGCAAAGCCGCAGCGAGCAAAAACAAAAGGATAAATAAATAGGCAATAAACGCATATAAATTATGTTTCGGTTACATTTAGCCGGCTTTCTTCACCTGCCACTGGGCTCGGCAACTAACGCCCCGGCCAAGCTTTCAAGTGCAAGCTTAAACTATAAGCTAATCTCATGAATATTGTTTTCCGTTTCCCGAATATAATGAATTCATATTTTAATGAGCCATTTTTCGGGAGATGCGACCGCCCCGCCGTAAACCATACTTCTCATTAAACATCGAGAAGTGGGAGAAAAAAGTAGGCGCATACGCGCCAACCTAACCTTCAAGCTCTTCTGGTGGTATAAAGCAAGCCATGGAAACGAAGGAATTATCATACACTCAGCAGTTTTGTGTAAGCGTTATAAATTATAAAATTACCATCAATTACCGCACAAAAGAACGAACGCGTTTTGGTTGCTCTTCTGATGGGAAACGAACTGCCCGTGAGTAAAACGTAAAGGAAAATATAGGTGTGATGTTTAAGTCGGACAAACTTCCAGAATCTGTGCCAGCGGTGTAGGACCATCCATAGCAGCACTGGTGGCGATGAGAGATGATTGCTCCGCGGTGATGGAATATGGATGCTCAAAATTGAGCTCAAGCAGCGCAATAGGATTGGGGAGAGTCAAAATAAGGGATCCATTTAATTTAGTTTTAATAATACACATAAATCTGTGGAACTTTACGCAGCGGCGATGAGACGAGACAAGTTGGCAAAGTGGGCTTGCGAGAACACGACTGTATTTGAAATTAGATCCATTTCAGCGTGACGTGACAACGTTTGTACAACTTAATTCGATTTTTGGTGACAGGGTTAGTATGCATAAGTTTTCAAACAGTTTGCTCTTTTGTTAATAGCTTTGCACTCACTTGATGAAACCGACTAAAATGAGTTTCAGGCTCATAGAGGTATGTAAAAGGCAGTAGATTTGCGTAAGCTTGATAAATCATTTTGTGACCACGCACTCCGCACAAAAGTATGTTAAAAACTATGTATTAGTCACTATTATCGGTCAATTTATTTTATGTTTGCTTGATTTTCCGACTGTTAGTTGATACGAAATTGTTGGCTATGAAGTTCATTCAAAATAGCAAGAAGACTGAAATCTCTGCCGATTTTTCATACGACCGCCATGAGACAGGCATAATTGCGTCATCTGCCACTGACTTGGTTTCAGGCAAAGATGCAAATCTTTTCTATATAATATCTACGTAAAACTTAAATGTATTCATCTGACCGTTCCTACGAATTCATGTGATTTAAAGTGGTTTTTGTTTCTGATTCTGGCTTCTTCCCCAAAGGTATCCAAGTGTGCCTTGTAATTAAATTCTCATGTCATCTGATGTGTCACAAGATGTTTTTTGATTGCTGGCAAATTCTGATTAGGTAAAAAGAATCATCTGAACACTTGAGACACTTGGAAGAGAAGTTGTTTTTCAGTTAACAAGCATCCTTTTATGAGATGAAATTAATGTATGTGCAGTGGCCATGACGTGAAACCGCATTTATAAATAGTTTTAACTTTGCTATTTGTGGACCGATCTGAACTAAAATTTTAGATTTGATGATCCTAACTATTGAAAAAAAAGAGTAAAACTTTCATCCTCGGGAGCATGCCTCTCGGAGCCAATAAATTGTTATAATTGGAGTTGTTGTTGGTTTTGCGCGTGACCCGTAAACTGATGTTCGGCTTTGCCGATTTCCATCGTTCGTCAACTAAACAACACAACGTAGAACCGCATCCTGGCTAAAACATTATACGATGCACTAAGAGAATCTCAAGCATCATCTGTTAAACTTAAAACAAAAACCTCAATTTTCGTGACAAATGCTTATAAATTCTTAACTTAAACCCAATCTAAATTCTGATCACTGCTCCTTAATTAAATATTGAATTGTTGCTAAAATGCAATATATATATCAGAATTAAGTAAGACTGACAACTAAGTTACTCTTTACAGTTTCTTATATATTTTGCGTTGCTCGATGCTTATATGCTTCAAACAAATCTGAATTTACAAGATTCAATAATCCTATAAACCTTGAACGCTCACGGCCATCTTGAAACACGTCTTGATTATGTACATTTAATAATTTTGAACTGAAACGTATGGGAAAGAAGTTGTAAGACGCTTATATATATTGAAATATGTACTTAAACTTAATTTGATTGTTTCTGTGGGGCAAGCCGTACTCACAGCAAATAGTTTCGCTGCGAAAGAATTTGAGCAACGCGTAATTACTTAAAACTGATCAAAGTAGTCTCGCTTTTTTTGTAACAAATACAAACCTTTAATGAAAAATCGAAACAGACGTCATTTTATTTGAAATAATACATTGTTTACGATTGACGATATAGATTTATTGCACCGAGGACATGCTCAGCTTGTACCCGAAGATATTCATTTGCTGGCCGGTAGGGACAATCGTAGCCCTTCAAATTGACATCATGACGTTTCTGTTGCTCCTGGGATATGAGCTTCGTGGCGACGTTCCTTGTGCTTTTGGATACTGCTTCTGAGTAGTCGGAGGCGAACCAGCCTAAGGCTGAAAGCCTCCTAAATAAAGCTAAATAATAATAATACTGCTTCTGATATCAAACCCCCATTTCTTTCACATAAATTGTGAAGAATTAGAAGGAAGTCAAATTCCAATTGTTGCGATGAATTGCAGTTTATGAGCCATTGATGTTTGCGTATGGACACTATCCGCTCTTGAACTAAAACTCAGTGTATACCAATAGGAATATCGGAGAATACCAGAACAACTAAGTGACAAACTTTTCTTGTCAGATTCTTGGTGGACTCAATTCCGCATGCTACTCATAAGAATTGAGCAAAGTGTTCCTCCCAACACTGCTAAATGCTCAGAGAATCAGAAACAAACGGTGCCACAAACCACAATATTACAACAGTACAGCTCAGTGACGGTATCCGTTGGTCGTCTTGAATCATCGTAACCATCCATACATTCTGTAACACCGATGTCCTGAACAGAATTAAATAATCCGGCAAATTCCTTAGCAGCACCACAAGTATCACATCCAGAAGAACTCAAGGAACAGTTTTCAGTTGCTTATGAAATTACTGTTAAAATATGACATATTTCTAGTTAAAAATCGGGTTGCTGTGTATATTGGATGTTGATCAACGCGAGTTACTCAGAGTTGCTCACAGTTACTCAGAGTTACTCAAAATTAACTCTGATTTTAACATGATCAAAAGCTGTCTTGTCCCTTGCTGTGGGGGTTAAAAAGTCGAAATCTACCAATGTACTTTCATAAAATATGTTTGAAAACTTTTAGTATTTGACATTAACAAAATTGACACCGTCTTCAACCAGAGGTTGCGCACAGACTGAAATCTAAACACTAGATAACGGACAACACACAACACCCAGTAGACGACTAGGGAAATTTCCTATTTAGCAAAGTTCCCCCGGCTGGAGCGAGAATCGAATTCTCAATTCCTATCACGCACAATACACCTGAACGACGGGTGACAGCGCTAACAGTTATTCAGTATGTAAACGTTCTACATAGGCCATACTGCGTATATTGAGTAGTTCTAAAAGCTTTATTTGAGCTGTGCGTGTGTTCGAACCTAACGTTTGTTTTTATCCATGAAGTTTTTTTTTATCTATAATCGGTTGCTGATCTGGCCATAACCAGACCAAGGAGACAACTCTAGGGGCATCCCACTCTAAACTTTGTTTTTCTCGCATTATACTCAGAAAGTTCTTACTGATATCTAAGATACCTGAAAATACTTAAAAATACTTAAGAAATATTTAGCTCTAGTTTGTTACTACCGTTGCTAGACAGATTTCATTGTTTATTCACCCGGTGTCATCTGGGATTTTGTGTGTGCCTATTTAGAAATTCAAATATTATTTTTAAATTTATTCCTTTTGTGTAGGAATGGAAGAGGAGACCGTTTTGATTCAAGGAATATTAAATTTTCAAACTATTAACCTGTCATTCAAAGGAAGAATAAGGAGCTATTTGGAAAGTTATTGTAGAAGAAAGAGCATTTGAAAGCAAACCCTCGAAACAAATCAGTCCCAACATTTCAAAGGGGCGTAATTGCTTTTGTAAACAATGACTTTAGCCGACAATTTCTCGCGAATAAAAGCTCACTCATGAAAAATAATGACACCAGCAGGTAGATGAATGTTTCCTCTATCAGCTAGCATTGTAATTTTGGAGAGGTAAGATTTCAAGGCGAATTAGCGGGCTTGTTGGTTACTTGGGAAGTTTAGGCCTATTTACCCGGGTAGTTATGATTAGCAAAAGCATAGCAAAATAATATCAAATGTTACTTTCAATATCTTATTATGTTATATGTAAGTTATGTGCTATAACAAGTTAATAGCTTATTCAGCTATCAAAGCATAATTTGTTATTGTTATGATATGTTGGTATCATGAATTCAAGGGCTATTTTGATCTGATAGTTAGCAGAATAAGCTATTAATTTGTCATTAAATTGATTAATTTAAACATTAGCTTGTTTAGATATAATATCAAAATGTGATATTAATTTGCTTTGAATTTTCCCATTCTTTAGATATGGCATAAACTGGCATTGCTATTGCTCACTTATGGTCACATGGATTTAATGAAATTATTTTTGATATTTTCATGTTCTGTTCCTCAATTTTAATAGTAAAACTTGCTGTTGATTTGATATTCTCGTCTACTCCGGCAGCGCTGTATAATAATGCGTAATCAAATTTCTTCTTAAACTTGACCGGAAATTTGGCTTGGTGGCGCATAGCCTCATGGATTTGATTCACGAGAAATCATAGCTTGTGTAAAAGCAATTTAACAGTTTCGAAAATTCTGCAGTATTAAGTATGTACTTCATTCTAATAGTCTCGCTACGAACTCACAGAATCCACAGTTTTCAACCGTGGATGCTACAAATTTGCAACATTCACTTATGTCTTCTTTGCGTCATTTCTCTTCGGCACAAATCATCAATCAGTCGAAGGTACATACCTATAAGCCAAACAACCAGCATAGTAGGCGGTGTTGTTCGATTGCTAAAAGCTCCCGTACCGGATCCAAACAGCAAATCAGTTTCGTTCGTTTCTCTCTGTCACACTCACACACTGCAGGCTGGTGCTCACACGAGCAGGCACCACTCATCGGTTCGTTTGCTCATATCCGAGCAAACATGTGCAGCACTAATCGAATTTGCGACGCGCGATTAGCAGGATTTGGGGAGCAAAATAAACGAGAAAAGTCAAAAGATAAAGACCGACAGCGAACCAACACAGTTGGAAAAGAGTTTTCATTCATAAAACGGTCGACTACTTCCCGAGATCCGGTCCAGGAACGAACCGTTTTGGTTTTGGAGTAAAATTTTCGAACAATTTTGTAATTATCCTCCCGTGTTGCTCTGCTCTGCGATCTTGAGAAGAAATATGATTGGTCAATTATGAATTCTTTATGCAAAATTTCCCAACAATTTATTCCAGTGCTAATAAAACGTATCCAATGGGTTGTTCCTCTTTCCCACGATTGCTAATTCTGGAAAATTACTTCCGAAATAAACTACCTAACTCCAACTAACGTCATCACGGTCATGGCCTGCTTCTTGATGTCATCATTGGCGTCGAAAAGTTTATTCGCTGATAAAAACGATATTCATAAAAGTTCATTGCTCAAGTGTTTGCGATATCAAGCTTCTATTTAAATATAATCGCTACACAAATGAGATCACACTGTTCACACGTATGAATAAGGTTTAAGGTGCTATTGAACAGCAACTGATTAGAAGAACCCTCGGCTGCACCCTTCTCACCCTCTCAATCCAGTGCCATTCATTGCGTACATGTGTCAATCGATTTCCTGTTTGCTCCGACTTCTCCTTGCCAATCCATTTGGGAGCACGCTGTTATCAGCGAATGCTCATGCTTATATTTGGTATGAGAATCGGAAAAGAAAAGAAACGAAAACTTGGGAAAACATTTGACGTGCAAATGACACGGTACAAAAATCGATTAGTCAGGTGCAATTAAAAACAAAATGCCGACAGAGTACCTCACCTTTGAATGTATACTTGATACCTTCTTTTCCATGGGCATTTTTTTTTTTTCATATAAGTAGACGATTATCATAACGATTGCGTGACTTGATCCAAGCAAGCTGAATACGGAACGGAAGTGACTCACAGTTTTCGTTGAGAGGTTAAGTTTTGAATGTATAGATTTATGAAGGAAAAATAAACTGTGACTTTTCAAATTAACGTCGATAATGAGACGCCTCCCAACGAGAAGATTCCGCGTTTGACAAACCGGCCTACTAATTGATGTCAGCCACCATCATCATCTTCAGGTGAAAATCTAAACTGGGACAGCCTTGCGGTCGCATTTCATGGCACCTTTGATTTCGGTTGGACACCTTTCAAACTGATAACGGTACGGTTCTTTGCAACCGTGGCAGGTATTGAAAAGGCAAATATTGATGACACGACACGAATTATGCGCCCGCATGTTGTTCAGTATGTAAACGTCTGACTTCGTTCTAATTTATTATTCATTGATACGCGACCACCACTTATCGAACGACAACGCGAAGACGACGACGACGACGACGACGACGACGACGACGACGACTACGACGACAACGGTTGCTTATCAAGATTTCGAAAACATTCTGTTCAGGGCCCATATATACCTACGGAATGAGTTCGACTGTTGAAACATGTGCACGTTCAGTAACGCTGATGAGCGTTATCAATAATCACTTTTTATTTTGGGGAATTTGAATGGAAATATGATGTTGCTGATTCTATTTTTAGGGAAATATCGGCATCGATTGCCGTTACAAAATTTAATCCATTCCATTCTGATCTACTGCAGTTAAGAGTTGACTCCAAAAAGTGTGAAAATTGTCCACGTAATATACTTATTGAAATAATTTTACAAATTCGTGAATGTTGAGCATGAGCATGAGCATTCGTGACCATACAATTCGTAGTTGCTGCTCCATGATTGGCCAGATCCAGTGAAATTTGCACAAAGGACCATTATAATGGAGCTTGGCATTAGCAATCCATTCCCAGTTTGTAAACTCCAGTTAATCAATACTTTCAAAATCTATAACGGTCACGCCCTACTGGTCCTCTTATAGGGAAACGATTGTTAGTTGGACATCCGTTGTTACTAGCAACCGTGTATACTTCTACATCTCCACGGTTGTCACGGGAAGGATGTTTTTATTAGTGGGAAGGGCGAATTAGATCTGAATTCACTTAGGAAAGTGATGCGATATTTTATTGCATGATGCGACCCTATTATCTAAGTAATGTAAAGGGGCTTCGATTCTAACCAACGATCTTCTGCTCAGTAAGCAAAAACAGTCACTCTAAGGCCACCGTGCTCCGGACAACAAACTACGACTTACGATCAATCAAGCCCGGGAATAAGAAGCTATCAAATTTAAAAGCACTTAACAATGTTTTCCAAACCGGGATAACGTCATATGCTTCTAAATTAATTACTTGTGCCGTACCGTTCCGCTCGAATTCTATCAGTATCGATTTCCTACAATAGCGGCCTGGAATGGATCCTAATATCTTCATCAAGCAAAACTCAACTGTTTTTATGCACCCGGGTCGAACATACGACAGATTTTACCGACAATATTGCTTGTTTTAATTTATATCTCTTCAACCGAGTTCTCGCATGTTGAAAAGTGGTTTTGCACTTTATATAATGCAATAAAACATCTCACAGAACCATAAAAATAAACCTTAATACACCTTAAGCATAAAAGTGTAACATCTGTGACCGTATAAATCTTGATCGGTTTTCCAAACACAACGATCGCAGTTTCTATTTTCAAAGAGGTCATATCATACATATCCAATCACACCAACCGAACAATAGGTCAAGCGTGGCTGAGGTCATCCTACTGGGCAACAAGTGCGAGTGGCCCGCAGCATTATTACAAAAAAAAAATGGCTTGCTATGTGGGATAAGTTGAGCACCACTGTTAAGACAATGTTGATCAGCTGAGTACGAGGGTGACAGCTTTATCTAAGATACAGGAAACATGTTGTTGTGTTGTATGAGAATGAAAGAAGATTGATGAGGATTTCCTGCAAAACTATGGCGAAAAGAATATGTCTCACATGTAATGATCTTGACTTCCCGTCTTCGGCAAAGTTTTTCATAATAGTAAAGTTCGTTAATGTCAAGGTAATAAGTAACATTCGACAAATTTCGTTGCAAAAAAATATCAGCTGGGATTGAACCCAGCCTGCTGGGTGAGAGGTAATCATGCTTACCACCACACCACCGGTGCCGCTTAGGGAATTGGTATTATCAATTAACATTTTTTAACCTTCTTTAGGCATTGGGATCAATATGATCCGAAATGAACATTCAAAATTGCATATTTTTTTACGGTGAGCATCTATAGTAGAGTTCTGAATTTTCTTGACTTTTCCTAATTAGCAACATGGCATAGTATTTATAGGATCGGTCCATACACATCAATTGGATGTTTTTTTTAAGTGTCGCATGATTATTAATATAAAAAAGTGTGCAACAAAAATTGTGGCCGGAACATCCTATTTAAGGCACTGGTCACAAGACATTATCAAAATGGTATGCTTTGGCAGTTACGATGCTTATTTGTTTGCAAATCGTTAACGTGGAATGGATCGGAATCCGGTCCCATGCAGTATGGATGAAGAGTAACACTATTGCAGCGGGTGAAAGATATCACTTTGCATTTTTTGCCGTTGTCGCCGCACCAGACTAGCAAACGATTTATATCTTCTTGTACTGCAACACAGTCGGCAGGAGAAACAATGACACGAAAAAAAATTAGGTCATCTGCATAAGACAGTTTGGACTATGGGAGCAGCTCAAACAAGTCATTCACATATATTGACGAAAATAAGAGAACCGAGAACACTGCCTGGAGGACCTGGAGCGTACGGAATTCACCGCCATGAAAGCATTGCGGTCAGACTGGTACGAGTTGGTCATTCCGTGATCCAGGTGGGAAATCCTATATGAATCATTTTGCAAATGATAAGGTTATGCGGTACTGTATCGAAAGCTTTCGCAAAATCGACGTAAACCAAATCCACTTGCTGTTTTGATGCTATGTCACGTGATATCGCTGACACATAACACATTAGGTTTAAGTCGTTGGATTCATAAAACCGTGCTGACTGTTGGAGACGATCGGTGAGACGGAATCTGCTCGAAACCAGCTTGACGTTGAACGGGTGATGTGAGAAGTGGTTCCATCAAAGTTGACCGAGCCAGGGATGTCGTAGTCAGCTTTGCGTTTCTTGATTAAACCCATGAAGCTCGAAGTATTTTCCTTTACGGTTGTCTATATTCTACATAAATAGTTTCCGTTCGTTACAGGCTTTGTACTGCAACTCAAGCACACGGAGTCTAGCTTTATCGGACTCATTCTTCGTATAGAAAAACCTTTTGCGCAGCTTACGTAGATTGTTAAGAAGTGTACGTTACTTTGCAGTCCACCACGGTTTGTTGAAACAAGAAATTGATGCTTGTCTTATACGAGGTACATGATGATTTATAACTTCAGAGAGAGATTCTTAGACATCTGGTCTACTGAAACATAACTTGATAATCGTTCCCACTCAATATTCATAAACATAGAATTCAGCACGTCAAAATCCCATGCCAATAGTCAAATTTCAAACACCGTCAAGTACGGATGGTTATCAACAGGTAACAGCGATGCAGGTGTGACCATCAGGTCAAGGTCATTCGGGAGATTACTGAATGCCAGGTCAAGGAGTCTTTCGTTCGTGTTGACAATGTTATTAATTTGACTCAAGCCATTGGCCAACATAGCTTCTGTAAAAATCTTCTCTCAGTATCAGTCAATGCGTTTGAAAGAATAAAACCATTAATGTCCTCGTCAAAATGCCATCGCAAATTAGGAAGATTAAAGTCACCGATCGATAGGATAATGTCAGTATCCGATAAACAATCTGTCACTTGTTGAACGGTCCTTGCAGTATACTCTTTTTAGGGTAATTTTAGGGGGTTGTGATTTTCGTAGAATAGTTTATAGCTAAATGATCCTTCATTTTTCGAAAATTTGTATTAGGGTGGTTCTCTTTTAAATCAATAAAACTTTTTTGTTTTAATGTAAAGGTGGTACCATTCTTCAGCAAAGTTGTAGAAACATATATCTAGTTCTTTATTTGACCATGCTAGAGCTATTTTCCTGCACCTGCTTTAATTTTTTTATTTCTATATTGTTTTGCTTCAAATGTTTCCAAAAATTAGTCTTCAAAAAGTTGTAGGACAAATTATAGCACTATTTTTTCCTCAAGAAAGTATTTTGGTATAACTTAACATTCAAAAGTTATGTTCAACTTTAATCGAGAACAAAAAACATGCTAACGTCAAATGTTATTATCTCCAGTAGTTGGAACGATAATTTATTTTTTCATAACGCAACATTTATACAGGTTAAAACTGTGAGAACAACTTTTTTTGAATGGAGTAAATAAACTTTAAAAATAACCAAAATAATTCTAATTTAAAACTTTTAGTTCTCCAGTATAGCTCTTGCTGAAACAAAGCAGAGAACGAGGTTTGATCCAAAAGCTATCATACTTGCTGTTCAAACGCTAGCAAACCGGCCACATTTTTTTTTTTTTCATAACGCAATAACACCGCATACTACATATGATCGAATCCATTTTTCCGGTATTTTCATATCCTGACTTGAATCCAAAATATAGTCTTCACCATACTTTAGAAAATATGTTTCCGAGTAGTTATCTCGTCATTCCTTAACATAGATTGTTCCTTCGCGGACTAATGGAAGTTCCACGATGTATACTATTCAGTTTCAATAGTAACTCATTCGAAACATCGCAGTGTGTCAACGTTGCACGATACAAAATTTTGATCGTTGTGTCAGATAACGCGATGAGGCGACATGTTTTCCTAATTAAACGTCAGAATATTACCACAATCAATTGAAGAAAGCGAAAAATGCATCAATTTTCGTCAGAAACGGATTCAAATACGTACCAGCCCAAATCAAACAAACCGTGACAGCTAACAAGCCGCCACAGTCCATACAAAAGCAACCCACAAACCACAAAGTCTTGCCAGGTGCAAATCGAAATAATCATAAGGAACTGTCAACACTTCAATTAGGCAGAGGACAGAACACTTCCAAGATAAGGCATGTGTGACGTTCTGTATCGGAAATATTTCCAACTATCACCCCAATGAATGGTAAACAAACATTTTGTAACTATCGCGGCAAAGTAATATGTAAATCTGATCAATGATAAGAAACTATTCATGACACACCATACCGAGAACGACAAGTGGTGTGTGGTAATAATCGAGAATGGTTTATTGACGTATTGAGTCAATGCAATCAATTCAACTTCTTAGAAAAGAGTTAAATTCACCGAAAACCGTTCTGCCGTCAATGAACTCCGTCGAAAAGGAGAAAAAAAAACAACAAACGGAGAGGAAAACGCATCAAATCACAACTAACTAGATGAGGAGGCAAAACCCGGACCTGCTCTCATTGAGAACTTACCACAACGAAACGGATCGCGCGCGCGGAAAAAGCACGATGGCTACGAAAACGGAAAAGCCCCGGCGGCTATTTACGCTTGCTGCGGTCGGTCGGTGGCTCCTCTTCTGCTTTGAATCGCGGTAGGCTCTGCTCTGAGTGTGAGTACCTTTAACAAGAAGTAAGTGTGTACACCAAATCCGTAGGATGCTGCGATCGTAGTTGCAATGATGATGTTTCTTCCGCTACTCGTCGAAATGCCGACGGCGGTGGCGCTCGCATGGCCTACGTCGTCGTCGTCGTCGTTGTTTGTTGGATACGTGTCTCATCTCCTTATAGTTTTTGCCTGCCGAGTGTGTCCATAACAGGACCATAGTTAGCGCGCGCGTTAACCGATGGCGACCACCGCCGGTTGGTGTTGGTGTCTGCTTCCTACCTGATGACTAAACTGTTGTTTGGCTTTTTTGTTTGGTTCATGACGCGATGATTTCGGTGGTTTCGTTGGTAGGTATACGCATTTCCGACTGACGTAGCCAAACATCCTGACGAAAGTTGACGAGGTGTAGAGGCGAAAGTGTGGCGTAATGGAACACTGTTGTTGGAACAGCGCAAGCATCATTGTGTGGCGAAAGATGTGTGGACGGATGAGGATGAGGACGCAAACCGTGCGTGACGATGGGATCGATTGATTAGCGTGTAAGTTTATGGATCAGCTGATAAGGAAAATGTGAGCACGTGTGTCAGTGAGGGAAGATGGTGGTCTTAATCTTGAACTAGATTCTAAGAAATACATATATTCCTCTACCGATATTTGCCAAAATTAAACAATTACCGTGAAGGCTCTAAATCCAGACACTTTTATAAGTTGATTAGCACTGCCTACTATAGTCGAAATACCTCGTAATTTATATATTTTAGCAGCATCATTTCACAAATTTACTACATGTTGCTCCTAGATTATTTAAAATAACACCCATTGATAAGAGATCACCTTAAAAACCTCAGAATATTTTTTCAAGATTTCAGACTGATCCAAAATCTATATCGCATTTCTCAGATTTTTTCTCATATGAAACACGGCAGCTTAGAAATTATTCCAATGGGTTTTAAGATCTCCATAAAGTTTTCAGGATATTTTTTCAAGACTTCAGGTTTATCAGGTACTATTGTACTGAACATCTCAAACTGTTCATCAATTCAAATTACATCGCTCGGATATTCTCCCATGATGCAAGTTGGCTCTGAAAATATTCCAAAGACCATCAGGTGATCACCCAAGTAACATTGCTAATTTAAACGAGGTTTTAAAGCATTCTACAAGTCTAAACCATGATCTACAGAACCCTCATGAAACCCAAATTGTTACTTGGGCAGAGATCATTGTTTTCTAGGTGTGTGGTTAATCAAGTTCTGAAAATGTTCAACTGTGCAACAATTCAAAATAAATTTTTAACTATGCGATGAGGTGGAATGGTCCCTCACAGCTCAGGATGGTATGGCATTACTATTTCACTTTGTTGAACTCCACCAAGCACAAATTGGCTCAAAATGCAAAATGGTTACAATGCATCAATGGTTGTTGCATTTACCCTTCTTGTTTTTACATCCAAAGCTACACAAAAATACAAGATAATCGAACCCTGGTATAATCGACCCTCTGGATAATCTAGTCCAACCTGTATATTGAAAATTATTTTTCAACATTAGTTAACGTAATGAGTTGGCAACCGAATACAAACGGTAGATAAATAGTGTATCATTTCTACGATTAGCACAACATTTTTTAAACTTAACCCAACAAAAGACGGGCTTGGGCAGCAGAGGGTTAAAAAATCGTAGAAATGATAAATCTCAGGCTACAATATGAGCCCATGTGCGTAGGCGAAACAAATTTAATTGTGATTAAGGGCTGTCCATTAGTGTGATGCAGTGCTCAAATAGTTTCAAATCGGGTCCTGATCGTGTATGTATATAAGGTAGCCACCATCCCTTCAAAGATCTTGTCTTGTATGCAGCTCCACTTAATAACAAGATCAATTTGAGCTACCGATCTGAATTCACAATATCACTGTATGAAGGGCCAAAAACGGAGGGGTGGACCCGTAAACAGAGACAATCATGTGAAATCCACGGGAATTTAAGAATCTTCTTCCAACGGTACGATCCACCATCGAATCCACCACCGAATCCACCGTCGAATAACTCAATTCGCAATACCTTCCTACAGGATGGTTTGTTAAGAAGGGCGCGTCAAGCTCACTGAAACTGTTGGAGTAGAATTCACACCACCACAATCGAATCGGTAGGATAAAGAAAATGATAATTCCCTCCTAGACTCCGGTTGTCATACGACTCCATCGTCCAGTTTCTGGTCAAATAATACCCTGATGCTCCATCTGGGTTGGGGTATTTATTTATATGAAGTAAATATATGTAATGGAGCAATGAAATATGTCCGAACATTACAATATGAAATAATGAAAATACAGTTATGTGGATAAAATACGAGGGGAGTGACTCTTTCTAAGATGCAGGAAATTTTGTGCTTTGCTGTTGTGAGATGCACTCGCGCTTAATAGATAGAAACACGATTGATTATGATTTTGAAGATTTCCTGCAAAAAGGTGGAGAGCGATGCGAGTAGATAGGTTTAGATGTAAGAGATGAAAAAAGATTTTTCGTAGATTGATTTGCTAGTGTGAGATTTTTCGACCATTTAAAATCGGGATTTAGATGTGTCGCACCCCTCGATAAAATAGCTGATACTCTGCAATGCTAATAATAAATAATTTACATATAATAAGAATGTCTCGTTTCAAATCGAGTCCTTATCATCTTCCAAAAATTTGAACTCGTTTAGCTATAAACTAACTCTGCACAAACCATTTGAAGTTTATATGGGAATTACTATGAGAAAAGCAAACTATTTATTCAATTAACCGTATTTATCTACAGAATTGTTGATAGTTGTGCTTGTATGAAATTTTCTCAGCTACAACTTTGCTTAACTCCACTTTTCAATTTAATGTTTTAAAACGCTAAAATTTTAGGATCATGCTCAATCAACTGCTCAACAGGCAACATTGGTATTTCTGAGGCAAATTTTGAACCATTCATGTTGGTAGAATATCGAAGCAACCTGTTAAATTTCCCATTGAATCAGAATTCTGTTCCAAAACGTCGAATACCACAATGAAGAGTGGAAGGGAACGCCAAAAAATCAACACGTTGGATTCAAATGTTTAATCACTTGTTTTTGTGTCATTCCATGATCACGTTGATCAATATTGATTCAATGTATTCAACACAGTGATTTCCATTGTTTAAATATTTTGAAATGTTGACATTTCCATTCATACATGCAAAATAAATGCCATGATCATCAAATGTAAGTGTGGAGTTCAGTATATGTTTCTTATAACAAATGTAATGGCAGTACTTCCTTTTTAAAGCTGACAGGTCAAACACATTTGCAACCTCTTCTTATATCTTACAAATTAAGATATCATCATATCCCAGGCAACACACATCCATCAAAATAGGTTGCTGCAACTTGATTGTGACTGAAATAAGGTGCATACAAGTAACACCAACTTTTAAGTGACAAGTGTGCTGCTAGTGATTTCATACTTCCTAAAATCATTTTTTAATCTGAAATGAGTATTTGCAACCTTGTTTGCAACTTGCATTGATCCAGTTATATGCTATTGCAGAATCAATTTGGGCCTTTACGACTATTGTCAGGTAAGCTTTTAAAGTAATTTAAATTAGATTTCGATTCTAACTTACTTCGTTACCGAAATAATGCAAGAAGCATGAACTCTGGAGTTAAGAGCTGACAACCGTTCCGCTGGGTGATGCGAAGGCGGACCAGAAAATCAAACCAATTTTGAGCTCTCAAATCGAAACAAATTGTTTACTCTCCCAGTGTGATGAAACGAATGTAAGTATATTGCAGTCCATCAATATTAAAAATATTCAAGCCTGTCTCCAATCTTTCCATTAACAGTGGGATGTAGTGATTAAGTAAGTCACATTTGTTCAAACACATCAAAATTGGTTCATGTTGCTTCTCTCTAATCATTCACTAATGTGTGAACGTAAACAAACAATCGAAGAGTCACGTATATCGCATAATACTGTTTGGCAGCGCTTGCTGTCAGCCAATGGCAAAGAGTAGTACATACTGCCGTAGCTCCAATAGCCCATTTCAAGAACACACGATAAGCCCCGCTCCAATTTATTATCGATGCTAATATACTGCCCATAAAAGCATGGATTTTTATCAGATATGAATTATCCATTAGAATCGATTTTAAACTGCCTGAATTTTACACTGTGCACTAAAAGCCACATGTTTTGTTCAGAAAATATGGTGAAAAATAACAAAACTTGGTTGTCTCATCCATAAGAGCCTAAGGATAAACAAATTTTCAATAGCGATTTTCTCTGCTTGCTATTTTCCCAGATGGGACTGATATCACTATCGATAATTTACTGAAACTTTCAATTAAGCAGTAATGCAATACTTGATTGCCGCGTATTTAGTGAGTTTTGAAATAATTGTCTTAATTTAGATGGATAAAACCTATAAAGGACCGAAACGGCAAATGAGCTTAGCAGAGCATTGTAACGCGTTAGTTGGAACAAATGACACCTGATGCTACGAAAAGAGAGGTATTTGATGATTATCACTTAATGCACTTTTCAACACTTCTTCAGTACTTTTAATTAAAACTTATTAAAAACGAAATTGCACAATTTTAACATTTTCACAAGAACGAAAACGACGCAGAAAAACAAAAACACGTTATTTTCGCAGCGCAGCCTACTTTTTCCGTTATCGATTACATTTGCAGTGCACTATTTTTATGTCAGCTGAAACCTAGCTCGAGATATGGTGGACATTTCCCAATCCCATAATAGTTGTAGTCAGTAAACTCTTATTTTTTATCACTGAAGTTTCAGTTTTTATTTTTTCCATTGATCGTATTACCGTATCAACTATTGGAATTTGAGAATGAATTGAATAGTGGAAAAATCAAACTATCTTAAAAGTTCCGTTACTTTTGACTATAAATATCTTTTCCATCATACAGGTTTTCACAGTATTATGAGGCCACAAGGAACACAACGAAAATTTTAAAGGAATAAACTTCGGATGTACGACCAAATTTCATCTTTCCCAGTAGATTAAAAACGCGTGCTGAAACACATCAAAAAATCAAAAATTATCGTTAGTGGAAAACGCAATATAAAACGTTTTTGGAGACCATGTTTTAAATTTAATATTGACTTGAGTTTAATTACTTTATGGCCACATTAGCGTTGGATTATTTTCACAATGATAAACAAGCTTCTCATACACAATATTCGATATGAATGATTATGAACTCAGAACAAAATCCCTACTAAACCCCTTTTCATTTGCTGTAAATATTGTTCAGAATCTATGCAAAAACCTAGTCGTACTCACCAACCATCACTGCTCTGTTCTCAAAAGGCAATATTCTTCAAGAAACAGTAAATCACAGTCCACATTCAGCGCACTTCATTCGATGAATCCCATACTCAACGCTCATCACAGTAAGCGCTGCCACATGCCGTCGGGAACTTGCTATCTTCAGTTGCATTTGCAATTTCCGCTTTCTCTTTCTCACAATTCACTGCAAAACACACTCACGGCTTGCTTTTCTTCAATCCGTTTCAAGTTTTTCTTCTTCCCGAACGCACTATTGCACTGGTTTGATTATTATTATTCAAATTGCAATCACCTTGTCAACCAAATCAAATCTCTTTTTCTCTATCACCCGTGTGCCGGATAAACTGCAATCATTAGCACATAAATAAACACTTCCCCGAGCTGACTAATTGATTGTTGGTCACTCCAAAAAATATCACCCCGTGCCAGACGGTGGTGGCTATCGTCGCCGTTGTCGTCACTCCTATCACCCCGACCGGATCGACTGGATTGATTCTGGCTCGATGGCCTCGTCTGGTGATGGTGGTGGCACAGAAGAGGTGGGGGTGGGCGATTCGTACTCATTAACACGCACCGAAAAGGGCACCCAAAACGAAACGTCAGAGGGAAGGGTTGCCCACAGCACCGTACCTCGGGGTGGATTCGTACAAAGAACCGAACAATACTTCCGCACGCGGCCACGACCTGCGAACACTACTGGGAGACAGCTACCGAAGCGCACAGTCGAACCGGATACCGGCAACAACAATCGAATCGACAGTCAGTCACTACCACTGCCACTGCCCACGGAGAGACTCTAGACTGCTCACTGGCACGCGGACAACGACGCTTCTTGGGGAGCTCGGGCTGTTTTGTCAATCTATCATCGTTCGACTCGAACAACACTAATTAATAAAGTTATAAAAATCAAATAGATAGCAGCCGGAATTGCTTGCCGGAGCGGAGAGACGAGCAGTTTTTTTTTTTTGCACTTGCCGTTTCTCCACTTCGTTCGGTACCCCCAAAAAAGGTATCTTCCTCAGTGGAACGATGGAGCTTCTCAGGGAGTGGTACCGGTGGCAGATATCTTAAAACCATTGCGAGGAGACGAAGGGCGCTGTTCTAGCTCTTTCTCTCTCATTTTATCTAGAGGGGAGAGGCTTGTTTTCTCCCTCCGTCATATGGAGCCTCCCGCACCGCATCATCCACGTGTTGTAAGTCCCCACCGGGCACCCGACTAAAAAAAAAACCAAACGGTGATGATATCTATCGCAGTAGTCGTCACAAACGTCGTTGTCGTCGTCGTCGTCAAACAACGCAGCAGCGGAGAGAAGCCTCAGCATCAAAGACGACCAGCGAGCGAGCGAGCGAGCAAACGACCGAGCGCAATAACAAACAACGAAAAAAAAAACAACAGAATTGACGATAAAAAAGCACATGCGTTTACATCGAAACGTCAAATGGGACTAAGAAAATGTGCCTTTCGTATTGGAATCGCTTTCGATATGCACAGACAGAGGCAAGAAAATCAAGTGTGCAAACCTCCGGGCGGAACGGGGGTTGGGAGGGGACGCTCCAGCAAAACAATACGATCGGTGGCCACCCGCGATTTTGCTGTGTGCTTCCTTTCCCGCTGATTTGGAGTCTCAGAAGAAACCACACTCGGAAGCAACCATCTCTCACGCGCGGGCACCGATACACTTTTACAGGCAGCCTCGACAGAAATGTGTGGAGCATTTCGCGAGCAAGAGAGAGCACCTACTACCTACTCTCAAGCACATGCTCGCATCATCGCAGTTATCTTGTCAACATGTACCTCTCCATCCATACACGCACTGCGATGGAGTTTCGTCAAGTTTTCCGTTTTTCTTTACAAACCCTTCATCAGCGGCGAGCATCGAGCTCCCAACTCCCATGGTTACCCATGGAAAATCGAGAGCGAGCTTTATCGTGTGCTCCCATGGCCTGCTGCCACAACTACCCACGATGCGGTTACCAAACGGTTGCTCTGTATTGGTTCGCTCCCCCTGATAAAAAAGTGCTTGAGGGTTTTTAGATTTTAAACTGTGTGTGAGGTGAGGGGTTTTTTCGTCAAGTTTTTCCTGACGTCTCGTGATTCTGGGGTGTATTGGTTGGGTCCGTTCGGTCGCTGCATTGTAGACAAAGGGGGAGCCGAGATTTTTTTAAATGTATTGTAAAGTGCCGAAGAGGAGCGAACGAGATATGGTAATAGCGTGGCGAGAGACGCAAAAGTGTAAAACCAGTCCGCTAGACGCGCGCGGCGTATACAATACACAACACACAAAACAGAGCGAGAGATGTGTAGAAAACGAGCGAATCGAAGCGACTGAAAGGGTGGGAGAAATCATATTCATATTATTATTCTCCAATCAGAGGTGCGCTCGGGCTTAATGCGCGATATTGTATGCGCATTTTTATGCTAAATAGATGATAATGAAGCAGCAGTTTCCACCCGAGCCCCGGTAGAAAAATGGTGTATTTTGCTCTGTCCTTCTCACGCGTGTGTGATTGAACCGCTGTGAAGCGACGGTACATATGGATTGCTATGTGTTTGTTTTACATAAAAACGAGCGAGAAAATGGAATGAAACTTTTTTATAACCACCTCGAGAGGAGATTTATAATGCATGCAGTTTCATCGGTGAGATATATGGTGCTAGGAGCTGACAGGAAAATATGAATTTTTCTTGGACTAGGCAAATCCATTATGGAGAGCATGAAAGAAATTCGATTTATATTTAAATCATGATCATTACTCGGAAATTTTATGGGTAGCGTTTTATTCGAATACAGTGGATTTAAATCAAACAGCTTATTATTGCGACATGCATTGAGAGAGTTATCATTTGGTGCAGCTAATTTGCTGGCTGCCATTCTGAGCTTCCTACATTTTTTTAAGTACCAACAACAAATCGATTAAGGTTCATACAATTAAAACCAAATTAATATCCCTAGAATCTCAGAAAACTTTAAAAGTCCGAAACCCAAAAACTCAAACAACAAAAATATACTGACTCCGAAGTTTTGATCTTGTATCTTGACTTTGTTAAGCTCATTGAAAAGTTAAATTTGAAGTTTTTGTCTCCCTCTTCAAAATCTACTCAATAAATCAGTGGCCAAAAAATATAGTAAATTTATTTTTTAATCACACTAATGGGTAGATCGTAGATCTAGCTTACTATTTAGGAAATTGTGTCAAATATTGTATACATTGAAGAAATTAAAACGTCAAAATCTAGCATGAGCAATGAACTGGACCTAGCTGATTACCAAGGTGAAAAAGTTGTTTAAATTGGGAACCTACCGACAAAAACGTTTCAAGTGCCAATTTTGCTGCAAAAGATCACGTTGAAGATGACAGAAGAGCTCTGTTTCTGTTAGTGAAGTTCGAGGAACATCGTGAAAGTTCAGGCCAAATTTTTGAACTTCGAAGAACTTTTTTTATTATGGTCGCTTTAACGATCTTGGGACATTCACGACTTGTCCGGGAGTAAGGTTTGAACTCGTGACTTTGACGTGAGAGGTATGGCTGCCAACCACTACGCTGTAGTCACTCTCTTCGAAGAACTTCATAGATCATTGCGGAACTTCAAGCAAATTCGAGGAAATTCAGAAAATTTCGTTTAAGATCAGGAAACTTCCTTGAAGTGCAGTAAATTCTGAAGAAGTTCTGCAAACTTTGTAGATGTTTATTGAACTTTATAGAATTTTAGAAAACTTTGTAAAAGTTCAGTGAATTTTATAGAAGTTCAGCTACATTCAGTGAACTCCGTAGGAGTCCTGAGAACTGTATAGAAGACCAGTGATTTTTTAAAAGCTCAATGATCTATGTAAAGCTTCATCAGACTGTAAAATAGCAAACTTTAAAGGACTTTAGTGAAGTTTGCAAAAAATACAAGGAACTTCGTTGGAGATCAGGGATTTTTATTTAACTTCAAGAAATTTCGTAGGAGTTTAGAAAACATAATACAAATTCAGAAAACTTGATAGGTATTTTGAAAACTTCGTAGAGCTTCAAAGAACTTCAGTAGAAATTCGGGGAACTTAAAAAATGTCAACGGTTGAAAGTCTCGAAAGAATATTGAAAACTATTCTGCGAAAAAGTGAAATCTTTGTGCAAGTCAAGGAAGCTTCATGGAACATCATTTTATTTCGCGAAACCTCACAAATGATCAGACATCTTTTTTAAGTTCAGGTCATTTCGCTGCGTTTAAATGTCTTTGTACTACTTCAGGGCAATCCAAGCTAAGTAAACTTCATGAAACTTTAATAAAGAAAATCATACACAAATTTTAGAAGTACATTGAACTTTGTAGTGGTGCAGCGCACTTAGTAAGAGTTCGAAAAACTTCATAAAACATCGAAAAATTGCATGGAGTTTCGCAAAAGGTCATCTAACTTCGTTGTAGTTCGTCAGTGCAGTAAACTTCATAGAAGCTTAGGAATTTTTCAAATAGTTCAGTAAACTTTTTAGGACTTCATACATAGAACTTCTTATCAGTTTTCAGAGATTTTACTTTTTCTTAACTTCCCCGAAGAATGTTAAGCATTTTGAACTACCTGGAATTTCAGGAAAATTTCGTTTAGTTTCAGGGACCTACCCAGATGTTCAGGAATATTCGTAAAACATGTTTGAAGAAGTTCAGCTTAGCAACATATGTAACTTGAATAAAGTTGCAGGAGAAAATTATCTTCACAGAATTCCAAATGTCTTCAAAATTAAGACGTGTCTTCAAATTTGGCATGTCTGAGGCAGGTAGCGTAATGCAACTATAAGGACTTGAACTTGTTATTCCCATTAGAAAGACATTGATTTGCAACCCGAGCGTCTGTTCACCATGGAGTTGCGACTCAAAACGGCGTCTATTCTCCATGTTAGGAGCGGATGATAACCGTCCTAGTGCCAGAAAGAAATACGGATCGGAACGATCGGCACAGACCTACGTGACGAAATAAGAACTACGATTGGAAACTCGGAACATGGAACTGCAAATCTCTTCGCTTCCCGGGCTGCGATAGGTTAATCTATGACAAACTTCAACCACGCAACTTCGAAGTCGTAGCACTGCAGGAACTTTGCTGGACGGGACAAAAGGTATGGAAAAGCGGGCATCGAGCGGCTACTTTCTACCAGAGCTGTGGCAACACCAACGAGCTGGGAACCGGCTTTGTAGTGCTGGATAAGATGCGCCATCGTGTGATTGGTTGGCAGCCGATCAACGCAAGGATATGCAAGTTAAGGATTAAGGGCCGTTTCTTCAACTAAACGATGAGAATGAAGGATGAACACTCAGGTAGGACCGGAGGCAATGTACAGACCGGCAATCGGGCCTAACAGTCTGCATGCCTTATCGAACGACAACGGCCAACGATGCGTAAAATTTGCAGCCTCTCGGGGTATGGTAGTTCGAAGTACCTTTTTCTCCCGCAAGGATATCCACAAAGCCACCTGGAGATCACACACAGAAAACCAAATCGATCACGTTCTAGCCGACGGGAAATTCTTCTCCGACATCATCAACGTCCGCACGTACCGCAGTGCGAACGTAGATTCGGACCACTGCTTATTTCCAGTATGCTTGCGCTCAAAACTCTCGAGACGAGAAGAATGCAGTGTGGGCGAGAATGCTGCAACACCGCACGAGATTGAGTGTGGAGCGATACAGACAAGCGCGGAACAGACAAAACTCGGTTTTCCGAAGGAAGAAGCGTCAGCAGGAAGACCAAGATCGCGAAGCGATGGAAAATCTGTACCGCGTAAACTACACACAGAAGTTCTTCGAAATGCTAAATAGTTCGCGCAAAGGCTACGTGCCGCAAGCCGATATGTGCAAGGACTTAGACGGTAACCTTCTCACGAACGAGTGTGAGGTCATTGAGAGGTGGAAGCAGTACTATGACGAGAACCTCAACGGTGATGCAGCAGAAAACGAAGGTGGCACGACAACAGAGCAAGCGCAGAAGACGACTGTCTACTGGTATCTGATCTTCAAGAAATTGAGAAGGAGATCGGTCGGCTGAAGAACAACAAACCAACTGGTGTAGATCAACTACCAAATGAGCAGTTAAAATACGGTAGGGAAGCACTGGCTAGAGCGCTGTACTGGGTAATTGTCAAGATTTGGGAGGAGGAGATATTACCGGAGGAGTGGATGGAAGGTGTCGTATGCCCAATCTACAAAAAGGGCGACAAGTTGGATTGCTGCAACATCCGCGCGATCACACTGCTGAGCGCCACCTACAAGGTACTCTCCCAAATGCTATGCCACCGCTTGTCACCATTTGCAAGAGAGTTCGTGGGGCAATACCAGGCGGGATTCATGGGTGCCCGCGCTACCACGGACTAAATTTTCGTGATTCGGCAGGTTCTGTAGAAATTCCGCGAATACAACGTGCCCACACATCATTTGTTCATCGATTTCAAATCCGCATACGACACAATCGATCGAGATCAGCTATGGCAGATTATTCTCGAGTACGGATTTCCCGATAGGCTGACGCGATTGGACAAGCCGACGATGGATCAAGTGATGTGCGTTGTTCGAGTATCGGGGACACTTCGAGTCCCTTTGAATCTCGAAGGGGGTAACGGCAAGATGATGGACTTTCGTGTCTGCTGTTCAACATCGCGTTAGAAGGTGTGATCAGAAGAGCTGGGATAGACACATCATGGCACGGAACTTTGAGACAATGGCGGAAACGTACATCAGACTGAAGGCTGAAGCTAGGCGGATTGGACTTGCCATCAACGCATCAAAGACAAAATACATGAAAGGAAGAGATTCTAGGGAAGACAATGTTAGTCTCCCACCCGAGTTCAGATTGACGGTGACGAAATCGAGGTGGTCGATGAGTTCGTGAGTTTGGGCTCACTAGTGACCGCCGAAAATGATACCAGTAGAGAAATTCAAAAACGCATTATGGCAGGGAATCGTGCCTACTTTGGATTCCGGAGGACACTCAGGTCGAATAAAATTCGCCGCCGCATAAAGTTGACGATCTACAAGATGCTGATTAGACCGCTGATCCTCTACGGCCACGAGACCTGGACTATGCTCGTGGAGGACTTGGTGTTTTCGAATGCATGGTGTAGCGTACCATCTACGGTGTAGTGCAGATGGATGACGGAACGTGGAGGAGGCGAATGAACCACGAATTGCACCAGCTGCTGGAAGAGCCATCCATCGTCCACATTGCAAAAATTGGGCGACTACGGTGGGTGGGCACGTCGTAAGAATGCCGCACGACGACCCAGTGAAAATGGTTCTCGAAAGCGAACAAGAAGAAGAGGCGCGCAGTGGGCAAGGTGGATCGACCAGGTAGAAGGTGACCTGCGGACTCTTCACAGACTACGAGGCTGGCGAAGTGTGGCCATGGATCGAGTAGAGTGGATACGACTTCTTCGGACAGCAGAGGACAACAAGGTCTTAGAATAGGATACGACTTCTTCGGACAGCAGAGGACAACAAGGCCTTAGCCTGATTGGTAAGGTATGGTAAGTACAAACAGTTATTAATCTTTCACTTTAGACCAGACGTACCTACAAGCTTATATATACGTAACCCTAATAAAAAATAACATACCCGAATGGTAGAACTGTTTCACAAATAGTTTGGATGATACCCTGAACACGTCGTTAAGCGAAATAACCATACAAATTGTATTAGGGAGAGCAATAGGTCTAAAATAATATAATAATAACTTTTTCTCATAAGACTAATCGTTTAGCAGTCTTCGACAAAGTTGTTTTCTGCATAATAGTCCCAATCTATTCTCGAGATTTTGTGAAATTTGAGCACTATTTGAATTATTGGCAAGCAAATGAATAGGTTCGTTTCGTTTCTCATACATTTTCCCATAAAACATTTAAAATTTTCCCTCGAATCCAGATCATAACCAAATCCCTTCAAACTTGTCTGTCAAAGAACTGCTGGTGTTATGTACAAGGAGACATCTCCAAGAGTGAGAAAAGTCTTTAAAGTTTTTTTTTCAATTGGATTGTTCGATAGCATTTATCTTCCAACGAACTGCTCGTGTTATAATGACGAAGTCAACTCTAATAGGGAGCATCTATTAAGTATGTCACGCTCCTGTACCTAAAACAACACATCGTAGCATTCATCTACCTGTTGGAGACTGAATTTAGGTACCTGGTTAGGTAAATTTTGACATGGCTGTGGATACCTGCTGATTTTTAGTACCTATTGATTAGTATATAATTAGTATATAACTCGTGGTGTTGTGGTTGTGGTGTTGAGGAAATAAACCAAATAAACCAAAGCTCTTCTTTTGAAGCCTCGGTTTTAAGATTGGAGACAGGAAAAGGCTTGGACCAGGCATCATGACAAATATAAGTGTCATCGCTTTTGTCACTAAGAAGACCTATTTTGAGGAGGTGCGGAAGTAAGTGTAAAGTATTAACAAATAGTTACATTATTATGTTTTTTTTTGAAATATCAACAAGACACTGAGAAGCAAATCACACATGATTCGAAGGGACACAAACGTATGAAAAAAACTACAAGGGACAGCCCTATGGGGTTGTACGCAATGGTGACGTAGGACTACGTCTTCTTCTTCTTCTTCGCATTTCAAGCTTATTGCATATCGCATATTAGCTTATTGCGTGCTCTCAACTTAGTGTTCTAGATGCACTTCCACAGTTATTAATTGAGAGCTTTCGATGCCTGTACCATTTTTGCATTGATACGATTGTATGGCAAGTCGAATCATACTTCTATGCCCAGGGAAGTCGAGAAATTTTCCAACCCGAAAAATTCTTAGACCGGACCGGGAATTGAACCCAGCCACCTCCAGCATGGTCTTGCTTTGTAGCTGCGCCTTTACCGACTGAGCTAAGGGAGGCCCCGTAGGACTACGTGGTCTTATATAATAAATCTTATTTGCAGGAGCTTGTGTTTTGTGTAGGAATAGGAATTTTAGCGAGGTCTCTCTGTATATACTCTTTAGTAGACGCGTTTGACATAGATGGCCCACAGCGACTCACGAAGAGCTACTGATTCCGCCTTCTTCCTCCTTCTATGGTTGCTCATGTGAGCTGCAGCTCGCTGCTTGCAGGCAGCCTTTCGTTGTGTACTGGAGAACACCACCACTCACCACTCGGTGATTGAATAAACACCGTTTGGTGAGACCGGATTGAATTGAACTTTGAAATCTGTGTTAGAGAAATCGCTTTTCCCAGGCAATTGGTGATAATTTTAACTATCATAGCAACAGTTGCACATTCGTTCAATTTTCAATAGTGACATTCTGAAAAATGCTAACGTTTTTATTTTAACAGATGGGTAGGAATATTTCTGATCGATTGGTGATAAAATTATTGAAATTGGTCCAGGGGCAGCTGAGTTATTAACGTTCAAAATCTTTCATTATTATGTTACATGTTCCATTTTCGGTTTTCACAAAGTGTACCCCCATATAGAAATCAAAGACGTAGTCCTACGTCAAAATTGCGCAACAATTTACGGCAAATAGTGGGATTTGAACCAACAAATCCTACAGTATTATCAATTATACTACGGGAGCCGCTGAACGATATACAAGTATTTAGCGAATGAACATATAACATTAAAATCCGTTACCAACTATCGCATTTTATACTTAAACGTCCTCTTATGTAGGGTAAATTATCCATTCATGGACCCTGCCAGATAATTTTCAAGAAATTCAGGGTTCCATGTTCCATGCAACGATTTTCTAATCGTTAATAGATTTCTCGGTGTTTTCGGTGATGTCC
This sequence comes from Ochlerotatus camptorhynchus, assembly GCF_037179485.1. Lineage (NCBI taxonomy): Eukaryota > Metazoa > Arthropoda > Insecta > Diptera > Culicidae > Ochlerotatus > Ochlerotatus camptorhynchus. The sequence goes on from NW_027040542.1 coordinate 1,677,258, forward strand.
AAGATCAAGAACCTTTTTGTTTTTGACTAACTTTCAAGCTTAGTTTTCGCCCAAAATTCACACTTCAACCAACTGAATGCAGTATCCATGCAATCGCAACATCGATTCCCGGCGCCATTGACCCAATAACTCCCTGGTGGTGTAAAAAGCAACAACAAAACATCGCGGCATTCGCGTCCAGCCAAGAGAAAAGGATTTTATTACTTTTATTAGTTTGAGCTTTGCTTTGCTAGTGATACCTACCACATACTACACATCTACTACTGCTACCAACCGCCATTGGCAGTGTGTTAGGGTGTTTTTTACCCTCTAGTTGGCCTTCTAGCATCAGTATCTTCTGGTTTTTTTTTATTCTCGGAATTCTTTCGTCTTCGCAGCCTGCACTCACTTGGGGAGACGATACACTTCCTTTCACTTTCGGACTTATTTCGTTTTTTTTCTGCTCTACAGCCACTCTTTCACTCATTGGCAACATTTTTCGCTGGACATACATCCATACACACTCACAGTCACACCAATCTTATGTGGCGGAGATCAACGGTCGAACTAGGGAGACATGTGATCTAAAAATCGAAACAATTATGGAGCCAAATCTACGAGCCAATCGAGCTTCCCGTATTCTGCTAAACGATGATTAGAACTCTTGTTATACTTTCTCTTTCATCTTCGCTACTAAAATTGATTCATAAATTCAGAAGCAAAGTGGATCGCAGTAGGCACCGTTATGCTTAAACTACAACAATTATCGTGGGTTATCGTTATCATTATATAAGAACAATGTTTTTAATGTGCAAAATTTGGAGACGATTGGTTGTAACCCAGCTTTCCGCATAGCGTTGAAATTTGTATGGAAATTAGTATGGGAAAATCTACTTTTTTGAATTGTCATACCTAGGGACAACAGTTTTGGACCATGCAACTAATCATGTAAAAGTATAGTCCTGAAAATTTCTAACAACTTTGCCCGAGGATGTATGGTGCTAGAATGTCTCTAAAAAGAGTTGTAGCTGTTCAAAGATTGATACTTCGAATTACATGCCAAAAATCACTTTTGGTACCACCAATGAAAGTCAGATCCCAAACTGAATTAATTTCGGAGTTTCTTATATTATTCATTTGGTATGCTAGGATTAATTTTTCAAACACAATAACTTTATCTCATATGCACAGTTGGCGATAGGGTGTGGGAGGGTGGGGGTGGGGTTTCTACACCCTTCCCACCTTCTCACACGTATCTAAGTGTTCAAACTGAATGAATTTCGTAGTTTCTTATCTTATAGATTTGGTATGTTCAGATGAATTATTCAGAAACAATTACTCAATCTCATACGCGTAGTTACAGAAGGGAGAAGGGCTTACTATGCCCCGCCCCCCTTCTCACTTATATCAATGGAAGTAAGGCTTCAAACTGAAATAACTTCGATATTTCTCTGTTGATATGTTCAGATGTGTTATTCAAAAATTCGAGAAAAATCTTTTATTTTTAAAAACAAGAAAAAATCGGATATCACAAATTATCGCGAGGTTGCTATATTATCTACCATTCCTAAACTTTTCGAGTCCATTGTGTGGTGAAATCCGTATCACAAAATTGCTCACCGATTCCTTTTTTATGCCGTTCGATGACGACGGGTGTGCTTTCGCGAGAGTGACGTTTATTGGATCCGTTTCTTTGCACGGGTGTGTTTTTTTGTAACTAGCGTAAGTGTGCCTGCGATTTGCATTGAGTGTCGGAGATTGTGAGTAAGCTGAAGGATGTCTCGCTGGATACGCCCAAGACTGGACGGGCGGTAGCTGGTGGCCGGAAACGGTTCCTGGGGAGGGAAAGCACTAGATGCGAACCTCCTCCCAGATGACCATGACAATACAGGAAGTATAACAACATAGGTAATTACTATTAAATATTTTGCAAACAGTGACAGATAGCGGACATGAAGAACCAGTGAAGGTGCCGGGCAAAGGTGTTTATCCTAGACAAATGGTAAGTTACAAATTCACTGTTGTCGTTGTCGTAGGCGCCGTTGTAGTCGCTGTCGTAATCGTCGTCGTAGTCGTAGGCTGTACCGTTAGTTTATTTAAAATTAACCATCAACCGCTGAAAATATGAATTATCGCGTATTTCTGTTGTTCATTACATGCCAAGTGAAATTCGAGAACGTAATTTCATTTGAATAGCTTGTTTAACCAGGTTTTACACAATCGTCACGTCGGTTATAGATTGTTATGATTGCCTAAATGCGTAAAGAGAAAATCGAAACATTGAACGTCGCGTGAATGTTGATCTTAATGAAGGCCTACGTACTCTTTCGTAGCTTTTAGTTTTAGGATTTCAATGATCGTCTTTGGCAGTGGTTTGTTTACTGAGCAGAAAAACGCGGTCCCAGATCCTTTCATATTAAAAATGTATGGTAGGATCGCTTGTTTATCGTGTATGTTGTAAAACTTTTCGTTGACATCGGTGCCGGGTTTGAATAGTTATAAAAACTTGAGTAACGCTATAATGTGATATGATGGGCTCGGTGGCCTTATAGCAACCGGTTTTGCTTACTGGGCAGAACATCATGAGTCTAATCTCAAGCCCATCCACATTCAAGATTCGTCGATCGTTTTATTTGTTAACATGACTACATGGTAATAACAGCAACTCGATGATTAAAAAGGAGCTCGTCTACCTAGTGGCAAACGTTTTTGCTAACTGAGTACAAGACCGTGGGTTCAATCCTAAGCTCCTTTGCGTTATACGATCGTTAGGACATCAATTCAGCTTATTGTTTACTAAAACGAACCCTGCTGCTAACCCTCTTACCCAACATCCCTGTGATTCCTCGTGGAAGTGCAGAGGACTCCTCGGCTTCCATCAAAGCGAGTGTCACGTCCTACCCATTCCTTTCTTGATCTGCGTTCAGGTGCGGCTGGCGCTGGCCTAATTCGAGATCACCAGTTTTTACACATTGAGGATGATTGCTAGTCCCAAGCATCGTCTATTGGTTCTCTGTGTAATTGCAGCTGGTCTGGTAATAACAGAGTAGCAACCGTGGGCGGTCAATCATGCTCATGCTCATGCTCATTCCTAAACTTTTCAAGTCCATCATTAATGCCAACATATTTTCCCATGTTAAATCTCTCATTACTAGTATTTGTTAAAGGTTAAAGGTTATAGATTTGTTAAAGGTCGATCTACAGCTACTAATTTGATACACTTTGTAACATATGCTTTAAATGTAATGGATAAGGGAAATTACGTAGAAACATTATATATTGATTTTAGTAAAGTGTTCGATAGAGTGGATATACCACTGTTGATCTTCAAGTTATCCAAGTTTTTTTTTTTTTTTTTTTTTTTTTTAACTCTTTATTTGTTCCAAATTCAAAATAAATTACATTTCATTTTAACCTAGGTGCTCCAGTTACTGCAGTAACGTACCAGCCTTAATTGTTATGATATATATCTAAGTGTTTTTACATTGTTCATGTCTTGGCAATTCAGTATTTTAAACAGGTTTTTTAACCTGCATGTCAGTATAACAATTGATATCTTAAAACTAAAAACTAAAACTAAATCTTATCTAAGTATAAAGGGAATTAATCGTTGCAATTGAGGATTGCAACGATTTTTGCCTGAAATTATTCATTATTTTGTTGGACATTTGTGCTAAAGTCTCAACATTCGAAATTCTATGTACCTCGGTAGTACTGTACCAGGGAGGCAACTTCAAAATCATTTTCAGAATTTTGTTCTGAATCCTTTGAAGTGCTTTTTTCCTGGTAGTGCAGCAACTAGACCATATTGGCACAGCGTAAAGCATGGCCGGTCTAAAAACTTGTTTAAATATTAGAAGTTTATTCGTTAGGCAAAGTTTGGATTTCCTGTTTATAAGAGGATACAAACATTTTATATATTTGTTACATTTGGCTTGAATGCCCTCAATGTGATCTTTAAAAGTTAATTTTTGGTCAAGTATTAAACCAAGATATTTCACTTGGTTTGACCAGGAAATTGGAACTCCGTTCATAGTGACTATGTGACTACTACTAGGTTTCAAAAACGAAGCTCTAGGCTTATGTGGAAATATTATAAGTTGAGTTTTGGAAGCGTTGGGAGAAATCTTCCATTTTTGTAAATAAGAAGAGAAAATATCTAAACTTTTTTGCAGTCTGCTGCAAATAACACGAAGACTTCTTCCTTTAGCGGAAATGCCTGTGTCATCAGCGAACAAAGATTTGTGGCAACCCTGAGGCAAATCAGGGAGGTCCGAAGTGAAAATGTTATACAATATAGGCCCAAGAATGCTACCCTGAGGAACTCCTGCTCTAACAGGTAGTCGATTAGATTTGGAATTTTGATAATTTACTTGAAGAGTTCTGTCAGTTAAATAATTTTGAACTAATTTCATAATATAAAGTGGAAAATTAAACTTTTTCAATTTAGCAATCAAACCTTCATGCCAAACACTGTCGAATGCTTTTTCTATGTCTAGAAGAGCAACTCCAGTTGAGTGGCCTTCAGATTTGTTTGAACGAATTAAATTGTTAACTCTTAAGAGTTGATGAGTAGTTGAATGCCCATGGCGAAATCCAAACTGCTCATCTGCAAAAATTGAGTTCGTATTGATGTGAAGCATCATTCTATTCAAAATTATCTTTTCAAAAAGTTTACTTATTGAAGAAAGCAAACTTATTGGACGGTAGCTAGAAGCTTCAGCTGGATTTTTATCCGGCTTCAAAATTGGAACAACTTTTGCATTTTTCCATTTATCAGGAAAGTATGCCAAATGGAAACATCTGTTAAATAATTTTACCAAGAAAGACAAGGTACTCTCTGGGAGTTTTTTGATGAGGATATAGAAAATTCCATCGTCACCTGGAGCTTTCATATTTTGAAAATTTTTAGTTATAGACCTTACTTCGTCCAAATCAGTCCCCCAGGAATCATCAAAAATATTTTCCCGAGAGAAAATATTCAGAAAATCCCGAGCAACCTGATTCTCAATAGGACTAGTAAGACCCAAACTGAAATTATGGGAACTCTCGAATTGCTTAGCAAGTTTCTGAGCTTTTTCCAAATTTGTGATCAAAATTTTACCACCTTCTTTAAGCGCTGGAATAGGCTTTTGAGGTTTTTTCAAAATTTTTGTGAGTTTCCAAAAGGGTTTGGAACTCGGGTCTAATTTAGAAATATTATTTTCAAAAGTTTTGTTCCTCAGGGCAGAGAATCGCTTTTTAATTTGTTTTTGCAAATCCCGCCAGATAACTTTCATGGCAGGATCGCGTGTTCTTTGAAATTGTCTCCTACGGACATTTTTAAGACGGATCAAGAGCTGAAGATCATCGTCTATTATAATTGAATCGAATTTAACCTCGCATTTTGGTACTGAGGCAGCTCTTGCTTCAACTATAGAAGTAGTCAGAGATTCAAGAGCATAATTAATTTCATCTTTGGTTTGCAAAGGAATGTTTGGATCGAAGTTATATTCCATAAATGTTCGATACTGCTCCCAATCAGCTCTATGGTAATTGAAAGTAGAGCTGTTGGGATTACAAATTATTTCTTGGGATATTTCAAAAGTTACTGGAAGGTGATCAGAACCGAAGTCAGCATGGGTAACCAATTGGCTACAAAGTTGACATGAATCAGTTAAGACCAAATCAATAGTGGAGGGATTTCTTGTAGAAGAAAAGCATGTTGGGCTGTTTGGATATTGAATAGTGTAATAACCTGCAGAACAATCATCAAACAGAATATTACCATTGGAATTGCTTTGCTCATTATTCCATGAGCGATGTTTTGCATTAAAATCACCAATAATGAAGAATTTAGACCTATGACGGGTAAGTTTCTGGAGGTCACCCTTGAGAAAATTCTTTTTCTGGCCTACGCATTGGAATGGCAAATAGGCAGCTATAAACGTAAGTTGTCCAAATTTTGTTTCAACAGAAACTCCCAAAGTTTCAAAAACTTTGGTTTCAAATGAAGAAAGTAGTTTGTGTTTGATTCGTCTATGAATAATGATGGCAACGCCACCACAGGGTCCATCAAGACGATCATTTCTATAAATCAAGTAATTTGCGTCCTTCTTAACCTTATGGGCAGGTTTAAGGAACGTTTCAGTTATAACGGCAATATGCACGTTATGAACTCTTAAAAAGTTAAATAGCTCGTCTTCATTATCTTTAAGAGATCGAGCATTCCAATTTACAATATTTAATGCTTTAAAATCCATTACTGAATTTTAAAGTCATGACAATATTATTTGCAAATTTTACTCCAGTTTGAATAGCATCAAACATGGAGTTAGATTTAAGCATATCAGAAATCATTTCAATTAATGAATTCTGTAAAAATTCCATTTTGGGGGCAGTAATGCTTCCTAAGTCAAAATTGTCAAAATTTCCATTAGAACGTTGGTTAGTATTTTGATTTCTACCCGCTGCAATAGCAGCATAGGTAGCTCCATTAACTCGCTGAACATTGTTAGCAGCGAGGGGAGTAGGTACAGATGAAACATTTGAAGCAGGGGAGATATTTGTACCTACGGGTACGAATGTAGAATTTGTTCCTCGCTGACCGTTGTTAACAGCAGAGGAATTTGTACCTGGTCGGAAACGTGGAGCGTTTCCTACCTGACGGTTAGAACGAGATTGTAGGATCGCTTTGCGAGTCTTACATTCCCAAAAATTGGATTTGTGGTTTTCACCACAATTTGAACATTTAAATTTCTTAGGATCTTCCTTCACAGGACAGTCGTCCTTTGCGTGAGAGGAATCACCACAATTCATGCATTTAGCTGGCATGTAGCAATTTTTAGTTCCGTGACCCCATCCCTGGCAATTACGGCACTGGGTGAGGTTTTGGACATTTCCTCCAGTCTTCCTGAAGTGTTCCCACTTCACTCGGACATGGAGCATAAGGCTAGCTTTTTCTAAGGCCTTAAGGTTGTTTAGTTCACTAGACTTGAAGTGAACTAAATAAAAATCATTAAAAATCCCGTTGCGTGAATCGCCAGGACGGGATTTCATTTTCATTTTGATTACTTGGAGTGGCACAACTCCAAGTAATTTTGCCAGTTCATCTTTGATCTGATCCAGGGATTCACCACTGGGCAGTCCTTTCATGACAACCTTGAACACACGTTCAGTTTTGGTGTCGTAAGTAAAAAATTTGTGCTTCTTCTCAGTAAGATACTTGAGAAGACAAGTTATCCAAGTTAAGTTTTAATACCAGGCTACTGCAATGGATCGAGTAATACTTGTCAAGGAGAACGCAAAGAGTAAGATTTGCCGCTCGAATGGTCCGCATGATCCACCTCTGACGTCCTGTAGGGGTACCTTGTCGGTGAGTCTGGGACCCGATGTCCCGGATCCGGCAAGGTGATCAGCAGACTGGCACTTCACAGTGTCCGGAAATCCATGTGTACACGGTGTACGGTGGAGCGTACTTAATAATCGCCTGGATCCATTGGTGTTTTGATGCTTCCGAAGTGATCGCTTGAACGACGCTGTGTGAGTCGTTTTAGATAAGTATCGGTTTGTTGGCTGGCGTCGTAGCGGCCGAGAAAACCGATCACTATAGAGGAAGAATACTGCTTTCATTTAGTTAAAATACATACATACTACTATGTGTTGAATCCCATTATTTCTATGTTCACGCTACAAAATTAGACTCAATATAAGTGTCGATAATTTATAGAGCATCGTCTTGTAAGTATTGCAATAACTTTTCAATTACATTTAACATCTCACATAAAATTGAACGAGCAAATCAAACTTGCGCATTGCATTGCTCCATTCTGTAACAATCAATCCATCTCCCGTGATTGGCAGTCAGTGAAGAAAAATCGCTTTCAAAATTCAATTTATTTAAACTGCGCTTGTGTGTACACCCCGTGTATGAAGGATGTAAAATATTAATTCCCAAAGTAAACAGGAGCGTCAGGCTGAGAAACGGAACAAGCAAGCCATTTTCCATCGAACGGAAGTTGGAACAAAGCGGAACATCAACAACAACAACAACCGTAGAATAAACATGAAACCAACTTCAGTTGGCCATGCCTTTCGTGAAGCACTATGGTGATGCGGTGTACGACGTACACAAGCCAGCGCATGGCACAAGGCAAAGCAACCACTTGCTTCCTCGCTACATACCTACTGCAAGGAATAATAAATTTAATAAATATTAAATTTCCCATTTCGAGCTAAAATTTTTATGAAAAATTACTTTCATTTCACTTTGCAGCGCTCCTTCCTCCACGTCCATGTCGGTTCCGGTTGTCCTACGGAACCGGATGCTTGTTATTCCGCACGGTGTATACGTACTGCTTTTATTTTCCTTTGGAAGTTTTCCCATTCCACGGCCACTGGGAGCTGTCATTGGTGGGAATGGGGATCGAGCATACTGCTAGGATAATAATACATAACACGCGGGGTGTGGAATGTGCCAGCAACTGATGTTTTCTTGTTCTTCGCTGTTGGTATACGGGACTAGCAATGCAGGATCCACCAGCCAGCTGTAGAAAGGTTATAGGTACCACCCGCTAGTCGTAATTTATTAACGAATCACCGCCTGCTCCGGGGAATGTCATCACCAATGAAGTTTCTGAAGCAATTTACAGCAGTCAATTCAAGACCAACAATTGAAAAGACCTCAACTCCATTTTGTAAACAAACCTTGTAAGGCCATTTTCTCGCGAACCAAAACCTACATTCGCAAACCTACCACACAATCGGGTAGAGGAGAATTTCCCCTACCTGTTCATTTTGTTGGTTTGCGTTGGCGGCCTTTGGTTCGCGAGAAAATGGCCTTACAATGTTTGTTTACAAAATGGAGTTGAGGCCATTTCAAATGTTGGTCTTGAATTGAAATGTGATTTCAACATTGTCAAACTTTAACCATTACCGTGGACCCTCGTTAATCCGAACGACACTTCGTGCATATTAACGGGGTTCATTTTTAATTTGAACTTCTAGTAACTATATGATCATCCAAGTGACCATCAGAAAAGCGTGTTTCTGGTAGTCTTATTTGCTGATTTGTTTAATTATGCGTTCCTTTTCGCATCGTTCCACTTCGCTTTACTGCATTGCATGTGCTAAATGACGTTTGAGCAATTTTTATTTAACCCCTAAGAAAAAGAGGAGACAACTGGCTTCTTACTCCTTTATCTGCATTTACATCTCTACCTATATCTATCTCTATCTCTATCTTACGCACTTCTAATCGGCCAATCACGAGCTGATTCGCGCTTGACAGAAAAGGGGTTCGTTTTCGCCCCCGTATTGTCTCCTCTTCTCTTAGGTTAACTCCAACTAAAAAGTAATCACATTAAAAACGGATCAGATCACCGATTCCCGGTGTAATATTGGACATGTAATGTAAGTATAAAATTATATAATATAGTTAAATATTCACAACATTACAATGTCACAAAATAATAAAATGGAACTAAATCACCAAATTGGTCCACCTAATCTAATAGATTTATCCTAAATATCCCCAAAAGGTGACATAATTTTTCCATCGACAAAACTTGTACTTGGAAATAGAGCTCATCTGTCAAAACCAGAACATTACTGGAACTCAAAATAAACACCATTCAGCCAAGATTTTGCAGTTTTATAAAAAAAATCCAAGTAATGTTTTTGAAATTAGGGTAGCTGTTCCAGTAATAATGGTATCGTTGCGGTATGGGGTTTATACTAGAATATGGAATAATGGTGGAAAACCAAATAAATTGATTTTTGGTAGGTAGGGTAGGGAATTACTTCGGCCTAATCACACATTTTGGGCCTATTAAGCAGAAATATCAAAATAAAATCAAACAAACCCATGATTTTAGCGTTAATATGTGCAGCTGGTTAGTTAACAATTATGCAGTTGGTACGATACTTTAGTTTAAAACATACCAAACGGAGTCAATAAGAACGCGTGATATTTTTTATGCGATAGACTAAAGTGAAATCAGTGACGTTTTAATGGTGTTTCAATGCGTTAGGCCAAGTTTAGACTCCGTAGGCCAAGTTTGGGTTAAGAAGCTTTTACCGAACCTTAAGGTACGTACGGACAGGTAAATAAATTTAGAATACATCTGAAGTGAAAACATTCCATTTTGTGAAAAAAATCGCTCGAAAAATAGAGACAAACGGCAGGTTGGGCTTAGTAGGCCTCCTTTGCACCTATAGTTGCGGTTGTGCTCTTATAATAGTGGATTCCATTAGAAACCAATGCGTTCCACGAAACAAAGTTAGCAACTACCACAACCACAACTACTGGAACAGTGTTCCTAATAATGGAGGACGAGTTTTTGAAGAAAAAAATGCACATAAATAGAGAATGAATGCTATAGATTGACGTACGAGAATTATAGGCATTTTGTTTATTTGTTTTTTAATATATACATTGTCTTAGTTCCTCCACTACTAGCTTTCCATCCCTATATATGAGTATTTTTTTTTAATATTATTATACATATATCCACCTTCTTTTGTTATTACATCCCAACTAAAACTCTGCGTCTGCTAACCTTCAGATGTTATGCCTATAAGTATTAAATTCCACTTTAAACTATAGAATATCATGGATCCATAACAGATAGCCGAAGACGTCAGAAACAGAAATACCCTGCAGTTGAACATTTTCCTTAAGCATTCTAATTTATATTAGAACTCCTGTAACCCCTCAAGAATGTTTCTCCAGTTAGCTGTTTATAAGACTACATTTTCATCTCCATCCTCGGCAAGAAACTATCATACCCACATATCCGAAGGTAAACAAGCAGCAGACGATCTATACTGGCAATAAAAACATCACCAACAGCTATCATTGCACTTTACGCCAAGTTGGCTGTCGCCGCTTCCTTCTTTACCAAGTGATCGTGTCCAAGAGCTACATGGAAGCTGCCATTTCCCATTCCCATGCTCTGTCTCCCTCTCATCCTCTCTTCCTCTCTTTTTTTTTTGCACGCACCTCTGTATCCAAGGTGGCAACAAGCCGCGCGTGGGTGGCTAACTAACTTCACACCATCACCATCCATGCGAGTGTGGAACCGAATCCAATCTAGAGGTGGAAATGCTCTCAAGGGGTGTAATAATAACTAGCATTTTACGTGGAGATGTATTGAATATGGAAGTCGGCGCCTCCTGCGATTGCCTCCTGTAACTGGCGGCACAGCCGAAGGGAAGAGGGAGTGAACTTTTGTGCTCAGGACGTCTTTAATGACAACATAAATCTAATTAATTTTTCACGTCTGTAAAAAAAACTGTAAGAAAGAGAGACGGTAGAATCAATTTTCGTACTGAAGAAGAAAGCAAAAGTTTTTATTGCCTCAATTATGACAGTTGGACGCATTGTTATAATTAGATCGTAGTTGGCAGAAAGTGTTGCACTCGCCGATTGCCATATCGACAAAATGAATATCTGCCGTTGCTAATTGAAACCATCCACCAGTTGGCAATCCTGCATCGAATAATAATTTGACGCACACGCTTGCTTGGATAGTCCACAATAAGCCTCGATAAATGTTCAGTTCCGTTCTTCGATTCACCCTGAAGAAGTAATAACGTTGAACTAGATTGTTATATATTGGTTCTATACATGCCAATAGCATTAACATAGCTATAAACGAAGCCGGTTGTCGGAGTATTTGCATGTGAAACAGTACTTCTACCACACATTTGCTTAATCTTGCTGTAAATTTTCACATTCGGCAGAAGCTTTTCTACACACAGAAGCAATTATGCAAACGATATGCACACAGAGCTTATTTTGCACCATAACCATCATCCACGTCGTTATCATTATCATAAACCTTTTTCGCCTCATGATTCCGCACTGTATTTGCCGTATCAGCCATATTACCTATATTAAAAATTCCGATTCAGTCATGAATCGCACACATAGGTGGTTGAGAGAATTACTTCTGTTATCAGAACTCTTTCAACGGATTACAAACTGTAATAGATAGAGAGCTGTCGCTACAAACTCGTGAACTCGATGCGCAATTATGAAATTTTTACCACACTTATCACTTATAATTATTGGGACGCGCCTACTTGTCGTCCACAGTGGACTTCTTAGTGGCTATCTGTTGCCGATCGTGTGACAAAATGACAAACCAGTTCTCAACGCGCCTTAATTATAACTCGAACGTAATTAAATCCGAATGATTTCTTCACATAAATTCATTATGATAAAACTGTCTGTATTTCTTTACCGAGGTTCTCATTAAAATAAAATATAAATAATTACGCTTAACATACTTTTCTGCGGCTCCCGCAATGCCCCACACCCCATTTCGGCGCAGCCTGGGGAACGTGATCTCGATTCTTCTCATCCGTCAAAGTAACTCGAGCGAGAGCTCTGTATCTGATTCGATGAGCCGCCTGTCCGTCCGTCCGTGGACACATTCTCGGCTTTGACAATACTTTGAAAATAATTAACAATTCAACAAGTTTTTCTCGCTCAACTGGACGAGGACGGCCATGCCGTCCGCCATGAGGGACTACACCGTGCTTTGCGTTGCTATGCCAACAACATTATGAGAACGGTCGGTCATCGCTTACTCAGTAATGCGTTTGTTTGAACGCGTTCATCCTTCATTGGCAGGTTTTCTTTTTGCATTTTTACGTTGCTCGTTTCCTTCCTTCCTTCCTTCCTTCCCTTCCATCAGTGACAGAAAAGTGTAATGCTCGCGGGGGCCACACTAGTTCAATGAGATATAAAAATATGTTGAACGTGACAAATTTTATTTAATGAAAACGTGCTCATGATGAAAAAAATGTATGTGAGGGAAGGAACAGGTTGCTGTTCCTATGGAAGTGATTTAAAACAATGAACAACTACAAAAATTTCCATTATTTTGTACAGTACCGGACAAAAGTACGATTTTCTATTTAATTCACTAAACTTGTACAAAGATACTATAGAATCACAATAAAGCTTTTCAAACCATGAGGGTCTATAAAAAATTACAATTCTGTTGAACTACCTAAACTATCCTAAATTTCAAATGCCTTCCTTCAGATAAACAACTTGAGTGCGGTAAAAATCGATAGAACTGTTTCATATACATCGTCGGTACATGAGCGAGTCGGCGATCATCTATTTATGCCCCTCACCATCCCTCTCCAACGGGGGAGTTTGGTAAAGAGAGATGATCAAACCGATTTGTTTCTTCCTAAAAAGTTGTCCTTGCTCGATTATTACTCTCTACATACAATTTTCACACTGCCGTACTCTAACGGAACTATTAACTGTATACATACTTTTTTTTAATTATAGTCACTTTAACGCTCTTGGGTCATTCGTGACTTGTATGGGGGTGAGATTTGAACTCGTGACTTTGGCGTGAGAGGTATGGATGCTAACCACTACGCCGGAGTCGCCCCCAACTCTATACTTTCATCTCCTCATCTATCGTATAAAAAATACCACTTTAGTCTGTTATTTGAAATTAGCATCTTCAACTATGTAAATCGTTGACTTCACGCAGAAGTAATACAAAAACATATAGTTAAAGCATCCTAATTTTTTATTTTCTCATAAATGCTTTAGACAAAATAAGGTCCCAGAACTTTATTAGAGTTTTCTGCAATAAAACATAGTTTTTGCTCTGTTTTTTCTCGAGTTTGTGAGGTTTTAATTAGTGTTCCTTCATTTGCTGTTTTTGCCAACCGGGAGTTCTTCAACCGCCGTTCATCATCATCGATCGGTTCGGTTGGCCTCTCGGGACCTAGTACCGGCTCTTTGTGTTTCTTACGAGTGGGTCAGATTCTCCGATTAGAAGCCTGAATCCTTTCAACCACAAGTCATCTTCGTTGACCATTTTTGCTGACATTATCTGGCCTATCAACTGAACTAGCCGGCGCCGGTGGTGTAGTGGTAAGCGTGACTGCTTTCTCATCCCAATGGGTCTGGGTTCAATCCCAGCCGAGGTCGGTGGGATTTTTCTAAGGCATAAAAATCTCTGGTCACGTCTTCCTTCGGAAGGGATGTAAAGCCGTTGGTCCCGGCCCATGTGTTGAATGGGTGCGATATCCTACGCAGGTGTGAAAGCTGCCTTCCTGCACATTCAATTGCCGTCAATGGATGGCAATCGATGTCCGTCGGTGATTGGCACTAGATTGCGGAACAGAGACTGACGTTAAAATGGAGGAAAGGAAAAACTGATTGGTCACACAAGATTTTTGGTTCGCTTGTATTCATCATTGGAAAAGGAATTACCGACACTAAATATAAGAATAGGCAAACCTATTCTCGTGCCCACCCAAGAAACAAATCGGGTTTTATGAGGGTTCTGTAGACAATGATTTAGTCTTGAAGAATGCTTTAAAACCTCGATAAAACTTGCAATGTTACTTGGGCAGTCAACCAACCCTTGAGTATGGAGATCACTGTAACAAGACATCGTTGATGGATCGATTTATTCTTTTGATAATAATATTTTCCTTCTATAATTGTTACGATAATCGTCAGAGTTGCTAATTATGCGATATGTTAGGTGTTGCTAATTATGCGATATGTTAAGTGTTGTTGGGGGATGTCTCTAATGGAAAGAGATTCTCTATTTCCGAGAGTTCCGTGAAAGAGTCTCTACATCCCTCTGCGTTTGCCTTACAACGTTAGCAGTTCAGCTCGTGCCGTGCTCTGTGTGTGCATTTTTCTTCCCTTGCTTGCTGCATGCTGGCGTTCCGCCTTCCGGATGAAAGGTACTTGTTGAATGTTGTCGCCGTCGTGTTTGTGTGTTGAGGTTGTGTTTCAATCGAAGTGTGCCGTGGCCGCTATTAGACGCGTTTGTTTTCGGTCGCTGGAGTTGTCGGTTCTGATTTCGGCGTTGGTCGCGAGTTGTACTGGCGAACTGAAGCCGTTGTGTCGCGAGTGATTGGTGATGGAAAGTGGACGCCGTCCTTTTTTCTCTGCTGAGATCCCTCTAGTTGGACCAGCAAGAGTGTGTTTCGAGGTTGATGGGGGTTTACGCTGCTGGGTGAGAAACGAAAGTCGAGAGTGCCGTTTTTAACACCGATTAAAGAAGTAGCGGCAGCATATCTATGGGAGCTCTTCGAAACCTTCGTTATGTCATGGAGTCCTTGGCAACATAGGGTGAGATCTTTCCTTTAGTTTTCTTCTAACTTTCATTCCATTATTATATAAAATATTAAATGCTTGGTACGGGACGGAAATTGAAGCGAAATGGATGAGGAGAGTAGAAATGCCAAATCCCTATCTTTAACATTTCGTTAAAAGAGAGGGGGCTCTTCTTCCCACTCATTGGGACATCCTTCTCTTGGATTGCCTGTTTTTGACCGGTTGTATGATCCTGTTGTTGTAATAACCATCGTTCTGCCAAATGTACGTATTGCCCATGGAATACCGTGACACCTTGTGATAGCCCTTAAACCAGATTTAGATGCTAAACCGGATTGGTGTCCGTCGCCGATCGATTCCGCCCTCATCAGCAACATCATTGGAGATTTCCTCGAGATCCAATATCTCGTGGCCTTGGGTTGAATCCTTGGTAATCCGTTTTAACCTTGGATTTGATTGGATTCATACAGTAACCAATTGTCTGACGCCATACGTTTCCCATGAAATGTTAGATTGGCTTGCTGACCAATTCAGTACGATCGGTTTGCTGTCGTCGACAACATCAAAAAAACTCTTGAAAAATGGATGGAATCCATGTTACTTGTAGTGGTTACCATGTACGTCCAATGGGATAGTTGAATTGAACTCCATAAACCTGCCCTCAATATTTCGCTTCTAAAGCTGTTCTCGATACATATATCCACCTTTGCATTCGTCCACCAGAAGTATTACACTGAGCTGATGTCATCCATTTGATACTGGTGTCAGGATTGGTCAGAATACAAATCATCCAACAGGAAGATGCCCTAATGAATGGGGAAAAGATCCCATCCTCTATCCACAAAATGTTAGCAACAGGGAATTGACATCTTCACTCCCCCCATACAAATCGCTTCAAATGGGTGCCCTAATGGTACACCCTCATCCTACTATGGTATAAGGTGTAATATAATAATCAGATAATCAGAATCATAACGCCTACAAAAATATTTTTTTTTTAACCTTTAATTTAGAGATTTTTAGCCTAAGGCTAGTTCATCGCTATCTACACAAAATATGCGTGTCGATTGAAATCTGTTAACAAGAAGTTTAAAACTATGACCATAAGTTGATGTTCTACGATTTTGGTCAATTTTGAAGTGTCCATTGTGTCCATTTCAGAAAATTTAGCATGTTTGATGATTGAAGTCTTAAACATAAGTTTCAAAATCTATAAAAAAATATTTTTGTTGTTATTGATGATTTTAAGAGTTTTTTTTTTACAACAATATGTAACCGTGTGTAATTTTTTCAGGCAATCCAATTTCCTACAACTTTGTTGCAGACGTCATTTCAGTCATTCGTTTTCGAGCTATGGTTTATTGAAAAATATCGAATACACCATTTTGAAAAATTGGGCAAGGGTTAAAATGGCCGAATTCCGGCACAAACTTGGTTCATGATATCCAATAGGTTCAAATCCTTAAAAAAACCATGGCAATTCATTTCATCATACCATTCGGCATTCGTTTACTTACTTTACATCGCTGCTAGTTGATAAGTTACCAAAATCATCGTCATAACCATGTCTTATTTCCATTCATGTGTGGGTGCTGTGAATGAGCATCCATCGTGGACCATGCAGCAGCAACATCCAGTATCGATCGATAGCCAAACGATTCGCGACCTACCTCAAACTCTTGTTGCTCGACTGTGTCCTCTTCTTTATGTACTAACGTTACCTACCTATGCCTTCCCATTCTCGTTCGCTCCACACTCCTTTCCTTTCTTGATGTCATTATGCTCTTACCACAAACGCCACAGCTTGCTCCGCCGTTTCGTGTCTCTACTAATCTTTGCTGCTCGTATTTAGTAAAATAACCGCACTCATCAGCGCCTACTGCGCGACGCTGTCCATGTCATGTGGGCGTTGATCTGTTCTCTGTTTCTGCTTGACACGAGGGCTTCACTTTCAGCTCAATCCTTCAGTGGTTGTGATAATAAATTTACCACTAATTGATCATCCTCTCAGCAAGTGAACAAATTAGCGTATAACACAGTATTGTCCGATTGTTTGTTATTTGCTATTAGCTTTCTCCAGCTTCATTGGCGCGGTAATTTATAGCTTTCAAGACATTTGATAAGTTTGGAAAATCGAATTAAAAATAAATTTTCATTTAACTTATCACCGACCGTGGAACGTTGGGTGATAAAATTTTCTCATTTCACCCATCAGTAATTTGTCATTCCATTAGCTGACTTGGCGTGCATTTGTGGATCCGCTTCAACGGTCACTGCGATGTGATGTGTCTCATTGATTAAAATTCATTTAATTTCTCTCAAAACAGTCACATTTCACCAGCTGGGTGCCACCACCCCTAATATGCGATAACTGGATCACAAATGTGGGCGGGATGCCAGTACAAGCACGGAAAAAGTTGTCATAAAAGGGCAAGCGACTAAGTGCCAATACCAGCACGCTACCACCGGTGACAATGATCCGATCGAAAACTCATAAATAATCGTTAAATTGACATTTTATTGTCCCGTACCTTGGCTGCTGGTAGCTTCGTAAAAGTTCAAACTTTGAAATTATTTTTTGATCAGAGCAACCCATTCAAACAAGTCATATGGCATTCATGATTTCCGAAGATGCATTAGATTGGCAACAGTCTCAAAGGTGTCTCAACCATGACACGAAGCAGGCGCAGCGGAATTCTTCTCCCCAACGGAATCCAACCCTGAGGTGACACCGCTTGCCTCGATCCGACTTTTTCTTCACTAACTCTGCGTGACATCCTACGATTCGAATCACACGACTCCCGAGCAAATGGAAACGGGAAGTATTTAAAATAGCTTTTCCTCCTTTTCTTGCTATCCCTCGGCGGGGTCTTTACACTCAATTACTGCCCTCGATTCGGCGTGTCTCTTACTCGAACGGATTATTTGATGTATTTGGCGATCGGAATTTTATTATGCTAAAGCCGCACAGCCAGCCGGGACAAATTATCCCTTCTTCGGCAGTCAGTATGCAAAGTATTTTCGCGTCACAATGCCCTACTGACTGGCTTCTCGGTGGCCGAACGACGTGCAACAGCAGATGGTGACCACCACCATCATCTCCGGCAGCTTCAATTGTTTCCGAGCTCACAGTTAGCAAATTGGCCAATTTTGCCCGACGCAGAAGTTAATAAGAGGCGACATTTTTCGCATCTTCCTTATTTTTCCGCAGCCTACTCTAGCGGGAGCGATGAATGGCGGTGGCGGTAGATTTCAAAGACCTATCTAGACGCGATCAAGTAGACACGAATTTGAATATCTGATAGAAGGACGGAATGGAATCGTGCACACATATGGCCTGCTCGTAATGATTGTAGCGGTCTCTACAATAGGGAAGGATTGCATGTCGATTTCAATTATTGCGAAAATGATATGCACAGCATTTGAATACTGCCGCGGTGCGATTAGATCGATGAGTTGTGTGTTTAGTAATTACATTGTTGTTAAAATGCTGGCGATGCCTGTTTGACTAACTGGCCCGGCTGAGAAAAAAATATGATTAAGTAAGTTGAATGGAATGACAGCTGGTACAGATGATTCGTGGTCGTTTACTACAGAACCAACGCTATCAGCAGGGGTGCCAACAGTTTTTCAAAAATAGCTGTTTTATTTATTTATTTATATATTTATTTATTTCGTCAACCAACGTAGGCTCGTACAAATACATACAGATTTTTTTTTTAATATAAAAAAGAATCTTTGAAAAAAAAGGGAAAAGTACAATTTTGTCTTAAATAAAAATCAAGCAGTGTCTGCTTTCCTATTTTTCTTCTTATAAGTTATGATTCCTTATGGAGTTAAAATAGTGTTTTAGTTTATGCCGAGACATTGTAAAGTCAGTGGTATTACTGTATTGATTGTAAGAGGACATCATGCGATTTAATGGCCCATATTTTGCATAATTTGTGCGATGATGGTTTATAGCAAATAAATTTCGATTTCGGAGTTGCCCGATAGGTGCATAGAAATTTAATTTTAATAAAGTTCCGTCTAGTCAATGTGCTGCGAAACGAAATCGTTTACAAATGAATCCATGGTATATTCACGAGGCTATTCTAATGTTTGTGCATGCAGTGTTCTTCATATGGTGGAAGAGAAAATTATGTCTAACCTAATTTACGAAGGGCGTATAATATTTTTTTTTTGTACTGATTCTAATCTTTTTTCGTGATTGTAAAAGGAGACTACAATACTGAAATATTCCAGTATTGACTTCACATAGTCTATATATATATATATAGGGTTTTAATAGGATCCTGAGAGTTGTAGAAAAAACGCTTCATAAAGCCTAGCATGTTATTTGCCCTGTGAATGATTGTGTTGTAATGATCTATTGAAGTTAGTTTGGAGTCTGAGATAATCCTAAATCCCTAACTCTCCCTAATTTGTCTATATTTAAATTTCCTAATGTAATTGAAATGTTTAATGTTGCTCTTTTCCTGCTAAATTATATAAAGTTGCATTTTTTTACATTCAATTCTAGTCGACTTTTTTATTCCATATGTAGAATATGTGTATTTCATTCTGGAATATATTGATGTCTTCCTAATTTTTTAATTTCCTAAAAGAGCTTCATGTCGTCGGCATAGATTAGCAATTTCAGTTTTTTGAGTAGAAAATAAATTTCGTTTACGTATAGAATAAAAGAAGTGGTCCCAAATGAGAGCCTGGACTGACTTGAATTGGGTTGGATTTCTTTCCGTTGAATGTATTTATTTTTTGGTGTTTAGTTTAATATGAATTAGTATGTCTATGCGGTCAAATGCCTTGCTAAGGTCTGTATAGAGGGAATCTACGTGGTTTCCATTATCCTGTAACAAGCTGATGCCCAACAGTTAACCAGACAACTCAGCAGTATCAAAAGACTTCTCGAACTGGGTCTCAGAGTCGGCTTACTACCGGGTGATCAAGGGACGTGAACAAAGTATGAAAACACTCAGAAATTTCACATTCTTTTAAACATTTATTCCGCCCGTATTTACATTAATGTGGAGTGTAAACGAGAGTTAACGAAACTATTGGCGTCGCGACGCTGGCGTTGGCCCACACGGCTGCTCCGGCACTACCGTGTGCTCGGAAACTTGCGGCGCGGGCTGCAAATAGCGTTTCGTTGATGAATTGGGAGAATGGGGGATATCTTCAACCACCAACGGCCCAGCAGGCGTTGCTGGCTCGTTTGGCTGGCAGGCGTCTTCTTCTTTGGTGGAAATCGGCTGACCGTGGCAAAACCACATTGGTTGAGCCGAGAAGGGATCCTCCTTGACGATTAAGGCCAGCGGCCTGAGGGAGTGTGTGTTTTTTTTTGCTAGGAGGATACCTTCAAAAGGTCATCATGCCACCGCTTGACGACCGGGCGCACGGTCGCGGTGACACGGTGTGTGGGATTCTTACCGCACTAAAACCTTCTTGGACGCCTTGCCCTTTTTCCCCCGGAACCACTTGCAGCCTACTCAGCTTTCACTTCGCACTTGTGTGACCACATTACTACACTGAAAATATTTATTCGTTAATTCATCCACGCTTATTTCGTAGAAACGGGTTTCGTACATAAAACATCTTTTTCGTTAATTGTACGAAATATTCGTATTGTATGTTGTTAGCTACAACGCCAACATTACGCATTATTCGTAAAATACAAGAACTGAATTTCGTATTGACGTAAACACTACCTACAAGAATCATTCCTGTATTCGTATACACTACGAAACTTTTCGTAAACCTACGAAAATCATTCGTGTGCACTATCTGTCATAGCTACGTTATTCGTAAAAATTGCGAAACCATTCGTTGCTGTGTTGCATAGATTTGTTTTTGGTATTTAATGTTTAACGATGGGCAGGGAAAACCAATTTATTTGTGAGATTGTGTTTTTGTGGTGAAAAGTTTCCGTGATTCATTCGGCACTATTATATCGGACGGTAACGGTGGACTTTGATGGCTCGATCCCCGGCGTTGACGAGGATCTGCAGTTTCTGACGACGAATAAAAAGTGCATCTCCAACAACGTAATGAGCATCATGGAAAAGTACAAGTGGAATTTCTCAAACGGAGAGTCCCGTCACAAAAGCTGTCCGTTACTCGGCATCAGCAATCTAAATAGCGTAAATGATTTATCATAGTTTTAACATTTATTTTGCAACTAATCGCCTCTTCATACCTTATATCATCCACAGTCTGAAGATCTTTCCTTAGACGGAAAAGCGGTCGATTCGGTTTGTGTGTTTTGGCATGTATATTGCGCTGGTGCAGTTTGTAAAGGTCAGCCAATACTACCTGGATCTCAACCTGGACTGCATCCTTTTCGTGGGCGCTATAGATTACATGATTCGCCTAGGCCACACCGTCGATATAATCAGGTTGGGATATTTTTTAAAGATCCTGGAACATGCCACATGCTGCCGCAGCACATAGGGGTTTGGATTCCGTTGTCGTTTTCAAAACTCCATGCACATGCTACGATCGCACTATAAGCCAGAGATGCTGCCTAACATGCGACTGAATTCAACTTCTTGGTTCAAGAGAAAGATGATGATTTCAATAAAGTTTTTACTTTGACTTCTGAACATATTTTTTTTTTAAGATGTTTTCGTTTCCCTTTGCCTTTATTTTCGTACAATGAACGATATTGTTTTGGTAGTATACGAATGCTTCGTATTATTTACAAACCATGCATTTTTTTCGCACGAATAATTCGTACCTATCTAATGAATCAATCGTATAGAGCATGACGACGCTTCGTAAAATACACGAATATACGATTTTGGGAATCTAAACGAAACTAGATTCTTACTAAGTACGAATCTATTTCGTTGCAGATAACAACGAATAGATTCATAGCACAAACGAGCTCGTTCGTTGTATGAACTAAATTTTATTTTCAGTGTACTTTCTAGCTGGTCTTCTCGCCATTTTCGCTGCAGCGCTGACATGATCTGCGTTACTGTTCTCTGAAGCGTTAAAGGGCGAGCATATCCTCTCGCACAGCATCAAATCTAGGACATTTGAAGACCACGTGGTCGGTGATTCTTCCACATTCCCACACTCCGGACAGAAGGGTGACGTTGTGTGTCCGGACCGATGCAAGTACTTCTTGAAGCAGCCATGATCAGATAAGAACTGCGTCAAGTGGAAGTTGACTTCTCCATGCTTCCTGTTCACCCAGGTCGAAAGAATCGGTATTAGCCTGGTACTCCTCTAGTTTCTCTCGTCATATAGCACGCGTAGTCCTCCACCAAGGTGATGCCGATTGGGATAATACCGGCGATAACGCATACTGCCTCCATCGAAATGGTTCTGTACGCACTCACGACTCGCATGGCCATGAGCCGGAACGTACTGCTCAATTTCATTTGGTCCTGCTTCGTTTTCAGTGCTTCAATCTGTAACTCTACTGTCTGTATCCCGGTAAAAAAAAAGCTCAGTAGCAAGAAACCTCTCGAGCTGTGTCTCAAGGTCGGCTTACTACTGGGTAATCTGGAGGGGCTTCGCGATCTTAACGTGCAGTACTGTCACCTGACTAAAAGCTATGGAAAGTTTAAATGACACAGTAATCAAAGGATGTATACTATTATTTATTAATAAAAACTATAGCAGGTGTGGATTGGATTTCTAATAGTTCTATTGAATTTTATGGATGTACAGTGGGTCTCCTGGCGTCTACCCTCGTTGACGAGAATCACCAGAGTCCAGGCAAGGCCGGAGTTACTCAGCTGAGAGGGGTCCTCTTTTGCGTTTAGAGCCGCCTTGGCCCGAGGAATGCGGCGATTTTGACCTTGCAATGCCAAATCGAAATGATGTCCTTGATTGTTAGGATAATAGCCACTAAGGACCAATAATCCGACTCGTGTGCTTCCTGACCGACTTAGTCGGTTGGTTCACAAAATGGCGCTGTACCGAATGGTACCACAAAAAGGTCCTGTGAGGGCAACGGGGTTTATTTTAATTAATTATCGTACTAGTCTACGGTCATTCGATTAATGTTAGCTATCCGTAATTAATTAGCCAAGCCGTATTACCTGATTGAACAGATAGGTATTCCCGCGATTCACCACTCACTTTTATTACTTTGAGGACACTTGGTTTTAACGGTCCGAAGCACACGAACGCCAGATACTGATTAAGGAATGGCGGTTTTCCTTCGCGCTTTTCCCATCCCATTGCTCTCCTCGTTAGACGTTATTTTCCACCCATTTTGAATTCGTAGTTTCGCCCGAATGTTGTTGTACCCACTGGTAGAATACTCATACCCACTGTACTGTTGTACGGTTTTATATAATTTTCAAATTTAAAAACAATTAATCCTACTAACAAATTAACATTTTTTCACAACGACTACTAACCCTACTAATCCAACACCAAATAACTTTAAGAGACGTGACGGTACATTTAACAACTATGCACAAATTAAAAATCTAACGTGTTTTGTAACAAACGGTTACAAATCCAGGCTGGACCTCCATACCTTAGTATCGATGAGGACACACTAGCCAGAAGACGCCTCTTGCTACTGCTTGGATAAGAATAATTCGGCATGATTCTGGCTATAGCGTTGATGACCTTCGCCACCTTCTCGCAAGCATATTCGATGTGGCTGTTAAAGTTTAGCCGGTCGTCGATCATCACTTCCAGATACTTCAGCACGTGCTTCGAAACAATGGTGTGCTCTCCAACGGTGATTTCTGCCCACTGCACTGCTTTGCAGTTACTGACCAACATCATTTCTGTTTTGTGGTGGGCTATATGCAACTTCGCTCCTTGCATCCAGTTACCAATCGTATCTATCGCCTCGGCCGCCAGCATTTACACTTCTTCCAGCGTCTCACCAGTTACCGTCAAGACGACATCGTACGCAAAGCCAACGATATCAACTTCTTTGGGCAGCTTGAGCATCAGCACTCCATTGTACATTCCATTCCACAGCGTGGGACCTAGAATGGAGCCTTGTGGAACTTCCGCCGTGATTCTAAGCGATTTCTGCCCCGTGTCTGTCTCGTAGACCGGGACCCGGTTTTGGAAGTAACTACTTCGAATCCTGCAGAGGTAGTCTGGAACCCTCATTCTATGGAGCGTTTTGGCGATGGCCTCCCAGCTGGAGCTATTGAATGCATTCTTCACGTCAATCGTAATCACGGCGCAGTATTGATTTCCTCACCGCTTCTGTTTGGAAGCTTTCTCGGCTCTGTCAATCACTGTCCAAATTGCATCCACCGTCGATCTCCCTTTCCGGAATCCAAACTGCCTCTCCAACAACCTGTGTTCACTCTCCGTGCATTTCGTCAGCCTGTTCAGGATGATCCTCTCCTAGAGCTTTCCGTATCCAGCAAGCATATTGGCCTATACGATGCAGGATCCCCCAGCAGTTTTCATGGCTTTAGCAACAGCACAAGCCTTTGTACCTTCCACCTTTCAGGGAACTGACCCTCGTCCAGACATTTCTGCAGCACTATCCTGAACATGGCCGGGAACGTCTGGATCGCCTAATGCGATCTCCGTTCAAGAGCTCCGACCTTGTCAGGCCAGCGGCCTGAGGAAGTCGGCCTTTAAGGACGACAAAGGAACTTTTTCAATTAGGCTCGGAAGCCATCTTGACTTCCGAGCCACCGTGTGAGACCGTTTATCAAGAGGTCCTGTGAATTTGCATACCATTCGGTTAGGGAAGATTCTGCCAGAATAATATTTATTTTACCTGAACAGAGGCAGGCTTCCCGAGCCCCAAAAAGTAGGGGGGCGGGGGGCTATTAAACAATTGCACTGCACTTCACTATTATGTCCTGGTCTTCATCACACGGACGTCTGATTACTTCTGCCTAATCTCCCATATCTAAGATGGCTATCATCAATAAATGTTGCCCCTTCTATTTACAGTATATATCCGCATCCATTTTCCGCTTAAGGCTAAGATTTTCCTCCCTCCAGTATCGTTCGAGTGTTTTGGCAGCGGTACTAACCCTCTCGCTACCGTGTGTTGCCTTATGTCTTTGTTATTAAAATACGTAAATTTTCCAAACAACCACAACTCATACAGGCAAAAATCCACCAGTTGGTTACAATCCATTGATTTCAAGGTCGAATGACCATTGAAGAAGTCGTGTTGCATGTCAGTAATTTTATTTTTGAATTGGAGAAATAATTTTTCGTTGACAACTGCTTCGACAAGTTTAGGAATGCGAGATGGCTATTCTAGGATAATTACGCACGTCAGATTTTGGGCCAGATTTAAAGATAGACACTAGAAATGAGCTTTTCCAAATTTTTGGGAAGGTTCCGGATTCTAGGGATATATTAAAAATCCCGAGGGGGACGACTCTATCTACGATGCAGAAAAGATTGTGTTTTGCTGTGGCTAGCTGCACGCACGCTGAGTAGATAGATGGAAGATTTATGTCGATTTGAAGATTTCCTGCAAAAAGATGAAGCACGATGCAAGTAGATGCGAGAAATGGAAGGTGATTTTTCGAAGATTTATTCGCTAGTGTGAGATTTTTTGAGCATCTAGAATTGAGATTTAGATATGTCACCCCCCTCGAAAAATCCAGTAATTTTGGCAGCATCATTGTCAATTTATTTAAATTTTTGGATATATACAGCTGAGCAACAGCTGTACCAGTGTTCGTAAGTGATAAGGCTCATTTAAAGTGGGAAGGGCCACATATTCGGCTAAGGGATTGCTTGGTTCTGGTACCTAGGGTTACTTCCATTTATTTCACATATAAAATGTATGGGATTGTGGAACCATTAGATATTATGATGATGTTTTGTATTTGTAAGCAACAAGAAGAAGTTGCGAAGTTTGCGTTTGATCATTCTATCAATTTCGCCTTATACGAGTCGCAATAAGCGATTTTATCATTTTCTCTCACCCATTCTTCATTTAAATTTTTCGCGAATAGCGGTCAAAAAATCGCTGATTGTGACTCGTTGAAATCAAAATTGGTAGATTTTATGTGTACAACACATTCCTTATAACCTCTTATTGTAACATACTAATACAATATATCATTATAACATCTTATAATTCACCAATACCATAAAACATGCCAAATGAGTAGAAGTAACTCTGCTAGTAATATATTAATTATTAATTGGGTGACCTCGTTTTTTTTAATTTGTTATATGTAACTTATTAATGCAGATTTGCGATATATATATACCAACATCAAATGTACATTTAAAAAATCTATTATTTAAGCTAATACAAACGTCATTATTTCAATATACTCTTTTGGAACTATTTTCCTCAATTATCACTTAAAAATCTACAAATTTATAATTATCTATTTGACATGTGAGACATTTGACATTAGTGATCAAACATAACAGGGTGTCTACTGCCTGGAAAATCGGGAATTCTCAGGGAAATTTATCATTATTCAGGGGATTTTCAAATTCTCTCAATCCAGTGGCAAAGCCTACTTAGATCACAAGCTATCCAATTCAAACTGCAATGCCATTTTCTCCGGTTGCTTCGTTTGAAATTCTCTTTAGCACCCTTTTCAAAGCTACAAACGACGGTTGCTGCACAAATGCATTCGTGGTGTGCAGAATATGCAATCGCACATTTTTCGTCAGTCGATTTCGGTCAGAACCATTTGTGCAACACCCAAAAAATATGTTTGTGGTGTGGTGCACACAAACGAGTGCGAAACAGAATGGGCGAGAAATTCCTGCGCTGGAATCTGAAAAATGTTGTCGGAAAATTGCTGTGGCCCGAAAGGGCGAAAATAGGTGCTAATTTTTTCTTCCGTCCAAAGACCTCCGTGTTGTCATTTTCGGATTGGAATTGAAGTTCGGTTGGGAAGGAAATGAAGCCTTTGACGGACGAACCGTATCGGTAAGTGAACGGTAATTTGTTCTATTGGTAGTTTTTGTTTTTGATACGGGACGTGGAGAAGGGAAGATTCTTCGTAGTTATGGGGGAAATAATTTATTAGGATCGCCTTCTTGAAAACGGAAAGCAGGTTTCTGCTAGTTCGATTCAGTGTTTTGGAACTAACTCGTGGCAAAGTGACAACAACAGTTTTAAATTAAACCTAGATTTGTCTACGTTTTGAGCAATTGTTACAAAAGCCAAAATAGTTGGCTTTCATCGCTGAATTTCAATCAAAATAATAATAAGACAGTCCTTCCGTTAAGGTTGCCTCCATCGCAAGGTATGGTGCACTTTGGTCAAGGGGCCAATAAAAAGCACGGTGATTGTAAATTTCGTGAATGTGTGTGGTCTACATTTTCCTCCGGCTAGCCCCGTGTTTTGCTAGCGGAAAATAACAGTAAAATAAATTTTCGGTTTTCTCAAGTGGCGACTCCCTCCCTCGCTCTGGATGGCGGAGCAGAATTGCAGCCCGATTTCATTCAAGTTTTCACATGTTCATTAACGCTGAATTTACGTTGAATTAAGCTTACCCCGTTTTACATAATGTAGCGCTCTGCCCTCGCTGGTTTTGGTTTTATCATTTATGTTATTATGATTAATATTAATGTTCTTTTAAACAGTTTCAAAATAATGCGTGTGAGTGGGTCTGGCAAAGTGTGAGCACGGGATGGTGTCTTGTTTTTTCGTGTTTTATTGTTTTCCGTCATCATCATCATCATCACCCTCAGTGTAGGCACTGGTTGTAATTATCATTTAGAAATATACTTGCCAAGAGGGAGGGATTTTGCAGTCGTAAAAACGAATCTACCTGGTATCGTTACATGTTTTGTTTTGCAACATTGGGATTTAATCAAGAGTAAGAGCTGTAATAAATTAACCGACAGTAGCTTCGTGGTATGGCCAATGCATTTCAACACACTGGTTAAGTTGGTTCACTTTTTAAATTATTAAAGTTTTGCAAAATCACCTGCTTACTTTACTTTAGACATATCTGATCTGCTGATTTTTCAATTCATGAATGACCTGTGACAGGAGGCAGTTACCTACTCGTGCTGAGATGTAACATCAATATCATCATATTTGTCGGGTAAAATGGCTCCTAACATCTCGTAAAATGGACTACCGTCACCTTTCTTTCTCCATATCTTGAGAGACCATCGAGATATATCGATACCTTTTAGTTATTCTGGGAGCTAACTCTTACTTCACTTAAGGCTTTGGCAAATACGAATTCACGAACTTTACAGTTGACCCTTTCCATTAGGTTTTGCACAGTGTTGTACACCATTTTCTGTGATTTTTTTTTCTATATTATCAACTTATTCTGGACTAGGAGGAGACAATTGGGAATAAATTTAGAACCAGTTTTTGATCCAGTTGCTATTTGATTGATTTTATTGTTTAATATCTTGTTGTTGGCTATAACTGTAACGTTGTTGGTTTCATACAATTTTCACATAACTTTACCGCAAGGCGCGATATCAGGCCAATACAGCTTAGGCTTAGTGGTTTCTAATACAAGGCAATACACATTTGTTCAAACACTCGCTCACGTAAATTTTCTGTATGATGATGCCAGCTGTCACAAAGATAATTGCTTTTCAGCTCACCAGTGCAAATCACCTGCCCGACCAAATAGTTTTCTTGAATTTTACGACTGATTTTTTTACATAAACTGTCGCGAATTATTTGTTTTCCCGGTTTCAGCATAAAATGTTTGACCAGAAAGCTGTTTAAAATCAGCCATCACAAATAAAAATATTTAAATTTAACTAATGCGCGTGTAGAATTAGCTGGTTTACTTGTTTGGTTGTCTTCTTAAAAACTAAATACAAAATTCCAAAACCAAAAAAAGGAAGAGACACACAGCTTCGAAAATCAACGTTTGCTCGTTCCATTCGTTAGGATCATTGATTTAATCTTACAGCACTTGACGTCTTTTGAACCAGGTCCTGCTCAACGTTTAATCGAGTATCAATGTATTGATCCGTTGACACCCTGTTTTAGATGACAGCATGGCAATAGTTGACCTCTTGGCCGATGCCATGCATTAGCTTCAACAACCTATCTGACAAGGTAGCTGGAAGATACTGAACTCGGAAAACGTACTCTGCATCTATTAACTGTAAGCTGCTTTATTGATACAGTTGATTGAACCACTTCCAAATTTGAAAACAATACTAGAATTGGAATCGCTATCCACCATGTCATCAGTTCATTCTACATCAACTAATCCTTCAAGACCAACGCTTCCATCAAACATAAGTTTGAACCCAATTGTCACTTTGATGTACCATAGAGTTCGGTTCTCTTCGATCCAATCCGTTTTGGTAACTAACACCCCTCATAATTTTCACTGCACTCAAAATATCACGTCTATGTATTCGTCCATTGAATCTGACTTATATTCGCCAAAACCGCAAATCACTCATCAACTGAGCAAATTTCCTTGATTGTCCTCAAAAATCTGCTCGAGTATGAAGAAAACGAAGACCTTTTTACTCGTTGATTGAGTAAATTTTTTGTCCGCGATGACTGACCTGCGTTTTTCTAATTTGAGTCAATAGATTTAAAATTTGAGTCTATAGATTTAAAATTTGAGATGGATTCTGCGGCTGTATAATGGAGTAATGCAAAAACAAGACTTCAATAGCGTTAGCTAGAAAGCACCTTTTGGCAGCACATTCGGATACCTAGAGTCTATGGCAATTTAATATACACACTTAGACAAATTCATGCAAATTTAGGTGCTCTGAGAGTGAGTTATACGAGCGTCAATTTTACATAAATTTTAGTCATAACAGACGCGAAATATAGCTTAATCAAGCGTACTTTTCGTCGAGCAACGAACTTTTCAGTCTCGCATCACTTACATGTTTGTTTACGTCTCATCTTTTTTGTCAAAGATGGATTCCGTCACGTGTAAAATAAGTTATGTCTAAGTGTGTAGCTTCATTTGATCCATGTAAATGACAAATATAAGTCGATTGGTTCAACACGAGACTGCCAGAACATATTTTCTTCACCTGGAGATTGAAAAGAATCCCAATAGATGTACTAGATCTAAGTAGTACAACCATAGATCAATCTTTTAAATTTGTCGAACCTCCATCATATGAAGCACGCTGCATGCTTATAAACATACAAACATTAAAAGAGCGTCGTGAATATGCAATGGTTTCATTTGTAAATGATATCGTTTCGCAGCGAATTGACTCAACAGAACTTTTATCAAAATTAAATTTCCATGCACCCACTCGGCAACTCCGAAATCGAAATTTATTTGCCATAAAACATCATCGCACAAATTATGCAAAATATGGGCCATTAAACCGCATGATGGCCTCTTACAATAAACACTGCGAAACCATTGACTTTACAATGTCTCGGCATAAACTAAAGCAATATTTTTATTCCATAAGAAATAACAACTCATAAAAGAAAAGACAAGAAAGCTGACACTACTTTTTTATATTAATATATATTTAAGAAAACAAAACTGTATTAATTAATTGTACTAGTCTACGTTGGTTGACGAAATAAATAAATAAATCTTAACGGAATCCCTTTATGAAGAGTTTTGAGTGTGCTGGTTTATTTCCTTTAAATTCCGTTATAATTACTTATCTTTTAACAGATACGCGTATTCCGTCTACTACTTGCAGACTTCATCAGTGCCAAGAGGTGTTGAGTACTTGGCCAGACTATGAATATGAATATAGCGACTATACTCGAAACAAAGGAAAATTCACGTACCCTTCATTGTTGTACACATAGTGTAGTAGGATTTCGACTAGAATCAATTAGATCAACCCAATTAGATGCAATCCAAGAGCGTTATTATTTTTTTCCTGATAGATTTAATTCATGGCCCACTGTCCATTGATGACACTAAGTTCAGAGCAAGCAATAAGTTAATTTGCGATAAGCAATAAACTTGAACTGCTAAGAAAATAAGAAAGAATAAGAAGTAATTCTTAAATTGTTCTGCTAGATCACAACTGAGCACAATGTTGTATCTACATAATAAATTTCACTGCTATGGCTTATCTTAAATGATAGTAAAAATAAAAATTATATCGACAAAAAAATATCAAAATACATCGAGTGACTAAGGTATCGAGTTAAGTAGAGAGCATTGCATGTAAAATTGAAGGGATTTTGAATTTATTCAAGTTAGGGTAAATATCGAGCTACAGAATATCGAGTAAGGGAGAAGTATCATTTCAATTTTTCTTAAAATTCTATTGGAACTCCCCTCACTCCTCACCTCATAGTTATTAAGTAATTATAGCCAGAACTTCCTTGGAATTATCTTTAGAATGTCATGTAAGTTCCTCCTACCAGTGTTGTGAAAATATCAAAAGATCTAATCTCACCAATGTGCATAATCTCATTTGAGTAACGTAAACCAAAAACTCAACACGCAAACAACAGGCGATGATATTACAAGCTGTGATACGGTTGCTATGATATCATGCTGACAAAACTCCCCGGCTACAATTCTCACCAAACTGTGTTACGTTTGAGCTTCAAGATTTTTGCTGTACATCCGAACACGACACGAAACTTCCATCACTGCTGGCAGCAGTAACTTCGTGTCTGCCATCTGTGAAGTGTAAAGAAAGATAGCAAACTATGCTTTCTCTTTCTAAAAAAACGATGTGCAAAGGAATCATTTTTTTGGTAAGTCAACTCGTGGCTGCAATTTTTTTTTATATAATTACTTTATTTGTACAGTCTCAATCGAATAAACTTTACAGAGCCGAGTTATTCTTTGCGTTATACATTATTACTGTCTTAAATTTAAAGTTAAAGGAACTGGACCGAGTACTCGCGGTTGTCTCGAGGTTAGTGGAGATTTACAATTTTTTGGATGGGAAAAGGGAAGAAGGAGGTTTGAAATGTGGTTTACGATACAACTATTTAATTAATCCTAAAGCATGAAATTATTTCTATTCATCTTGAAAACAAACATTGAAAAAAACCCACACGTACAAAATACAAACTAAACACAAGGTTAATCAAACTTACAATCTAAGGTTAATATCCTTAAAGTAAACATATATGAGTTTCATAAACTCCAGATCGCGTCTAGCCAAAATATCCCGAACTGGAACATTAGGTTGTCTACCTCGAGCCCGAAGGGAATCATAAAAATGTGATCTGACTCCACGATACTCCGCACAAGACCAAAGGATGTGATCAGCGTCCTGGTAACCTTGTCCACATTCACAGAGATTGCTGTCTCCCAACCCCACACGGAACAAGTGAGCGTTTAGACAATAGTGATTGGACATGAGACGAGACATCACGCGTATGAAGTCTCGACTCAAGTCCAACCCTTTGAACCATGCAAACTTCGACACCTTAGGGATAATTGAATGTAGCCATCGTACCAAGCTCCCTTCACTCCATTGATGTTGCCAGCTAACGAGCGACTGCTGACGATAAATAGAGAAAAATTCACTATAGGCGATCTGTCGATCATAAATGTCGCCTTCCATAGCGCCCACCCTCGCAAGTGAATCCGCCTTCTCATTGCCCAAAATTGAGCAATGCGAAGGGACCCACGCGAAGGTGATGATGAAAGAGCGCACGGATAAAGTACTAAGCAGTTCTCGTATTTTCAAGAGAAAATACGAGAAGTGCTCTACCGGCCTAATGGAACGGATAGCCTCGACAGAACTGAGACTATCCGTAAAAATAAAATAATGATCTGGTGCAAGTGAAGCAATTGTTTCCAAAGTGTAGTGAATTGCTGCCAGTTCAGCCACATACACAGAACAAGGAGCTTCAAGTTTTCGAGTGGCGCTATGAAATTCATTAAATACACCAAAACCAGCGGACTCCTCTATTAGAGATCCATCTGTGAAAAACGTTCTTGCAGAATCAACATGGCCAAACTTTGCAGCGTATAATGACGGAGCAATCATAGAACGATGATGTTCTGGAATTCCGCGGATTTCCTGCGTCATAGATAAATCAAAATTCACTGAATTGCCGAAATCGGAGAATATTACACGATTGGGAATATTTCTTGAAGGGCTGACATCCTGTGTTAAATATAGGTAGTACAAAGTCATAAAACATGTTTGAGGATTTAGCTCCAGAAGCTTCTCAAAATTTTCGATCACCAGTGGGTTCATTACTTCGCAACGGGTGAGGAGCCTCAGAGATAACTCTGAAAAACGGACGGATAGTGGCAACATGCCCGCCAGCACTTCGAGACTCATAGTATGAGTCGAGTGCATGCATCCTAACGCGATACGAAGACAACGATACTGGATCCGTTCCAGCTTGATGATGTGCGTTTTAGCTGCTGACTGGAAGCAAAAACTACCGTACTCTAAAACCGATAAAATCGTTGTCCGGTACAACGTCAGAAGATCTTGTGGATGGGCTCCCCACCACGTTCCGGTAATTGATCGAAGGAAATTGATCCTTAGTTGGCATTTTCGTCTCAGATACTCAATGTGGGATCTCCAGGTGCATTTGGAATCGAACCAGACCCCAAGATATTTAAAGGACATGGAATGAGTGATCGGTTTACCCAAAAGTTGAAGCTTCGGTTGTGCTGGGCTATGCTTCCTAGAAAAAACGACCAACTCAGTTTTCTCCGTGGAGAATTCGATACCTAGCTGGATAGCCCAAGTAGACAAATTGTCCAAGGTATCCTGTAAGGGTCCTTGCAGGTCAACCTCTTTTGGCCCTGTGATAGACACTACGCCATCATCTGCAAGTTGTCTCAACGTGCAATTGTCACTAAGACAATTGTCAATTTCTCTAACGTAGAAATTGTACAAAAGGGGGCTTAAACATGAGCCTTGGGGGAGACCCATGTAGCTAAATCGAAAAGCTGTAGAGTTTCCATGAGAAAAGCTCATATGTTTTTCTGAAAGCAAATTGTACAAAAAATTATTAATTAATGGAGACAATCCACAAACGTGGAGTTTCTCTGAAAGAACTTCAACGGATACTGAATCAAAAGCCCCCTTGATATCCAAGAACACAGAAGCCATTTGCTCTTTCTTAGCAAAAGCTAACTGAATTTCCGAGGAAAGCAACGCGAGACAGTCGTTCGTTCCCTTACCCCTACGGAAACCAAATTGAGTATCTGAAAGAAGGTGGTTCGTCTCAACCCATTTGTCGAGACGAAAAAGGATCATTTTCTCCATCAATTTCCGAATACACGACAGCATCGCGATGGGCCGATACGAATTGTGATCCGACGCGGGTTTATCAGGCTTTTTAATGGCTATCACCCTTACTCGTCTCCAATCGTCGGGAACAATATTGAGCTGCAAGAACTGATTGTACAAGTTCAACATGCGCCTCTTAGCGACGTCTGGGAGGTTTTTCAGCAAGTTGAACTTGATTCTATCAGATCCCGGGGCAGAATTGCCACACGAAAGGAGAGCGAGTGAAAGTTCCACCATTGAAAAAGGCTGACTGATTTCGTCTACCGAATTCGCGGTTTCGCGAGGAATCAACTGCGACGGCACGGAATCCGGACACACTTTTCGCGCGAATTTAAGAATCCATTGATCCGAGCATTCCTCGCTTTCGTTGTTAGTAGACCGGTTACGCATTCTTCGCGCCGTACTCCAAAGCGTATTCATAGACGTTTCGCGCGACAATCCGTCTACAAACTGCCGCCAGTAACCCCGTTTTTTGGCCTTGATGAGGCTCTTGAGTTCGCGTTCAAGAGATGTGTATGCGTCGAAATGCTCGCGTGTTCCGCGTTTCCGAAAAAGTTTAAACGCGTCGGACTTTTTACGGTAAACCTCCGTGCATTGTTGATCCCACCAGAGCGATGGTGTTTTCTTACGAATAGACGATCGCGGCACCGGTCGTGTTTGAGCTTGAAGTGCGCTGTCGACGATGAGATTAGAGAGGAAATTATATTCCTCCAACGGCGGAAGCTCTTCCACTGACGATACTGTATCGTCTATCGCGGATTGGAACTTAGTCCAATCGATGTTACGGGTTAGATCATACGCGACGTTAACGGATTCTGACGAGTTGAACCCACTGGCAATCGAAATTTTGATCGGCAAATGATCACTACCGTGCGGATCCTGGATTACATGCCAAGTGCAATCCAACGATAGTGAATTGGAGCAAAAGGTGAGGTCTAATCTGCTACCATTCGAGGATGGACCAGCCAAACGTGTTACTTCTCCATTGTTAAGGATTGTCATGTTGAAGTTGTCACAGAGATCATAAATCAAAGTAGAACGGTTATCATCGTACAGCTCCCCCCAGCCTGTACCGTGGGAGTTAAAATCTCCCATGATCAACCATGGAGCGGGAAGTACCGCACATATGTCGAAAAGTTGTTTGCGATTAACAGAGACTCTAGGAGCAATATATACAGAAGCAATACAAAGGCTCTTACCTTTAATGGTAGCCTGACATGCGACAACTTCAATACCGGGGAATTCGGGAAGATTCACTCTATAGAAGGAATGGCACTTTTTGATCCCCAAAAGTACCCCTCCTCCACGTGAATCCTCACGATCCAATCGAATAATGTTAAAATCAAAAAAAGGGAGATCAATTTCTGAAGAAAGCCATGTTTCACAGAGGGCAAATGCATCGCAATTATTGTTATGGACTAAATACTTGAACGAATCTAATTTCGGAATAAGACTTCGACAATTCCACTGTAGAACAGTGATTAAATCCCCGACCTCGTTTGGAAAATTATCCATCGAAGGAGATGATAGCTGCAAGAAGGGGCCATTTTGAAGTCAATTGCTTCAAGAAGGATTTCACAGTCGGAAGCAATGTGAGGACAATGCTTTTCAGAGGATCAGAAATGTTGAGGTATTTGAGAATACCGTCCACAATGTCATCAAATGAGAACAGCCCAGATGAAGAAGGGGTTTCTGTTCTTAAAATTGGGGCATCAGGGGTTTTGGATGTCCCCGGAAGAGGTGGAAAATCCTGGGTATAATCAGTTCTGCGGAATCCAGGAGGAGTAGAAGTCTCCTTTTTTCCACCACTCCTTGATTTGGGCAAGCTGATTTGGGGTTCTTGATCTGCAACTTTCCGCGAACGGATGCGTTTTCGTTTCCGGGCAGAACCTTCCGGAAAACTGAAAGAAACTCCCTCCTCAGCCAAGTCAGAGCCAGACTCGTCATCTGACAAAAGAGCGAAGGGATTTGTTTCGTTGGTCGATGGCTTGGCTGTCTTAAGCATTTCTGCAAAAGACCGCCTGGAACGTTCCTTAAGGGAGCGTTTCATTTTGTCCCCGAGCTGTTTGTACGCCGGGCACGACGAGAGAGCATGAGGAGGAATTCCATTGCAGTACACGCATTTTGGTGCAGTAGCTGCGCAGGCGCCATCCTCATGCTTCTCCCCGCATGTGGAGCAGCGTGCCTTGTTGCTGCAGTGGGAGGCCGTATGTCCCAACCGCTTACAATTCTGGCAGTTCATGACCCGAGGTACAAACAACCGCACAGGAAGACGAAGTTTTCCCAGCTCGATGTATTGAGGAAGGGCAGATCCAGAAAAGGTCACCCGAAACGAGTCTGTGGGGGTAAAACTCTTTTTACCCTCGCTGAGCGATACTGACTTCATTCTATGAACGGCCAGTATCTTTACCGGAGGAAGCAAGGGGTTCTTGAATCGGCCAACCGCTTGCTTCTCCAGTATCTCGGGGTTCAGGCTCGCCTCAGTGACCACGCCTTCGATCTCCACATCAGAGGCTGGAATGTACACCCTATATTCCAGTGTGAAAAACTGGGAAACAGCAATTTCATTGGCCTGTTTCAGGTTAGCGACGGTCACACGAAGTTTGTTGTGCCTAACCTTCGTTATTTCGGTCACGGCAGAGAATCGCTTTGTCAGATCATCAGATATCTGAACAACATTCAAGGGTTTGTTTTTGGGCTGAAAATAGACAACCCATGGGCCAGTCGAGTCATTCGGGTAGGCCCGCAATCTGGTGCTTTTCTCATCCTGCCCATTGACAGACTGAGACGACGAACCAGGGATGACATCATCATTATTCTGAGATGAATGGTCATCCATGTCGTCTTCTGACAAAACATCCATTTTGTTCAACTAGTCGGAGCGCAAAACGCTCTCCCACTGAACGCACAAACACAATACACAGAAAACACTACAAACACAGAAATACAAAATGAAAATTTAACTAATGGGGGAGGAAAAGAAACAAGAAAAAAACAAAAACTTATCTGATAATTCTATACTTCTACCACCGAGCGTTATATGTGTAGGCGTTTACACAGATGGCTGGAAGAGACGCGCTGCGTGGATGACCTTCGTTGTGGTGCACTTGATCGAGGCTCGGTACTCAGCGCACACAGGCGCACGATGATTGATGAACGATGTAGATGTAGAATCGGGTGCTCACACTCGATGATGATGATACGTGGGCGGGAATGCGTGAGCGCGTATGCGTGACCACGCAACGATGATGCCCAAATTGGTTTGCGAATTACCAATAGCACGGATTATTCGTTCCGAAAATGACACTTTCTACTACAAAAAAAAACTCACTTTTCGATCAATTTACCGGGAACTATGCCAGGAGTCACTTAGTGAGTAAAAAACTGATAATTTATATCAAGCGAATACCGAGAAAACTTCCAAAACAACGGAGCGCGAAACAAGTCGACCGTACTTCTTGCTAGGACGCAGTGAGATGGCTGCAATTTTACATGTTCTGAATAGACTCGCAATATCAAAGGAGCTTGTAAAAACAATATCATGCTTGATATTTTATTCTAATATCATGCGTGATATTGGGAGCCCTTGAGAGCGAAACAAAATCATTTGAGTGAGGATTATGCCATCACTGCCTCCTACAATTCATCTGAAATTCACCTAACAATGTCCTTGAAACTCTCCTTAGTGTTCCTTGATTATTGTTCAGAAAATCCCATGAAATTAAGTTTCGACTTTCCTTTTAACTCACATCTGAACACTAGTTGCACTAGAACTTCTAGCCTTTTGAAAACTAAAATGTAAAACACTGCAGGAACTACAAGAAGTCTCGAAACCTCTGCAATTACTGAAACCATTGGAAATCCTGATACGTCGGTAGTTTTTAGAACATTTGAGCAACGTTCGTAACTGAGGAAACTTCCAGATCTTCTGGATCTCCTTCTAGAACTGAAGTTAAAAAAAAAACACAAGGAATTCCACAAATAACAAATCTCGCGTCACTTTTCAAATAGACCAATGTAACAAATGTAAACAAATCGAGTTAAGCGATACAAGCTATTGCTCTTCTATCATTGTATGTGATATAAAAACACCCATCCAAATTTACTTTCATTTATTTAAAAAAATCATTGATCAAAAATTGTCCAATGTACAGTTTGAAAAGATGGTTACTTGATTGTTACTTCGGTCATTCGGACTGCCTAACATGATTGGTGCTCATTTTCCAAAGGCGGGGCCAATCGAAAGATAGGTACTATACTCTGAAATCTTTGAAAGGGAATCTAGTATCATGTAGACAAAACGTCCAATGTAACACTCATTGATTATGTCATTGAGAAAAATCGTCCAATGTAACATGTCCGATGTACAACTCGACTTGTCATAACGTCCTATGTGGTTTTTTTCTATGTTGTAGCATGAAATTCAAAGTAAAATTGTGATTTTACCGTTTCTTCTGAATTTTCAACGTTATTATACACTGACTACATTAAAAATAGTATTGCAAAATGTATTGTTTCTAAACAGTTAAAATAATAATCTGTCGAAATTCAACTTCGATTTTCTCAAATTGGTGGATATGTTACATTGGTCTATTTGAAAAGTGACGCGAGAAATCTTTGGCACTCCAGAACCGGAACATTTGAAAGTGTATTAACGAAGTAACCAGCAAGCCCACTAATTCACCTTTTTGCAATATAAGGCTGATACATGGCTAACATAGTGCATGCTAAGCTTTATATTAGCCGCATATTAGCCTTATACTGCAAAACGGCAAATTAGCGGGCTTGTTGGTTACTTGGGTAGCTCTCAAAACTCTAAGAACTACTGGGGATTTGTTTTTCCTTTTTTCGGGTCATAATCACTGCGACCAATACATTGATAATTTGTGCTATGTCCGTGTTCTTTGTTCAGTACATGTCATAGGGTGCCTTCCATTTATTTTGATATTAAGATATCTTTACAATCTTTTCTTGTTACTTACACATACAAAATATCAGCATAATACAGTACTTGTTCGCTAACTGGGCTAAAAGCGCAGCCCAGTTAACGAATTCCACTCGCTAAATGGAAGCCAGCCCAGTCAAACGTCAAAAAACATTGAGCGTTTTCAAAACTTTTAAACTACAACAACAAGAACGCGTGGTAAATTCCAATACATTGCATTTTAAATCATCATTTCAGATGCAAAATGATCCAAATATCCTCCTTTAGGAAAAGAAACCATGCAATTTAGCAGCTCAACCTAGTAGTTGTAAGCGTGATTATCTCTTAGGCCAAAGGACCTGGATTCAATCTCTATTCAATATATTCAACCTCGCCGGGATTTTCTGAGGCATAAAATCTCTGATCACGGGAAGTAAAGCCGTTGGTCCCCGGTTCATGAGTTGATGGGTCGATATGTAGGGTCCGGGTGTAGGAGCTACCTCCCTGGCGTCGGTAGCATTGGTACTCAGTACGCAAAACAAAAGTAAAAAAAAAGCAGCTCAACCTGACTTCACAACGAAAATGATTTATATGAGCTCATGAAAAAAAATCTTTTAAAAACACATTGCTTACTAGATCACAATAGCAACGTTAATAATTTTTTTACCTTGGTTTGTTTTCCGTCGATCTTGTTTTCCGTGCTGAGCACCAATGCTACCGACACAAGGGAGGTAGCTCCCACACCCGGACCTTACATATCGACCCATCAACTCATGAACCGGGGACCAACAACTTTACTTCCCTTCCGAAGGAAGATGTGATCAGAGATGATATGCCTCAGAACATCCCGACGGCGCCGACTGGGATTGAACCCATACCTGCTGGGGTGAGAGGTAATCACGCTTACCACTACATAACCGGCACCGCTAACGTTAATAAGTTTGCAAGCTGCAATTCGATATATTTTTTTTTAATTTCTACAAATCGTTAAAAGAAAATACTATCTTGAAGAAAAATTTCCCACAATGAAAACAAAATTACTTTAGTTGCCGATAACGATACCAGAGGGTATATTTTCTTCCCATCGAGGTCCATTAGTATTAATAAATAAATGACAAACAATTAGTCATAACTGTGCAGCTGAGTCAATTGGGCGAATAATTATAAAATTATGATCATTTTCTTTTATTGACCCCCATTATTTGCAATGGTTGAATTCGCTTTCATCGCATCGTGGATCACAGTTCAAAATTCTGACCAATCGATCGTTTCGTATATTTAATTGCTCATCATATGTTCCCGTTTTAAATGGAGTAAAAGCACAATAAAAATTCCACCCCGAACCAGTGACCAATTTGGACGACAGTCATTTCCAGCTAACGAAACAGTTATAAATTCATTGAAAATGAATAAAACTTCCGAACTTCAGAAATCAACTAATGAGACCATATGGCATATTATAATTCGATAAAATTCCCTTTCACGAAGCCGGGCAGCGATCGAACCGCATGTGGATACAAAATTTGCTTAATTCGAGCTAATTTGTTTTAATTTCATTTGGTTTTCACAGCAAAATCGCATTGACTTTTTGTTGTCACCGCACACACCGCAGTAGCTGCTGGTTGGCGGAAATCGATTATTATTTCGTCGCCTGCTTGGTTTTTCGTTCTGTCTGATGTTTGGTGATTTGGGCGAGGTAATTGGCAAAATGATCAAAAAAAAAATGACCGGTTGCTGCGTTTGGACGGAATCAGCTGAACCCATATGAAACTATGATTGAAATTGATGAATCTAGTAAATTTGTATGATATATGTATATATTTATCGACGTGATGAGCCAATTAGGTTACCCGTCGTTGTAGGTGATGTTAGAGGAAAGGATTAATCTTCTGCTCTTCATACAAAGCTGCGATGTTGCTTCTTCTGCTTCTGATTTATGGCAACAACGGTTGCTTATGGCAACTTAATTAGATTAATAAAAAAGTAACAGAGTTTTATTAAAACGTCAACAATCGACCGTCAGTCGCCATCCTGAATGAAAATGGGACTGGGAATGAGTGCTGCTCTCAGCGATTTTCTCGAAGGCTACAGCAGGGATCAAATTGTTGTTGAGGGAAAAACAGATATGAGCAGCAATTAAATTATGCGCTTAATTAAATTTCAGTTTTGAAACGTTTATTAGGCGCCATTTTATGCGACGTCATTCGATTGAGATGAGTGATAAAAAGATGTT
Source organism: Ochlerotatus camptorhynchus (assembly GCF_037179485.1). Classification (NCBI taxonomy): domain Eukaryota; kingdom Metazoa; phylum Arthropoda; class Insecta; order Diptera; family Culicidae; genus Ochlerotatus; species Ochlerotatus camptorhynchus. Next base: position 1,718,601 of record NW_027040542.1, read on the forward strand.
TAATCATCACATTCATTTCCAGCGGAAGCGCAAGGCCATTCGGTGATTCCCATGGAGCACGATGACTCCTTTGAGCAAGATGACGATGAGAAACACTTGCTGTGCCGAGGCCCTTTTAAGGTTATGTACGCTTGATATATGCTGCTCCGCGATTCATATGAATGATGCATGTTTGGGAGAGAACGATGCATGCAATGAAATATGAACGTTGCTTAATTTAATTGGATAATCGATATATAATTGGTTAATTTAATTCAACACCCTTTTACTTCCATTTAGAACGGAGCAGAACTGGAAGCGGCTTAGTTCATTGAAATGCACTCCATGCTTTTCCCAAGCAATTACTCAAAAACGAATTTTCAACCACAAATACTTCCATACAGGAAATTACAGAAACAAACCGCAAAACGTTATTAATACCAACTGCAAACGTACTTATTCAGAACTCGCCGGCCAAACACGTGAATAGTAGAACGAAAAATCAATCGCTCAATCATACAACTACCCACCCTCCAGATAGAACTCACCCGGTATCGCAGTAGGCGCACCGACCCACCGACAGAAGCACGTTGGTTGCCAGGAGCGGAAAAGGTGGTGTGCCACTCGATTGAAAATTGAATTTATTTCCAATTTGTTAACTGACTGGCCAGGCCCTTTGCTGGTGATGACAGGTGTACCGATCGATGACAAAACAAATACATAATAATAAATATAAAATCGTACCATTGTAAAACTGACGCGTATGAAAACACTTGCATGTTGCCTTCGTGGCTTGTGCGGTCTCAGAGTGAAGCTGTCAAATTGAAACCACATTCAATAATATATTATAGGCTTGAGATGTTAAAAATTTCAACATATCATTTTGCAAACATTGTGTGTTTTGCTTCTCAGTATCTTTTAATTTTTCCGAAAAATTAAAAATAACATGACATAATGATAGTGCGTCTCCATTTCACACACCGTACAAGCTGCAACAACTGTTACCTATACAAAGTATCCAAAGCAAAATCCGTTCACTTTGTGAATGAATCCCAGCCATCGCCGCCTTTGACCGAAATATTTACCACACACTGATTAAACATTTTTGTGAATGTGTGATGTTTTCTTCTATTCGGCACGACTACCCGCGGCCACGGTTGACGGGAGCTCTGACGGAACGGGCGCATTAACGAAAATTATTACAACCGATTTTACAATATTCGCCTTCTATTAGTTCGCGTACACTCAGTCAAACGCCCCGTATGAAACCGAACGAATGCATTAATTATTAAAGCTGCTATTATTATCTGCTTAAACTCTACTCAGTTATATGTGGAACAGAGAAAAACAACCGAAAAAAATATAACAATCACCCCGGAGAGGCCAGAGGCAAGCGCCGAGCGATTATAAATAAATTCATAATAGCAATAAAGTCAGTGAAATTTTTATGATCACTTTTATTCTTATTTCCATTTCTTGGCAGGTTTTTCTTCTTTCGCCTGGCGTGTTTTTTGTTTTCGTTCCGCGGTTTTACCCAATTCCTTTGAAAGAAAAAAAAACGAAAAATAAACCACCAAACATCGCAGAGCGATGGAAGGAGACCTCGGTCAATCACACAATCCATATTAATACTAATTAAATTAATGAACAAACGCCGTACGAACATTAAACCTCAGAGTAGTGAAGTACGTTAGAAAAATGTGTTCGACTGTGTACGAAAATATTCAATTAAACGGAATTAGAGATTTGAAGATGGTATCTAGAAAGCGGATTCGGCTACCGGAGTTCAGTTTTCCAGTAATGACGAGCAAACCTTGTGAAGGTTTCGGCTTCGAGCTCCGTCGTAAGCCCGAAGCAAGGCGTCGAACAATGTTGAATCACCAATTGTCCGAAATTCAAGCGCAATAAATCACAGCAAATAAAGTATAATTAAAGTGACCATAAAACAAAATGAAAATATCCTGCTCAAATTTAATTATACACTCGCTCGCACATTGCTAACGACAGAGATACTCTTCTTCCAATAAACGCGAATTTTTAATCGAGTCGATTTTTTCTTCAACTGCACTGTTTCCATTCCTTTTCCGCAGTCTGTTTCTGGATAAAATTATTCAACGAGCACATTGAAATTAATTTCGTATTCTTATTAATGATTTGTTGATTTTTCTACGTTTAATGAAAGGATGATAACCACGTATGCGAAATTTTCGTCGTTTTGCAGTGAAATCGAGCCTGGGTGCTGCTGCTGCAGCAGTAGGCCATGAGCATTCGAGACGCGTGCAATCCGACAAAAAGCTCCTCGAGCTCCGACTCTGCAGAGCCTGCTGGGAATATTTGTCATTTGAATTTTAAATTTCCACCCGTCGCGTCGCCGTCATGGCCTTCCTCAGGATCGCGTAACACGACCGCTGCAGCGCTGCTTTCCGAGCGACGGTTAGGTAGGTATTTTTCCTGACGCCAGGTTTTATTTTTCTCGATCTTTTAAATTATATTTATTTGCTTATATTCCAACGTTCAGCTCATATAAATATGAACGTTTTTGTTTGTCTTGAGCTTGGTTGGGCTTTCATTCGTCGAAAGAATCTTCGAACATTTTTTTGGGAATATTAGCATGCTGAACCAGAAACTGCGCAAAAGTGATAAAATGTGAACTCTCCTCCAAAACAAATTACTATCACGTTAGCAAATACAATGTAAACTACGGGAGCGATGGATTACAGCCGATATCGATTTATGATACAAATTTTGTCCACCTGTTGGCGACGCTTGACGATGTGTAGCAATGCGTCATACACCGACGAGCCTCGGGATCCTTATCAGGCACAAAAATCAATAGTTCATTACTTTTTCTCACGGTTTATATTTGTCCATAGCAAGTCCAAGCCGGTCTGCTGCCAATCGTAATCGCATCGTAGCATGCTTTGCAAGTACGACCGTCCCACAATTGGACAACGGTAGCACCTCCGAGATGCGATGGTACAGATCTCTATAGTAGGCTATATTTCTAATGGTGATGGATGCGACGACGGTGTGGAGATATTCGAATCAATGTGAAAAAAATAATTATGGTAGGTCTTTTTCCCAGAAACAGGAAACAACTGCGAAAATTCTAATGTTTTACGGTGTCATATAATGTTTCAATATTCCCATGATTTGTTGATATTTTAAAAAACATCACCCAATCGTTCAACCGTAGCGCTACTATTGAGCCAATTCAAATATTCGATCTGCTGGGACAAGCGATCGGTGATCAGTATTGCAGATTGTGTCGTGTTTAAACACTCTTGATAGCAAATGAGGCCGGTTTGAAGCGGTCATTCCAGTATTACGGTCCAGTGGACCAATAGCCGATAGGGATAACACACGGAGAGAGAAAACGGAGAAGTGGATGAAAAGATAAGACCAGCTTTTAGTCCTAATTTGGACACGTTCCCCACCTAGTGCTGGTATGGATGGACGATTTTGAATGGGCAACAGAGCAGCCTGTTCTTACCCAAAGGCTACTTCGATTGAACTGGTTCGAGCGTGGTAAAGCGTAATTTTTATTTAATCTATCACACCACTCTGAAGTGGCTCCACCATTCCCGCTCGAAGCATGCGGTGACGGAGACGGATCAAGTACAGTCGCCAGTGTTCACTGTTTAATTGATTTATAAAGTAAATTTTATGCACTTTGGACGCGCATTTATAATTCGAGCCACTTTTTGTGCCAAGTACTCCTATGGCCTTCTGCGCCGAGCACCAAGGTGCGACCATTGGACATCTGGCAGGTAAAGGTATATATAGCTACCAAGCATGTCGCAGGTGGAAAACAGGCTTTGTAATCTTGAAGCTGAATAAATTATGAAATCATTGAGATACCTTGATATTCATGTTATACTTAAACATACAGTGAAACTTCAAAGAAAGCCATACATTGCCAACAAATATTGGAAGCAGAATAAAAGCTAATTCAAGCAAAAATAAGCTTCTTCTGCTAAAAAAAAATATAGCTTATGCAGCCTTAGATTGTTTGTTGGGTTGCTCAGGTTTCCAATTTTACGAAAGAAATCTGGGTATAGCTGATCATTATAATCATCATTCCGCAGCGTGCTCTCTTGCCGTGCGGATCTATTTGCTTTTTGCTTAAAGAAGTGATACTGCTACCTAAAGCTACAACAAATTTAAACAGAACTTTTCAGTGCCCAATATAACCTGTAAAATTTCTACCTTTTTCGACTCTTATTCCTCTTCGATCATTGTTTGGATCCTACCCGAGGTAATCCAGCTTGGAGCTTGGATGTCGATTTGGAAAATTCCTCGTCGATCCTTCAGATTCTTACAGTAATCTGATTGGAAGTCTAAAGGGTGTCCACGATGAAATTGCCACACTATGAAATTGCTCTAACTTTTTAACCGTTGGGTAGAATTTAATGAAAATTTGGGTGGATTTAGTTCATAGTGCATTATTTACATCCTGCAAGTTTTAAAGTCCTGTGATCAAAACTCGCGGAAATGGAGTCGAAAGAACAGCTCGTGCGTGATAAAATCTTGCGCATTCATCACGAGAACAAGGATCTCTCGCATCGTTCCATCGCTAAAACGTTGGGAATCGCGAATTCCACGGTGTCCACAATCTTCTGGCCGGATTTGGCCTCATGCCACTACTCCAAGGACGTGCTGAAGTGGTATGCGGACAATAAGGTCAATTTCGTGCCGAAAATGTTCAACCCTCCCAACACTCCGGAGCTCCGCCCCATCGAGAAGTACTGGGCGATTATGAAGCAGCACCTTCTTAAACGACCTAAGGTAGTGAAGACAGTCGAGGAACTGAAGAAAGTATGGGTTTACATGCAAAAAACGGTTGATTCACAGGTTGTGCAGAATCTTATGGCCGGGGTTAAGGCGAAGGTGCGGGCATTTGCGTATGGACTGTAAATAAAATACGAGTAAAATGGTAAAATGAAGTTTAATATTTATTTCTCAATCCCTGAAAATTTGATGGCAATCGGATGAAAACTCGAAACCCTGATTTTCTTAAATCTTTTAATCTTTATTATTAGATTTTCGCTCAAAACAAAGCTTCGAAGCAATTATTTTTTGTCTGTTAGTTTCACATTTAAGAATCAGGTCACTGTTTCATGTTTCATAGCATTGATCCTAAATTGAAGGGTATTATCACCGACAAAGTATTATTATAACTCTTGCTGAGAAACAATAAAACCACTAATAAAATGCTATTGAAAAGTGTATTTGGAATTATTTGACATGGTAATGGAATTTCGTGAGCATTTTGTTTCCAGTTACGTCATACAATTCTAGAATATTGTCTTGTATAAATTTAAAACTTCAGTATTTTGTAAATTTACCACAAGCTTGAAAATACTGCCTCTTCCAAGATTTTGAAATTTCCTACAACTGTAATTTTAATCTAGATTCTTTGAAGGTTGCAAACATTTCGAAGTCTCCCAGTATTATAAATGCTAGTTTATCTTTTTAATTATTTCCAGTACATATTCTGAAACTTTGATTCCTTACTCAAAATCTTAATGTTGTTTGGAAACTTTATTCATTTTCTGTTTTTCCAGCATCCAGAATCTTACCAATTCGAAAAAAGTAAATGTCCTTTAGCCATGAATTTGTAAACCATGATTACGGACATTGGATGTTTTCCAAATCCGGATTTTTTTAATTTTCCCGTGACTTATAACTTGAAGACATCACGCCCAAAGTCTAAAATCAAAATAATAACGAAATAAAGGGTGTACCACATAAAATTGCATCACGGAAAAAACGCTGTAGAAAATTATATAGTTAACCGATCCTTTTCAAACATTCAGACAATAAAACATAACCCATTAGTAAGCTTTTGGCATAATTAATTCATTAAACTTCAATACCATAACCGTACGCTGGCACCTTACGCTTAACTCACCTCATTAGGTTCTGAACAACATCTGGCTGCAGCTTCTTCTGTACGGAAACCCACTTTTTCTTCATGGCTTCCTCAGATTTGACCTCCTTGGGATGCTTCCGTAGTGCCTGCTTCATAATAGCAAAGTATTTTTCGATGGGCCTTAGTTCCGATGCGTTGGGAGGGTTCATGTCCTTGGGTACGAAAGTGACCCCGTTGGCTTCGTACCACTCCAGGACAACATTTGAATAGTGGCACGAAACTAGATCCGGCCAGAAGATCGTAGGGCCCTCGTGTTGCTTCAACAGAGGAAACAAACGCTTCTGTAGACACTCCTTGAGGTAGATCTCCCCGTTTACAGTCTCGGTAGTCACGAATGGCGCACTCCGTTTGCCACATGAGCAGATCGCTTGCCAAATCATGTATTTCTTGGCAAACTTTGAATGTTTCTGCTTCCTCACTTCCTCCGGAACATCAAACTTGTACTGTGCGGTGAAGAACAGTAGCCCCGGAAGCTGCCGGAAGTCCGCCTTTACGTATGTCTCATCATCCATGATGAGACAATGAGGCCTCGTCAGCATCTGGGTGTACAGTTTCCGAGCCCGTGACTTTCCCACCGTATTTTGCCATTCGTCACGATTTGGAACCTTCTGCACTTTGTACGTATGCAGTCCCTCTCCCGGTCCTTGGCACTCTGAACGAAAGACTTGGACAGATTCAACTTTTTGGCAACATCCCTGACCGAAGCATTGGGATTCCGCTTAAACGGTTAGAATCTCCATTCTGACCGCATTTCTCCTTCCGTTCGATGCCCAGAGCTTCGTAGTAACGTTTAATCACACGACTCACCGTTGACTGCACGATTCCGAGTTGTTTTGTGATGTCCGAAGAGAAAGTTGAGGATTTTCCAGGTGCTTGCGCAAAATCAATTCGAGACGTTGCTTTCCGGGTGACGCCATTTTTTTCAACTTTCGAAAAACTGACAGCGATAAAAATACAGTGTAAACAATACACTGTAAACTACTTCTACCCAAATTTTCAAGAGAATATACCCAATGGGTAATTTTCTACAGCGTTTTTTTTCCGTGATGCAATTTTATGTTGGACACCCTTTAGTATGAAATATTGTTCTCAACATTAATATGAATAATTTTGATATCAGTTTGTTGATGACATATTTTGGTCTATTAAAACTTGAAGTGATAACAAAATTAGGATCTGACCCAATTATCCATATAAATCTTTTTTGAACCAACCCTCCCACCCTAATATGAATCCTGAGTACATTCATGCCCCTTCTGATGAAATTTATTTGAGCAATCAATTTGGTTTGCTCACGGATGATGAGAATGATCCATCATATATGCAAAATTCAACTAATATTTCCCGGCTTAATGCCAAGAAGGAAAAGGTCTCCTCTATTGTGATAACCACTCCCGATTTCTTTACTCTTCACATGGAACTTTTGAGCTTCGTTAAATTCATGTTTTCACTTCAAATTGGCCGTCGGGGTGAATGCCGTGTATTGGCTGAAACCTTGAACGGATTCAAACGTCTTTTCAAATATCTTATTGAGAAGCAGCACACATTTGTTTACTTACGACACCACCACTGAATGTCTGTTCAAGGTTGTCTTGTAGGGTCTACTCAGTGATGAATCCCTGGATCAGATCAAAGATAAATTTAGAAAATTACGTAGAGTTGAGCCTGCCCCAGTAATCAAAATGAAAATAAAATCCCGCAGTGGCGATTCACGCAACGGGATTTCTAATGATTTGTTCATTTCAAGTCTAGTGTACTAAACAACCTTAAGGCTTGAGAAAAAGCTAGCCTTGTTCTCCATGTCCGAATGAATTGGGAACACTTCAGGAAGACTGAAGGAAATTTCCAAAACCTCAGCCAGTGCCGTTAGTGCCAGGGATGGGGTCACAGAACAAAAAATACTACATGCCAGCTAAATGCATGACTTGTGGTGATTCCAGAGGATATTTAATTATGTTCTGAAAATGCTCATTGAGATCGATAGATGCGTCTTTATTGCGCTGTTTACTCTCATATGATTAATTTACCTATTAAAAGCTTTAAAAAACCTTGACTGTCTTCCTGATTCAAAACCACTGAATAAGTGTAATTTGCATATACATTGACGCTTTAATTCGACTGTTTTGAATTGATTTAATAACATGCTTTATTAGATTCCATTGCATTGCTTTACAATATTGCTGAATAAAGGTGAATACAGTCAGCATACTAGCTCTTATACCACTATGTTGCAATCGCATGCTTTTTAAATGCTTTATTACAACACTGGTTCAGTCTAACAACAAGACAAGATCAGTAGAGTAGTGGTTACCGTTTCCGCTTTCCAAACTTTTTTTTTTTTTTTATTTGTGTTCTAAATCGATCGATGATTACGATCACATCACTCACAACAACAAATTCACTGATTTAGTGTAATAAATAACCCAGCATCCTTTCCTTGGAAATTGGAGAGGTGAAGAGTTAGAATTTATTTATTTATTTATTTATTTATTTATTTATTAGTCGTCAATCAGTGTAGACCGTTGGTCTCATGTAAAACAACGATGAATGAATTAATGATTCCCACTTGGGACGATCGGGAGTGCTGATAGGTATTCAGTTTCAAGCAAGCTTTTATTGAATATTGAGCTGCCCATATGATGTATTCTAGGGCAGCTCAGATGGCAATGCAAGTGGCTGGTGATCGGAAGGTACATGGTTCGAATCCCAAATTTCAAAGTGATAAATTTTCTGATATCTGTGTGGTGCGTGCTTCGTCAAAAATAATGAAAACAATCACTAAAGAAAAGAACTGTCTCTACCTCTACCGTTCTTTATTTTCGGGTTAATTTTCCTGCAGTGCAATAATCGTTTAATAAATGTAATTAGACACTATAATTTAAACGTGATAATCATGCGTATACAGCATCACAAAGATGTCCAATAAACGCTGAATAAGAAAACATTTGATCGAATAAGCTCTGTTACAACTCATGGAAGTCAAATAAAAGCTTCTCGAAATACCTTAACCAACACCTTGTTGTGGTTGAATAAATTCTCCAGATTTGTGTGAACAAAGCCTGAACAGAAGTTATTATTAAAAATTGTAGAAGTATTATTAAGCATGCAGTTGAATAAAATCGTCAATAGGCGATTGTTTGTTGGGACGTTCCCGACCAGGTTAACTGCTGTTAACAACGGTCAGCGAGGATTAAATTCTGTCCATATTACCTCCAGATCACGAATTCATACTGATGACAGATCTACAAATGTTTCGATTAAAGCCTGATATATTTCAGAAACGAAATAATGTTATTTACGCATTCAGTTTCGGCCATCTTACCGTCTTACCACGACACATGTCAAACTGTAATAGCTTCTGTAATACCTCGTAATTGAATGAAAACTGTATATTTTCACTATGAATACATCGAACAGATATGTGTTTTCCTTATAGTAACGTTACTTCATCATGATAAATTATATGATAGCTCTAAAGCAATCAATTCCGTTAACAAAAATTAACAAGTGCAGGCCGTTGTCATGCGCAATGTTTCTTTTTGTTGTTTATTTGGCGGTTCACTTGATATTAGAATGTGTTTTACAACACAAAGTATTCTATAGCAAAGAACTCTGCATCATTATTTATTTTCTAAGGGTTGATTGTTTCAATAATTTAAAGGGTGGCCGTCTTACTTTATTTGCGCATTTTTCAACAGCTTTTAATGAAAATTGGAAATGTTTTTATTTTAGCAGATTTCCTACCGATTGGTGCATTTGGATTTTAATTTCATCTATAAGTGACAAAGTTATAAGCGTTCAAAATCTAACACCTTTTCATGACGGTCGCAATTTTAGATTTTCGATTTACCCCCTTTACCTTCCCGTAAGACGTAGTCTGCATCAAAAAAGTTATTTTGTAATCCTGCAGTATAACCCAAACAGGAAATTTAATACACTTTCAGCGACCAACAATGAAATGTCGTCATTGGATCGAATGCTAAGTGCGTAAGCAGAAGATCGATGCACAAATATGTTTATCTAAATGCATTTCCACAACTAACCTAATCTATTAAGATCATCACGCTCTAAGCGGGGAGGTTAATAATACAACATAAAAATATGGTAAACTAATTCATAACAAACAATGTATAATCTATAGGAAAACCGATATGGAACTAGGGAGGTGGGTTATTTTTTCCAGAATTTTCTCATGCCATACTTAATAGATGATTCCTAAGGAACATTATTCTAGAACGTTTCACAACTCTATCTTGTTGTTTCACCCCGCAAACTTCAATTTTGGTTTTATTATGCTTAGACCATGATTTAGCACCCTTAAGCTTTAAAGCCTCTATAAAACTTGATTTTTTTCTTGGGTTAGAACGCGGAGTACCAGCACCTGCAAGATTGCTACAGTACAGATATTGGATCGATTTTGGAGCCACTTTACGTATCACCCAAAATCTCTCACATTGTTCACACAGTTCAATAAACTTCAAATGAACTCCTGGTTAAAGTTTTTGGACACACTTATATCATTTTTCCACCGGAATTAAAATGTGTCATCTATTCATGTTTCGAAACAGATAAAGCATCCCAAGTGATGTCTTGCTACAATTAACAATTTAATTTTTGACAACCCTAATGTACCGTCAACCCTTCCTTGCAGCAAATACATCTCATTTCGCACATCCTCCTGATGGCTATCCAGCTGCCATCATCAAGTCTATGTCGGAAAGCAAACAGACAAGCGGGCTTGAATTTTAAATATCGCTCAAAATGGCAAACAACTAGAAATAAATACATAATTAGTTTACATTTCCTCCATCGCCGTCGCCGTCGTCGTCATCCAGCCGATAATTTATGCCATTTCCAACATCTTTCATTTTGTACCACACCAGCCACTGAGCAACGAACGGTATCCTACCCGGCTCCGATACTCCCAACCTGCTCGGGCAGCCAATCTCATTTGAATTCAGGGATGTTGTGTGTGCATCTTGAGAAGAGCGAATATAACGTTTCTGTATATTAATGTGATTGCGCTGTTCAGTCTCGCACACGAGCGGGGAGCATACATACCTTCCTACCTACCAACGGACGAATGAGGACGCGAAATGAGCATTTTTTTCATGTTCATGCTAAATAAAATAAAATTGCAAATCAAGCTGATTTGTATGCGATCGATCAATAGCAATGAAACGACGATGATGACGAGGAAGACGGCGGTGATGACGTCGATATGTTTTATTTGCAGCCTCTCAGGAACAGGAAACCCACCAGATGATGTTGATAGTTATGACGACGACGCGACGGTGCAATGAAAAAGTTGACCAAACAAGGTTCCACATCCCGTGGACATCATACACTTCAATAGGGAGTTTTAGGTGTAGCATTGGTGCGAGAAATTTATTTGCACTTGATAAGAGTCGGTATCAGACTCCTATTTAGTTTCGTCGTAGTTTCCTCCTATTTTCATTAATGTATGAATGATTTAAACCAGACTGATGTCGTTCCACAGTGGAGCGACTCCTAGCAAAACATGGACAAAATTCTGAAATAACTTGAAAATAACCGACAAGGGATTCCTTCGATCAATTTCCAGACTACGAAACAGTTTTAGCCAAATCGGACAAATTCGGTAATGATACCGGAACAGGTAGCTACAAGGAAGGGCAAACAATTAATTTCGAATGACATTTGTATTGTAATAACTTGCTAAAAAACCTAGTTATAGATATTCAAAGCCTACTTTGGTCATAGTCTACTTAAATGCATCGCTTGTTTTGGTGCTGAATCGGTCAAAATAGGTAGAGACTACATTGGATTTTTTTTAAATCATGATTGAAGATTGGCGCATTGACAGTTTACCAAAAAATCTTTTTTGTTCAATTTTATCGATCGGATATAACATGAAAAAGCCTACAAAAATTTTTAATTTTGTTTTGTGGATATGATACGATACTTAAAAGAAAAATAAAAGCTATAATTTAATGTTCAAACAGGATTCAAACCACGCCCATAAAAAAATATAGTTTGGCTAGCAATTTTCGCATCTTTGAGCTTTGAAATTCTACCAACAATACATGTCTCTTCCGATTGTGCTGAAAATGTGGATTTTTCAATAGAATTTAATGAAGACTATGTTAAAAATGTCAAAAGATCCGGACAACTTTATTTATTTATTATTATAGAGTTTTGACACTTCTCAGCAAAAATGCTGGAAAATTTCACCTATCCCGGGCTGTCTTTATGCCAATGGGGTTAGGCTCTGTGGATCTCATTCGACAGGTGACTTATATCCTAGTTTATTTGCTTCAGTCGGATCAGTTATGATGATTTTTTTTTTTTTTTTATCTAGTTCGTTTATTTGGAAGGCTCAATCGCGTTAGCTTTACGGAGCCGATAATTCATTGTTCACTGTGTGTAACAAAATTCACTTAATTCTATGTCTAGTAGGAGTTGGGCCGATTACTCGCGGCTTACTCGAGGTTAGAAGGGTACATTTTCGAAGGATAGGATCAGGGGTGGAGCTTGGGGTAGGGTTTTGTTGTCTCATCAGAGCGTTGTCGCCAGTATGAACGGTAGTGCTGTTCTAGCTTCGTCCGGAGTTCGACCGGCTATGATGGGTGACCAGTGAGCGACGATGAGACTCATCGAGACGGGGGGACAAGACAAACAAAAACTAATAAAGAGAGACAAAAGACAAAAGGAATTAAATTCTTATACTAGACATTTGAAGAAAACCATAAACGGACTGCATATAGCAGAGATCACGGGTTGCCAACACGTCTCTGATAGGAACATAGGGTTGTCTTCCTTGGGCCTCGAGGGTATTCAAAAGTCGCTCTCTGGCGGCGTCATTATCCGTACATTGCCAAACTGCGTGTTCGATGTCATCGTAACCGTTTCCACACCGACAGATGTTGCTGTCCACGAGGTTTATTCTATTGAGATGAGCATCTAGTGAGTAGTGGTTGGACATAAGTCTACTCATCACGCGAATGAAGTCACGACTTAAGCCCAAGCCTTTAAACCACGCTCTCGAAGAAACATTAGGAATAATTGAATGTAACCACCGTCCAAGATTTCCAGTGTCCCAATCGGTTTGCCAACTCGAAAAGGTACTCTGACGCACTAAATGGTAAAATTCATCGTGTGAAATTTGCCTGTCATACAATTCGCCTTCCTGCGCGCCCACCTTTGCGAGAGAGTCCGCCTTCTCATTGCCTGGGATTGAGCAATGTGAGGGGACCCATACAAAGGTAATCGTATATGATCTTTCGACCAGCACACACATCTGCTCCCTTACCTTTGAAAGGAAATAAGATGAGTGCCTACCTTGTTTCATCGACCGAATAGCCTCAATCGAACTGAGACTATCCGAGAAGATGAAGTAATGGTCTGCGGGCATGTTGGAAATCATCCCCAATGCGAAGTTGATTGCTGCCAGCTCAGCAACAAAAACGGAACAAGGTTCCTGGAGTTTGCGGAAGGCGCTAGAGTTTTCATTGAAGACACCGAAGCCAGTGGATCCATTGAGACGGGACCCGTCTGTAAAATATCTTTTCATGCAATTGACTTGTTGGTACTTTTCAGTAAAAATACGCGGAATAATAATAGGTCGAAGTTGATCGGGAATCCCATGAGTTGCTTGTTTCATGGTCAGATCATATTCAATTGAGGAACTGCGATTGGTGAAGTGAACACAGTCTGGAGTATAACAAGGAAGACACATATCTGATGATATGTAGTGGTGGTAGATTCTCATAAATCGAGATTGTGTGTTCAGCCCAAGAATTTCTTCAAAATTAGCAATTATAAGTGTGTTCGTCACTCCGCATTTGATTAGTATTCTGAGAGAGAGCTCCCAGAAACGGTTCAGGAGGGGTGTTACTCCTGCCAGAACCTCGAGACTCATGTTATGCGTTGAGTGCATACAGCCTAGAGCAATACGCAGACAACGATATTGAATTCGTTCCAATTTTATTAGGTGACTTTTTCTTGCCGAGAGAAAGCAGAAAGAGCCGTACTCTAGAACAGAGAGAATAGTTGTTTTATAAAGCGTTATGAGGTCTCCCGGATGAGCACCCTACCATGTGCCGCAAATTGAACGGAGAAAGTTGATCCTCTGCTGACATTTTTGCTTCAAATACGTAATATGGGCATTCCAAGTGCACTTTGAATCAAACCAGACCCCAAGGTACTTGAAAGACAATGATTGGGTAATGTTTCTGCCCAAAAGATTATGTTGCATTTGGGCTGGGTACCGCTTTCGAGTAAACACTACCAGTTCAGTTTTCTGCGGCGAGAATTCGATCCCTAGATTCATAGCCCAAGAAGACAAGTTATCTAAGGAATTTTGCAATGGTCCTTGCAAGTCCACGGCATGTGGACCTCTTACGGAAACCACACCGTCATCTGCAAGTTGTCTTAACGTGCATTGTTCTGCCAAACAGTTGTCGATATCTTTGACGTAAAAGTTATAAAGAAGAGGGCTGAGACATGAGCCTTGGGGCAGGCCCATGTAGCTAATTCTGGAAGTTGTCAGTTGTCCAAGGGAAAAGTTCATTTGCTTTTCTGACAACAAATTGTACAAGAAATTATTTTAAATTCCAGAAAGTCCACATCTGTGCAGATTGTCTGACAGAATTTCAATGGAAACTGAATCAAAAGCCCCCTTAATGTCCAAGAATACTGAAGCCAATTGCTCCTTGTGCGCAAAGGCCAGTTGAATATCTGTGGAAAGCAGCGCTAGACAATCGTTTGTTCCTTTGCTCTTGCGGAACCCAAACTGTGTATTTGATAGCAAGTTATTTGATTCGACCCAGTGATCGAGTCTCCGAAGGATCATTTTCTCCAACAATTTCCTAATGCACGAAAGCATAGCAATCGGACGGTATGAGTTATGGTCAGACGCTGATTTGCCAGGTTTTTTAATGGCTATTACTTTGACCTGTCTCCATTCAGGCGGTACAATGTTGTTTTCTAGCAAGGAATTGAATAAATCTAGCAAGCGTCTTTTAGCGATATCTGGGAGATTTTTCAGAAGATTGAATTTAATCATATCGCTTCCCGGTGAGGAGTTGTTCGATGAAAGAAGAGCCATAGAGAAATCCAGCATTGAGAATGGTCTATCCAGAGAGCCGCCGCTAGGAGACGCTTCTCGAAGAATATTTTGTGCTGGAACTGAGTCCGGACAGACCTTTTTAGCGAAATCGAATATCCATCGGTTGGAGTATTCTTCACTCTCATTGAAAGATGAGCGGTTACGCATGTTGCGAGCCACCCTCCACAAGGTGTTCATTGAGGTTTCTCGTGAGAGTCCCTCGACGAAATTGCGCCAATAACCGCGTTTTTTTGCTTTGATTAATTGTTTCAGCTTTGTCTCAAGCTTTGAATATTCCTCGAAGTAAGTGGAGGTTTTGTGTCTACGAAAAGCTTTGAAAGCATCAGATTTTTCTACATACAATTTTGTGCATTCTTCGTCCCAACCAGGTGTGGCTGGTCTCCTTTTAAAGGGTGCACTTGGAACTTTTCTTTTTTGTGCTTCCAGTAAGCTTTTGTAAATCAAATCGGCTAGGAATCGATATTCTTCCAATGGTGGAAGCGCATCTATTGATTCGACACCGATTGTCACCGCCGTTGCATATTTCTGCCAGTCGATGTTCCTTGTAAGATCAAATGGAACCCGAGATGGTTCTGCAGAGTGAGGGCCACACTTTATTGAAATGATGATTGGCAAATGATCGCTACCATGGGGATCATTGATAACCTTCCACTGACAATCCAATGATAGCAATCTTGAACACAAAGATAGGTCGAGTCGGCTTTCTCGAGCCGGAGGTTTTGCTATACGTGTCGCTTCACCAGTGTTCAAAATAGTCAAATTGAAATCGTCACATAAATCGTAAAAAATAGCCGCTCTATTGTCGTCATATAGATCGCCCCACCCAGTACCATGGGAGTTCATATCACCCAGAATTAATACTGGGGATGGAAGAATCGAAACTGTTATGATGATTCAGGGACCACCAATGTGGACATCCGTAATGATCTCACGATCCCAGTACAACTTTATGCAACTATTTTCCAGTACCGGGTCTGGCAGGTACTTGTACTAGAGCAACCTGGTCTATACAAGGTGTGGAGATCTAGCCTTTACGCATGTTTGGTAGAGGGAAAAGGGTAAACATTGCGGGAGAGGATGACCACGACGTCATAGCAGTCGAAAGCAAATTTGTGAAATATGAAGTACAGCAAATTCTAGATATGTTTGCATAATGATTGCGCTTGCTTGTATGCTTTTGTAAAGTATCCGGGAAATATCAGCAGGCGTTTTGTATTTTTATAGTAACTCCTTACTTGGAAACGGGCAAAAACTCATCAGCAGGCTGCTTTTTCATGGTATACAGTGTGCTAATAAAATAATCAATACATTATCTCAACATCCCGTTGAAAAGAAATTCATAAATTTTGGCTTCGTACAGAAATTGTACAATTCATATTCAATTTCCAATGCAAACGCTGCTTGAAACAAACGTTATGACGTAACTACAAGCGTGTTTGAAAGAAGCAAATCGTGCGAAGCCGACTGAAAGCCGAGTGGAAAATGAACTGCACCAACCCATTACACATGTTAATATATTGACAAACATTGTATTGTCAATTTTCCTTACAATATTATCAATACATAAATATTGACAACATTAATGACAACACGCTAAAGCGCTCGTTACACGGGTCAATATATTGACAGTAAATTGAAATACTGACAATATTATTGAAATGGTAATATTGATGACGATGGAGTGATGACGAGTATTGTTGAAAACTGATTTTCATTTCACTTTGTCAATATTCTTCCCTTACCCAAGAGGAGGGAGAACGTATGTCATTTAGATGGACTGACTCACACAGCACCTTCGCGCATGCAGTGAGGCATGCAGTGTAAATAAAAAATGTATCTTTTTACAATCACCCAGGCTTCGTTTATATGAATGTACATTTTCTACAAAATCCCAAGCATAATCATGTTATTGTTTTTACTTCAAAATAAAATAAATACTACCAGCGTTTCACATCCCAAGAAACATTGCAAGTTTTATCACGGTTTTAAAACATGCTACAAGTCTAATTCATAGTCCACAAAACCCCCATAAAACCCTAATTGTTACTTGGGATACCAACCCGTAACGAAAATTAATTATTATATGCATGATTTTCATTTATGGTTATTTACCAAAACATCAGCATGATAGTTTCTATTTGGGAAACTGCGTAGCGTGAACGTGGGTTATTCCACACGTGTAGTAATTCCGCGCACTCGGTAATCGATTTGATTAAATTCGATTAATTTGGAAGTACATGTCATGTTATCTGTTGTCCTGTGTATTTTCTGAGTCCTGTCAAACAGTTACAACATTTGGTAAACCAATTTGGCATTTGAATGAACGTCCGCGGAATTACAGCTCACGCAGAATAACCCACGTTCATGGTACATCCAATGTTAATAAATAAACTATATGTGTGGCCATTAATACAGTTCATATGACATATTTTCTTGCACGTCTTCTGGTCATTAGTTAACTTTAATAATCATCAATAGTAATTTTCCAGAAAGTATAAGAGAATTTTCATCACGATAAAACTAGTGTATCATTATGATAAAACTAAGCACTATATGTATGGGTAACATTAGGTAAACATTATTGTTCGAACGAAAAAGGAGAGTTCAGTGATATCAACAATAAAATTGGATGCTATAATTAATCACCTAGTTCTTACATCATTCTGAGAACATAAGAATAGGCCTGGAATAGATTATTATTTAACACTATTTATTCTAAAAATCCTGAAAATTTGTTTAAAATGTGCAACTATAAGTAAATGTTGGTTGAAAATTGGTTTCTATATATGTCCAGGACTCCGCTGTTTGGTAATTTTTGAACTACGGAACTGTTCGGTAAAAGTTTAAAAATCAGTGAAAATTTTTTAAAATTTAGAAATTTATTCCAAAAATGTACGGCCTAGTTAACCCCATTTAATGATACAAATCAAATTTGTCGATTTTATTGATTTCCTTCGAGTAACGGTCATTTGAATTTTTTTTCCAATTTTTGCAGCTGTTCAAAAACCCGGCAAATTTTACCGACTTCGGTGATCCGAATTCAGTGTGTAGCTAGTATTTTCAATACATACAGGTCCAGCAATCGTTTCTGTTTGGACCCGAATGCATACATTAACTCTAACACTTTCGTTCACTGATCCATATTTCTTGTGTGGGGAAATTGAGACAAGTAATATTGACTTTAATAAATTGAGGTAAAAAGGCTTCTAACGTATTGCCATTATTGTCAATATTCGAATATTCGAATTGATGGCTTTTTGTCAATACTTTCTGAGTATTGACAAAGTGAAATTAAAATCAACTTTTCGTCAATACTTGGCACCAATCATCATCTTCAATATCACCTTTTCAATAATATTGTCAGTATGTCAATTTGTTGTCAATATATTGATATGTGTAATGGGCGCTTTAGCGACATCGTTGTGACGACCGAGATACACTACTTCTGCCAACGCATGGCAACCAGCAACAACATGTTCGATCGTCGCCCCTACTGCATTGCACTTTCTACACCGGTCTTCTACTTCTTCGTGCAATATGTACCTACAGTAGTTCTTCGTCTCAATAGCCCGATCCTGGATGGCTACCATGAAACCTTCAGTCTCTGAGAAGAGTTCACCTCGCAGCAGCCACGTATTCGACGCCACTTTGTCGACATGGGCTTGTTCCAATTGATGAGGATGCGTCCCATGCAGCTCCTTCAGCTTCCACGATGCGACTTTATCTTCGACAGTTTTTAGGTCGCAATTCAACTGGTAGCTACGAAGTAGCTTCGCAACTGCTGAATCTGGGAAATACATAGCGCTTGGATATCAGTGATGCCTCTTCCTCCTTCATTACGTGGCAAGGTGACTCTCTCGACGGCCGACTTTAGGTGATGCATGCGATGCTTAGTGAACGCCACTCGTACTGCTCGTTCTATCGCCTCCAAGCCTGTGTTGGTCCACTTGATCACCCCAAAGCTGTAGGTCAACAGAGGCACGGCAAACGTGTTTATCGCCTTTATCTTGTTGCCGGTCGACAGGAACGACCTCAGAACAGGATTGATTCGATACAAGAACTTTTCCTGCAGCTCCTTCTTGACCGTTGTATGGCGAATCTCTTTCAGTTGCAGGAACCCCAGGTACTTGTAGGTTTCGCCTTCAACCATATTCCGAATCTCCTCCTGTTTGTTGATGCGGAAACTACCAGTATCCACTACTTGACCCCGACGAATATTTATCGACTCCAAACTCCATCCGGATGTCATTACTGAACACCGTTACAAGCTTAAAGAAACGGTGCAGCTTCTCCACTGTTTCCACAAACAGCTTCAAGTCATCTGCATGTAGAAGGTCTTCACTTTTCAAATGGTAGCCATAGTTGCATTGATTGAGTGCTCTGCTGAGGACTAAAGGTATGGTATGGTTCCGCAATGGTTCTGTATCTTCCGATTTATTACTGATGAGAGCACTTTGTACAGGCTCGAGAGACATGTGATTGGCCTGTACTTGGCTGGATTAGCCGTGTTTTGGTCCTTGGGCAGAAGATATGTTACCCCTCTGGTAATGAATTCTGGTAGCTGTTGGGGGTTTTCTAGTACCATATTGAAGCATTCCGCCATGGATTGAGGTGAACTTTTTTTTTTATATAATTCGTTTATTTTTCCAGGCTCATTTGTTTTAGCTTTGCGGAGCTGATATTCATTGTTTAGATTTCAAAATTACTTAAAACTAACGTTAGTAAAGTGGGGCCGATTACTCGCGGCTATCTCGAGGTTTAGGGGTAAAGGGTGTCCACGATGAAATTGCCACACTATGAAATTGCTCTAACTTTTTAACCGTTGGGTAGAATTTAATGAAAATTTGGGTGGATTTAGTTCATAGTGCATTATTTACATCCTGCAAGTTTTAAAGTCCTGTGATCAAAACTCGCGGAAATGGAGTCGAAAGAACAGCTCATGCGTGATAAAATCTTGCGCATTCATCACGAGAACAAGGATCTCTCGCATCGTTCCATCGCTAAAACGTTGGGAATCGCGAATTCCACGGTGTCGCGAGTGATTAAGCAGTTCGAGGAACGGTTGACCACCGATCGGAAGCCCAGAAGTGAAGGAAAAAGTATTCCGTACAACACCAAAAATCACAACCGCGTAGTTGGGGCCTTCAACCGAAATCCGAACGCCTCCGTTAGGGATGTGGCTAAGAAGCTGCACCTAAGGTACAAAAGGCCCCTAATAGCGACGAGAAGCAGAACAAGTCCGCCAAAACCCGTGCCAGGAAGTTGTACCTCAACATGCTGACGAAAGTTGAATGCTGCATCATGGACGACGAAACATATGTGAAGGCCGACTTCAAACAGATCCCCGGCAACCTGTTTTTCACGGCCAAGGATAAGTTCAGCGTTCCGGAGCATGTCCGCACTCAGAAGATGTCCAAATTTGCGAAGAAATTCCTGGTTTGGCAAGCCATCTGCACGTGCGGGAAGCGGAGTGCACCTTTCGTGACCCAGGACACGATGAACGGACAGGTGTACATAAAAGAGTGCCTCCAGAAGCGGCTGCTTCCTCTCCTGAAGGCCCACAACGTCCCAACAATCTTCTGGCCGGATTTGGCCTCATGCCACTACTCCAAGGACGTGCTGAAGTGGTATGCGGACAATAAGGTCAATTTCGTGCCGAAAATGTTCAACCCTCCCAACACTCCGGAGCTCCGCCCCATCGAGAAGTACTGGGCGATTATGAAGCAGCACCTTCTTAAACGACCTAAGGTAGTGAAGACAGTCGAGGAACTGAAGAAAGTATGGGTTTACATGCAAAAAACGGTTGATTCACAGGTTGTGCAGAATCTTATGGCCGGGGTTAAGGCCAAGGTGCGGGCATTTGCGTATGGACTGTAAATAAAATACGAGTAAAATGGTAAAATGAAGTTTAATAGTTATTTCTCAATCCCTGAAATTTGATGGCAATCGGATGAAAACTCGAATTTTGCGAATCAATTTTGTGTGTGGCAATTTCATCGTGGACACCCTTTAACAAATTGTAACAAATGGATGGCAGAGTAGCGATTGTGGACACAAGGTTTGGAGAGCAATGTGCTCTTGATCTCAAACTAAGCGACACTCTGATGAAAAAGACAAACATGGGGGTACACCGATGGGCAGCTAACAACTTGGGAGAACACAAGATGACACTAACTACTAAATCCTCAGATCTATCCGTTTTAAAAACACATAAATTAAATTTAAATAGTCGAGGTGAACTTTTTATACCAGAACTTATGCACAAAATCTAGTCCTGGTGCAGCCCAATTCCTGGTATACCGGGTAGCCTCCCGAATATCCAGGGTGGTTGTAACGACAATTCCATTACTCCTATCCCCTTCCTCTGCCAACCACATCCCATCACTATAATGTTGAACAGGATTCTTCCACAGATCGGCCCAAAACTGTGTTACATCCGAGGGGGACGACTCTATCTACGATGCAGAAAAGATTGTGTTTTGCTGTGGCTAGCTGCACGCACGCTGAGTAGATAGAAGGAAGATTTATGTCGATTTTGAAGATTTCCTGCAAAAAGATGAAGCGCGATGTAAGTAGATGCGAGAAATGAAAGATGATTTTTCGAAGATTGATTCGCAAGTGTGAGATTTTTTGAGCATCTAGAATTGAGATTTAGATGTGTCGCCCCCCTCGGTTACATCGCCAATCACCGGGAGTCCTTCGCTATAGTCGGTTTTGTTGTTACGGATGTGGTTGTAGAGCTCCCTTTCGTTAGTGTTGAACGTTCGATTTTCCTTCTTCCGCTTTGAACTTTCTCCATAACGTCGCATCCGTTTAGCAAGAGCACTCTACCGCTGTACTTGGGTGTCGAGGACCTCAGTAATATCGGTTTCAGTGAGGTCATGGAGCTCTGCGGGCTTGACAATTTCAGCAACGTGACGAACGAATTGATGATCGGTTTCCCCTCTTGTACTGTGTCAACCGACCAATCTTAGTCCGAAGTGTGACGATTCGGCTCTCCAGGCGTCTCATCCAAATGGGTTTTTGTGCGTTGGGACGTGTAAGACTTTCGCCGTCTCCTTGCGGGTACTTCCGCAATCCCAACGTTTGTACCACGGCCATGGTAAATTAACTTAGAGTTGGTTACTTACCGATTTTTTGTATGTGCGCCCCCTTTAAGGAGTACCCATGATTGTTATTTCTGAATGTACACTCAAAAAGAAAAAAAAGTAAATTTGGACTTATTTCTATCCAAAATCGCCGGTTTCACTCACTCGATGCATAAAAGTGGAGTAGTACCAACAATCAATACGAAACTAACGGTTTTAAATTGGCTCAATACTTGACTAGCCTATTGGTCCCAAGCAAACGATTAACGTACCCAATTCTAGTCGAAATTTTAGTACTACACAATGTTTGTTTTGATTCGCTATGAAAGTTTGACAGATAAAATGAGGGGCTAGTGGATTTTCCTATGTTTCGAGGGGTGAATCGATTAGCTTGGGACAGAAGAGCTGAGCCAAAAAGTTGAGCACGTTTCTTCGGGACCTGCTAGTCTTAGAGTTACCTCTATGGTAGTACTGGCTTGTATAAATAGAGTTTACACTTTTTAGTCAAATTTAAACATCTTTCAGTTATTTTGGACAAAAATACTTTTGCATATATAAATTAATAAATGATCCATACAAAATTATAAACGCCCCTTAAAAACACCCAAATAATTCATAAAATTCCGGTGAAAATCTTTAAAAAAAGTGTGAATGATCCATAAAGAATGTCACTATGATCCATATTTTAAGTAAAATTTTACAACACTGTTTTTTTAAGAATGAGCAAACATATTTCGAATGATCCATAGAACGTTTACCAATAAACCATTAACTAAGGAAATTTAGCTAAAGAAATTCAAGCTACCGCACTAAAAATTATAGGATAGATCCAAAAAAAACGGGATTGAATCCACAATATTATACTCAGTTAGCAAAGTCGGTCGCTGCTAAGCCACCGAGCCCCTTTAATCACAACAAACCATTACGATCGCTAAAGCCTGGCAACATGAAGTTATTCAAATGGAATCAATTTTTCCCGGGTGTCCATCATATTTTTTCTACTCTACCTATCGACCCATCAACTCATGGTCCGGTGACCCATGGCTTTAGGAAGGAAGGCGTGATCATGGATTTTATGCCGCAGAAAATCCCGACGGCTGGGATTGAACCAAGGCCCTTTGAAGTGCGATGATGTCACGCTTACCACTACACAAACAGCACCGCTAATGCTTCGAGTTGACAGTGAATGATTTACATCGTGAAAAATATGCCAGCTCACAAAGAGACTGATACTGAGAAAACGTGTCTACAAGGCTACACAGTTATTAATTAAGAGCTTTCGATGCCAATACCAATGCACGAATCTGTATATTGTGTGGCAAGCACAAAGATACTCTGCCCAGGGAAGTCGAGAAAATTTCCAACCCGAAAGATTTTCTCGACCAGACCGGGAATCGGACCCGCCACCTCCGGCTTGGTAATACCGTGCCTTTACTGACCAGGCTATGAGGCCCCATGAATGATATTTATTGCGACTAAAAATGAGCAAAAAATCAAGAAGTTATGTTTATTTTATTTCAAGAAAATAAGGTTTTTCAAGAAAAAGGCGTTTTCCTTAGATTGCTCTAACTTTTTGCAAGCTCAACCAAATGTGCCCAATACTGAGCCAATAGTTGATAAATGTATGCTGAGTCAGCTGCCAAAAATTCAGAGACGTATCTTTTAAACTTTTGCTTTTAGAACCATTTTTCTAAAATTTAAGTACTGCTGTACGATCAATTTTGAGATACACTGTACATATATTAGGCAGCATTGTGTATTTTTAGATTAAAGACCTTAGTCTCATGATCTACGGTGGAGCTCCAATTGTGAGCCCACGCAGTACAATGTTTTTTTTTAGTTCTTTATTAAGGAGATTTTTAGCCTATGGCTAGTTCATCTCCGATCACGCAGTATAATGCAATACGACAGGAATCTGCTGCAGATTTCAAGCGTTTTCCCAAATCATTTGAAAGGCTCAATTAAGGGAGCTTTACGGAGCCGTGATTTATTTGTTGTAGCTTTTCATATTTACTCAAGTCTAGGTCCAGTATGAGTGAGACCGTATACTCGTGCGATATGAAATGACTACTGTAGTTGAAATTTAAATTTGAACATTTTCTTTTCTTAAAGAATTCCTTAACCATGATACTCAAAACAGTTTAACCAGTTAAGATAACTGAAAATTACAATATATCTACATATCGCGGCTCAGTTGACCCTCAGTAAACACCGCCCAATATGATATGCCAAGCAGAACCGCGCAATTATCGGAACAGTGACAACAGGTTTTTGTTTGCTACCCCACCTTGTGTTTGTTTGTAGCAGGTCTCCGACGTTCTCTTCCTCTGTCAACCTATCTCTCTCTCTGATTAAGCCGCCAAAAACGAGGCGTAGGATCACGCGCATCATCAGCCCTCAAAACGTTGCAAACTCCCGAAAGTTGCCGTATATTCCACAATCAAAAACATTCAAAAAACGCCGAGCATAACAGGACAAGCATATAAAAGCGACAAAAGCCGGTTCCAATTGTTTATGTCGTTTGAAATTGAAATTTTCCTCCAGCCCTCGGCCGAAAGGATGAATAATTTGATTGCTCTTTCTCCCTTTTTCGGGACACGGCCGATGCGCATCGATCCGCTCTTTGATCGGCGGGCGCGTTTTTTCATGTACGACGAAAAAAAAACTGGATCAATGCCGGATTTTCGGCAGCAACTTGGCCCAGGGAGGCAAAAACAAAAGTTGACCACTTTTGACGAAGACGAATCATTTGGCGGCATTTCGGCTGTGACGTTTTTTACGACTTTTACTTTGATTGCGCGATGCCGAGCTTCTGTTTAGAATAAATTTGAATGGAATGTCCTCATTCCTGCGAGCGAGCGAGCGCAGTAGTCCTTGGCATTCCTCGCCGGAGGAATGTGAATCGTTCGATTTGAGGACAGTAGTGGAGGAAATAAAAACTAGCTACTGCGACTACTGGCACAGAATTCTTCAACGTTGCTCCACTGAGATGCAGACCCGTTTAGTTTTTTTGTCAGCAGGAATATTAAATTAAAATTCTTGAATAAACATAGTAGTCCTTGGCTTTTTACGGTGACAAAAAACCGAAGTCATGTTTTCCACAATTAGCTTAATTTACACGAACCAGTTAAACAACGAGATTACTCGCACTTTGCATTTTTGATTCGCTGATTTTGTCTCTGTTTTGCTAATCAGCACAGAAAAAAAGATCATTGCGATCTGGTAAAAACAAATGTATATAGTATGTGATCAAAGGAAACCGCATATAATTAAATTATTATGTGCATTATAAATCAACGGAAAAGGTAAACTGTGGCTGGTAGAGATCGAGAATTTTACCGAGATATTTGCCTTTCATTACTGTTGAGTTAATATGGTCACCTGAGGGCAGCTTGTGAGAAGTTTCCTTGGATAAATACGCCAATTATACGAAAACTGCTGATCATGCGTCGAATCTGTGCTATGATACACTTTGATGGATCGCGGTAGCCAATCAAGTGGCCAACGGTGCAAAAGGATTAGTCATACAGACGCATGTATGCAGACAATCAACGCCACCCTAATGTAGTTAGTAGATGTTGTCAAAGGAGGTTCCGAGAAACAAAAAGTGACGCAAAAACCTCAAAACATTACGGTAGCGTTTAGTTCCTGATTTGAACTTCGACGGTAGTGCGGAGCAACTGTGTCGGTTCCTTTGATCTGGACAGACCTGGTATGTTTCTTCTGCTTAAATGTGGCGCTGTGTTCTCCAGATTTAGTCAAACTGTCACGTCGTCGCCATGACAACGTGGAGACGACATCGACGATCAACGACTGCTGTGATGCGTGTTGTACGCGATCGATTGAAGGGTTTCCACTCGTAATTTCGCGCAAGAGTATATAAATTTAATATGAGAGAGAAGAAAATCGGTACACCTTTGCTAAATTGGCACCGTTTAGCTGCTGCCGGCATGTATGCATGCAGAGGGCGAGAAACTGAAGGATGCACGAATCGAGTGCAAAATGTAATAGCATTCGCACGGTGACTTCTCGCACCGACATATTGAGACACAACCAGCGTGATCTCTCACGCCGGGAAACAACGATCAGACTCATGCACCTATGTGAATCTTAAACGATGTGAATTTGTATAAGCCCTTCAGGTTATTAGTTTACTTTGAAATAATATTGATGTTGAATGTGTAGGTGATGGGTACAATCCGAATCATTAATCAAAAATGCTTCAAAATGTTTACAAGATGTTTCAAATTAACAAACTCATCACAAATTCAGTTTTGCGATAAGAACCACTGCGTTTTGTAAAAAAAAAAACTCAAATTAACATGTCATGGACAAATTGATGGAAACGTGACCCATTAATGAACCCACCGAACGACAATTCACTTCCGCACCTACTTTTTGCAAACATCATACACTTCTGCATTCAACAACTTTTTGTTCCTACCCTCTTTGGAAGCAGATCTTGTCATCATTGCGTTTCGTATCGGTGTCAAATTGTTTCTCTTAATTATTAAATTATTACCCAAACCTCCCATTAAGCGAATAAGCGCTCCATCCACGTTCGAACGCGTTCTGCTGACTTTCGTGAAGTCATTTAGGCACATTAGTACATCAAAGGCAATTATTTTAATAAGAAGTTAATGAACTGCGAAGCGTTGAATTGAAGCGTAAAAATTACCAAAGAGATAAATTTCCATCATCATTAGCTACCGCAGCTGGCAACTTCAATGGCACTTCAATGCGATCCGCAAAGTGTGCCCTGATCAGCTGCTGCAATGTTCCGAATCATGCAAATGTGCAATCAAACAAAAATAATAACACTCATGCCAACCCAAAGCATACGTATTTGAATTCTTTTACAACCTCAGTGACACGTCGTAAAATTAGTCCCCACTCTCAACTATCATGAAAAATATAGGAAATACCTTAAACACAGGTGCATTAGTCACGCTTGCACCATCAGGAACAGGTAGCACCTGAGCCAAACAAGCCACAGTTGGCGGTGATAAATTACAAAACAAACAAAAACAAGCAGTTTACTGTGTTTTCTCATTCACCTTAAAATGTGATCATATACCGCGGCACATGGTTCCTATGTTTGTAATAGAATCAATTAAAATTTTCTTCTACTAATAAGAAACCCTTTGCAACTAATTAACGGCTTTCTTCCCTTTTCGGAACGCTTTTTGACAGAATTGATAAATTTCTAATAGTTTCGGCTGTATTTAATTTACCACCAAAAGCAATAAATTAGATTTGAATGGCTGAAAAGATTGTGCTGATATGGCCTTTGGGAATTTCCTTTCGACCATCATCGGACGTCAGCTCAGTGAAGCATCGTAGCCGCCAGAGATCCGTGAAATTCCTAAAAATAAAAATAACTCCAGTTGCATATTCATCACATTGGCCCCGGTCAGCGCACGTACATACGAAATTTCCGTAAGTGATTTCTCACTGAGCTGCAATCAAATTAAACTACCGAAATCCATTAAGCTGCAGTAAACCCTCGAAGCACAACGTAATGCCTCTTGGGCGAATCAGAACGGAGCTGAAAAATTTTCATAAACAAAATTAATTATTTAACAACATGTAGAAAGCAAATGAACTTCAATAGCCTACACAAATTTGGAGCTGGCTTCCTCGGAGGTTGATCCACACCTACAGGATGGAACAAAGATTGATTAATTCATCGCAAATATTAAGATAAGCTAGAATAACGAACGGAAGGTCAAAAATCGTACCTTCATTTCGAGTCCGTTGAGTGCTTCAAACTGCTACATCGTACCTTGTCTTCATGGGGATCGCGATCTGCGGGATAACAAGAGAATGAAAATTAAAACCAGCTATAAATAAGATATCAGAGCTTTTCATGAACAGTAAACATTTTACTGCAAATATTAAAGATGAGCTGAAATGAAAATTGACGTGAAATGTAAAGCAACCACAGATTATATTTGGGTTATAAACTAGGATTAAAACGTCACTTTTCTGACAGTTCACCATCGATCGAAGCTCGTTTCACGAGTACGTCGTGTTGATTAAAGCCTCGGCTTGTAAGAGTATTCTCATTAATAAATCATACGGCCTAAATGATGCGGCTGTAGTTTGTAAGTTCCAGCCAATAATGCTTGCCTTCCCTTGCGTATTGTGGAGCAAAATTTAACAGTTTGGCAAATTCGATGTTTTACGGTAAAATTAAACGTAATTAGTTGGAGGTTATCTTACCACGAAAAGACGTGCATTTAATGTTGCTGGAGTTTAAAATAATAATTTCGCTCTGATTTAAAAAGCTTCATTTGCTAGTTTCGAACGATATCAACAATCTACGAGTCTTAGGATCGAAGTGAGCTCTGCTTTTGTACGGACGCGAAAAATTTCCGAGTGTCAAATATTCGGTTCTATTTTTTCTAGAATTGATTTTTTTTTTTTTTGTCGCGATTTAGTTCGAAACAATGTGCCACTAGATAGCATAGTTCTATAAAAAAAGAACTTTAGTGCAAAGGAATTGCATTATAAAGTGTTTTTTTTTTGTTATCAGCATCCTTTGGTCAGTACTGTTATTAGGCAATAAGCAGGCTGGCCCGATTATTCTGATTGTAGGCGGATTGTGCTAGAGTTTCTTTGAAGATCCGATGGAATGTTGTGAAATATTGAGCTAGAATTAGAAGATGCACAGTCTTTCATGCTATTTCTGCATGAACAAACCATCGTTCACTTAGTAAGTTCGCTCCTGTTTATTTATTCACCTGTTTTGGTAACTTTTATCAGCTTTCTGCAACTGAATCTTAGACATAATTTCGAAGAGCCGCTTTCGTGCTGTAGTGTGTCAAGTGTGCTATTTTCAAAGGTTGTGAATGAGTGGGAATGGCCAAGTTCCAGCACCGATTTGCCATTGGTTCATTTGACAAGAGAGTCATCATACTGCTGTTGTTTCTGCCTTTACACGTTTGTTCAGCGTTGGAAAATTTTGTGATATTTTATGAAGCTCATAAAAGGAAACCTGGGTGTGACTTTTGGCGAACTTTTCCTGTAAGTTGATTAGAGACCCGCTTTATCACAGTTATAAAAAGGAGGTTAGAACTACACAGATAATATTTTGAAAATTTTCAACCACCAACTGGAACAGGTATTGGAATGTAAAATTACACGTTTAACGATCTGAAATCTAATTAGTTAAATTAGATTTAGCTGTAATGAGTAATCGTCATGAGTGAGTACTATTCGTTATAGCTAATTACTAATTCTGACAGTCTGGAAGCAAAATTTGCAGATTTTATGTGTCATAAACAAACTTCACCTTCTCTACTTGCATCTTACATGTACCAATTATTATTATAATATCTCATAGTTTCATAATTTCGAAAAATAGTATTTTAGCTGTAATGAGTAAATTCAGGCCTGATTACTACCCTTCATCAAGCCACAAAGAAAACCCTTTGTTCTTGCCCGATTGCATCATGCCATTATACTAAAACTATGAAGCAAATCAAGTGAATATTGTACAAAAAACCGCAAATCCGCCAAATTGTCCAGAGTTACGTCCAATCGAGAGATATTGGGCTTTGATGAAGCGGAAGCTTTCTGGAAAGAAACAAGGAATCAAAGGCACTTCCAACAACTATGTTTTGACTTCGCGAATTTTTAAATCATATCCCATTAATCTGAAATAAACAACAACAATTGAAATATAACGCGAAATGTGTGTTTTACTTAAGTTTTGATGTGTCCGGATTATTTTGGATACAGACCTTACTAAATTTTAAAACTACAAGCATTTTCAAACTTCTTTCCCATACCTTGCCATGCAAAATTTTAATATCTGTATCAGGCTTGATTTTTTTTTAAGATGGAGGCCTATTGAGTTGGATTGTTTTATCATTTAATTTCAAGGCTATTTTGGTGTTTTCAGGCCGTTTTTGAGATTTCAATATCATTGAGGCATTTTAAAATAAGGTTAAGAAATTTAATTTGGACTGTATTGGGCCATTTTAAGCGTCTACTGGACCAACGCGACGTTTAAAGATTATTATAAGAATTGTCGTTATTGTAGAATTATCAGTCCAGTTCAAATATGAGAAAATTAATCCACTCTCACGAGCATCACTGAAACAAAATAGCCATTCTCCGGCTGCACACAGATTTCTGAACGAGTGTAAATTCTTCCAACCAAGTGACTCTGCATGTAGACTTGGAACTGAAAGCAATAGAACGAACGAGGGATAAACTGAAAAACAGCCGAAAAAAATTCTCTACCGAGGGAGTACCCAACTCAACGTGGAAAACCGAACGCTAACGATTTAATTCAGCTAATTCGATATTTTTTGGCTCAGTGATTTGAATCAGTTGAACTGACCACAGCAGTTTTACAGTATTTGCGTGACACTTTACGATAATGTAATATAATACGTTCCCCATGTTAATGTTAATTTAAATGTGTTTTTGTTTTATTGATGTTTTACATCAACAGGCTGGATGAAGCCCAATGATGTTAACCTTGTCAACTATAGTTAAACAAATACATTCAAATATGGTCATAGCATAAAAAAACATATATCTTATAGTCAGTTACTCCTGCCGGCGAAAAACAGAAGAATACCGTTTGCGTAATAATGTTTGCACCATCGTACAAATAAGGTTCCCGTTTCACCTGTGCATACAATGCCTTGGTTTTCTTTGTATGCACGTAACCTTTATCTTATACCGTAAAGAAAATGATTTACTTAGTTTGACAGTTGCACCATGACGAAGTGGCAGCGTATTCGTGATTTTTCCCACGCGCAAATGTCGCAAAAAGACATTTCAATCACCGTGGGAGTGTCCTGGTGAACCGTCAAAAGGGTTTTAGACCGAGAAAAGAAAGGACAACTATCCGCGAAGGTGGTCACAGGTCGTCCGAGATCAGCTCGGGTTCCGAGGGTTATCGCTGCTATCAAAAGGAAGATTCGGGCGAATCCAGTGCGTTTAATAAGGAAAATGGCAAAGGAACACGGGATCAGTGACTTTACGGGAGGAAGATCGTAAAGGAAAATTTCGGGGCAAAGTATTTGTATTTCAACAAGATGGGTCTCCGTTCCACACCTCGAACCGCACACAGAAGTGGTTGCAGGAACATCTTCCGTTCTGGGCGAAGGATATGTGGCCGCCATCCAGCCCCGATCTTAATCCGCTTGATTACACAATATGGCGCGTCATGAAGGCCAAGGCCTGTTCTAAACGCCAACCGAGTACAGCAAGCCTCAGACAAACATTGACCCGTAACTGGAGAGAAATGGATCCAGACTACATTATTAGAACCTGCCGTGCATTCCGGAAGCGTGTGGAGGCCGTAATTTCAGCAAGTGGAAACTTGATTGATGATTAACATAGTTTAAGACTCTGAGAAACATCCCCCCTTTGAATAAATAAAAAAAACTCCAAAACGAGAAATTTTTTTTAATTTTGCATTGCTCAATGGTGCAAACATTATCACGCATACGGTACTTTCGACGAAGCGCATCACGGGAAAGATGAAAGTCGAGAACAGGTGCAACTCTGTTGAATGTTCTCTGTAGTCCGCAAATCGCACCGTAGAGGC
The DNA here is from genome assembly GCF_037179485.1 of Ochlerotatus camptorhynchus. Taxonomy (NCBI): domain Eukaryota; kingdom Metazoa; phylum Arthropoda; class Insecta; order Diptera; family Culicidae; genus Ochlerotatus; species Ochlerotatus camptorhynchus. The sequence goes on from NW_027040542.1 coordinate 1,750,286, forward strand.
AGTCTTAGCATAAGGTTATTACGAAGCGGTCGAGATTTAACATTCAATGTCAATTTGCCTCAGGATAGCCTCGCAATTTGTCCTTCTTTGAGGATATCGGCCACGGTTAGGGCTCTGCTTGAGCCTCTTCTAGTACTGAGAAGTTCTTGGTCGATAAGTTCACAACGGCTTTCGTAACTGGGTAATCGAAACGGATCATTCCAAGGTAATCTACGCAACGCAAAACGAAGAAAGCGACGTTGAACAGATACAATTCTCTCGGCACCGTTGTTGTAGTTTGGATTCCAAACCGCTGAACAATACTCGAGCGTCGATCGAACAAGCGAACAATAGAGAGATTTTAAACAGTAGATATTGGTGAAGTTTTTAGCTATCTTAAAAATGAACCCTAAAGTATGCAATGTGTTACTTGAATCCAAGATCACACCCAAGTCTTTCACCTGATTCACGTGTTCGATTGTTGAGCCAAGCAGCTCATAGCTAAAAATTATCGGTTGTTTTTTTTTTTTTCCTTTGGTTTGTTTTTTTCCGTCGATCTTGTTTTCCGTGCTGAGCACCAATGCTACCGACGTGCCAGGAAGGCAGCTCCCACACCTGGACCCTACCTATCGACCCATCAACTCATGAACCGGGGACCAACGGCTTTACTTCCCATCCGAAGGAAGGCGTGATCAGAGATGTTATGCCTCAGAACATCCCGGCGGCGCCGACTGGGATTGAACCCAGGCCTGCTGGGGTGAGAGGCAATCACGCTTACCACTACACCACCGGCGCCGTTATCGGTTGTTGTTTTCGTGAGAACGTAATAGCGGAGCATTTGACTGGGTTCACTAACATTCTGTTTAAACTGCACCAACTAGCGAACATATTCAGCTGACGTTGAAGAAAGTGACAGTCAGCAATGGAGCGGATTCGTAGGAAGATTTCGAGGTCATCTGCATATGATAACCGAGGAGCTTCGATGATCAGATGCACGTCGCTGAAGTACAGTATAAAAATCAACGGTCCCATATGACTTCCCTGAGGTATACCTGATGTGGCAAAGAAGCTAGCTGATCTGCAATCTCCTATGGCAACCTTTAGTTGGCAACCGGTATGATCGAAACCAACTCAGAAGATTACCGCATACACCGAGCCTGCCGAGTTTAGCAATCGCAATAGCATGGTTCAACTTGTCAAATGCTGCGGATAGGTCTGAATAAATAACGTCCGTTTGAACCTGATCCGATATGCTTTCGGTTATATACGATGTGAGACACAGCAGACTGGTGGTTGTAGAGCGGCCGATAGTAAACCCATGTTGATTAGCGCTCAAATACTGCTTGCAATGAGACAGCAACGGTTCCATAATCACTAGCTCGAATAGCTTCGAAACGGCACTAAACGATGTAAGTCCTCGATAGTTATCCACAGCTCATTTCCTTTCTTTTTTGTGGACGGGAAACATGTGAGCAAATTTCCAGCAGGATGGAAATATGCCACTGGAGACAGACATGCAAAACAGGCGATGAAGCGGAATTAACAATGTCTCTTCAAAAATACAGATGGAACTCCATCAGGTCCAGGATTGAAGGATGACTTGAGCAGAATCGCGGCCTTAGAAATCATCTCAGCATTAACATCAATTGCACCCAGCGTTTGATCATTTACTGGAACGTTCCTGGCAGCCAGGTTAATATGGTCGTCATTTAGTATCTCATACGTGAATACACTGGCAAACTTGTCGGAAAAAAGGATTTCGGGTGTAGCTTATGTTTGCGCTGGATGCCTCGTTGGAAACTTGAAAAGCATTCACGAATGACTCGTTGGCACATGTGATTCAGCCTCACATAATGTAGTTTCAGTGGAAGCGTGCGATACTTCGTACATCTTCTCAATGCTGCTCTCTTGATTGACTTCAACCTACGTAGCTCTCTCGTCTGCCAGGGAGGATGAGACACTTTGTGGTGAGCTCTTTTCGGGCCGATTCTGTCAATGATATATGCTAAGATATGTGAAAAGGTTTGCGCTGCAGCCTCAACGTCATCTGGATCAAGCATGTTCTCCCATACCATGCTAGACAATACATCTATGATGCTACGGTGGTCAGCTTTACGGAAGGCATAAGGAACCGTAGCAGGATAATCGTCGAAATCACGCACGAGATTGTCCTAAACAGTGACAATTAGAGGAGGGTGATGTGGAACTAGCTTAGTTAGTGCACAAGAAGCCCAGGAAATTAATGGAGCCCTGTCATGTGTGCTCGCGAAGCAGAAGTCCAAACTACGATCATTTTCGTTAACTACATGGTTAATTTGAGAAAGCGTTGCTGCGCTGTAGTTGTCAAGAAGGCTAATAGCTCCTGCGTGAAATGTAGAGCTATCAGGATCTGGATACGGGAATCCGCTATGAGATGGACTCCACGAAACGCCTGGCAGATTGAAGTCACCCAAAATGAATATCTCATCAACTGGAGTGGCACTTTCGATAACTGTGAAACTGCCCGGTATCGATGAGATCATGTGTCAAGTGAAACGGGAAACAGCTTATTATTCTTCCAGGGAAATACCGTGAATCAAGAAATATTTTGTTATAGATATCAGACAAGTTTTAAGTTGAACTCATGAAAATGTTTATTTTTTAGTTTCTGTAGAAATATTTATAAAGTGTAGAATAGTACGACTTCTTCCGGAGTATATTCAAGAGTTTCATTACACAGCAAAAAATAAATTTTAATATTACATCTAAGAGGATGCACTTCAATCTTGTCGAAAATCTCATGTAATTTTTATGGCCACAAAAATAAACAAATGCAGTAAAAGCAGCGTAATATCAGTTCATGCACTGTATTAATGATAATTTTGACCTTTTTGGCAAGTAATATTACACCATATTTTTGACACGATTGAAGTGCATCCACCTTGATGTGATATCAAAATTAATTTTTTGCTGTGTAGAAGATATTTCCGAATTCTCCCAGAAGTCTCACGCAGCTTTTCTAGAAATTTTCATCTAATTTCATCGGAAACTTCTTTTGATTTATGCTGGAATGTTTATCCAACATCTTCAGAAATTTTTATAAAAATTTGATTGGAAGTTTCTAGTCATTCAATCGTCTTTAATTGGTCTAGAAGTTTTTTTGACATCCCTGGAGGTTTGATCAGACTTCTTTGATAAATCTGATAATCTCTAATTTCCTCGAAAGTTTTTCCAGCCCTCCCGGAAAATTTCATCTGGCCTCCCTTGAAAAATTCTTCCGATTTCTTCTGGAACATTTTTCGGATTTCTTCTTTTGACTTCTCTGAGAAATTTCTTGAAACTTCCACCAGAAAATTCTTTTAAAATTGTTTTTCGAGAAATTGGAACAGATTCCCGGGGAATTAGAACAGATTACAGGGGAATGGGAACAGATTCTCGGGAAACGGGAAACGTGATTGCTGGAAAATAACCCGGGAATGGTCACATCCGGACCTGTTCCCGGTACTCCCGAGGAAGTGCCCAACTCCTGATTAGATTGAAATCTCATGATACGATATCAAAAATTACATCAGAACTCAAAAACAAGATCAATGACAGCCAAATCGAATACCCAAAACCCCCATTGGTCACATCCAGCCATATCCTCCAGGTACCCCGAGAATGCCCATCATGCGACACATCAAATTACATCAGAATTCGAAGACTAGATAAATTCAGGTTTTAAGATCGTTTGATACTAGTCCGTCGCGAGCGTATGGAATTTTTGGAAATGAGTCGCCTTTGACAAAAGTTTCCACGCCGCTGCTGAAGGCTAAGATGACGAATGTAGTGTAGCATCAGTGCAGCAACATCACCATGCTCAAACCACCCCTCCCCAAGCTGTCAGCACTCATTCGCTAATTGTTTTCTACTTACATAGGAGGCCCAATCGTTTGTTCAATTAGTCTAATAACGTTCAAGGCTCGTGAACTGCTTAGAAAACTCAACCTACAATCATCAGGTAGAGGAAACATAGTCAAGTCATTATCGCATGTAAACATTTGCTCAGAGATTTGCAGACTCGCTGTTAGTCACAGGCACTGCAAATTACAATTGCATATCGATAGCAGTAGAACGATTGAATATTTCCATCGCCCTGGCACGCATTACAAGCATTTGGACTGTGGTACGATTTCTCAACATCTTGACTCGAATGCGGTCGCATATTTGTTCAAGATAAAATGGATCGAAAGCTCGTGGAGCTAATAACAACCACTGGGGAAAAAGAATCAACAGGCTTAGAGACATTTCGTAAGTCGCTCAAGTCGCGGTTGTAAATTATACACCACTCTCTTTGCACTGTGCGATTGATATTCAATAATGATGATAATTAAACTCAACGACTAAACACGTTATCAGGTGATGAATATTTATTTACTCTATCGCACCAGCCAACGTTTAGTTTGTACTTAACACTGTGCCGCGATATCTCCATTTTTTCCTTGAAATCAATATTATTGCGCTGTAATTATTATGATTATTCATTCCACTGCCCGCGAGAAGCAAGAGACAAATCAAGTGTGGATGTGAAACGACAACCAGACCATCAACGAGCACGTATTTACCAGATGACGCCAGGTTTCCTTGCAGAAGCAAAACATGTCCAAGAAACCGGTATCGACGTGAAGATGAGGATGCCATTCGTTAATTAATCTTATTAGTTCATCTTCCACGTCTTATATGCAATAAATTATGCTAGACATTTAAAATTTCAGTCCCATATGTCAAATGCTGATTATACCTAACGGTTCGAATTTCGTTGATCGAACGGTTGCTGGCCAAGTCAACACATAGGTATCACACAGCCTACTTAGTGACAACCTGTTGAAAGGGTAAAATGAGTGCAAGAGAGGCTGCGCACGAACGCAACGCACACAGACCTCATGCATATTCATCAAGGAGGCGGTGTCTAATCATAAATTCAAATCTCATAACGTCCAATGGCTGCCGTCTTAGCCAATGGCAACCCAGCACTCGCTTGCTTGCTTGTAGGCTCATTTCGTAGGCACAAGCACTCTAATAAGCGTGTTGAAAGCTAAATTAGAAACTATTCAACGCACAACCTGCTACCTTATATTGCCTAGACGAGAAAAGGTGGGCAGGCGATGGTCAGATGAATTTAAATTTAATTACATCTTATTAAATGATTATCAAACGGCGGTCGGCGCTTGGAACGTATCATTACCGAGAGAGGAATCTCTAACCCCTCCCCGCTTCGCACAACACTGCAAGCAGTTTTCAGCTAATCAAATTACTCCACACTGAACACATTAAAGGCTACGACGCGCTCAACTCATATATTGTGTTCGGGTGTTCCATTTCAGCTAGTTCAGGAGCAAAGTTCGCTCATTAGGTGCAATAATTGACCGAAAAAGCGAGAAACATACACTACAGTTGGAATTTCTTCTTCACTCCTCTGCTAGGCCTGCGTGGAGCGCCAAGGACCATGTCGAAGTTGGTGGAAATTTATTCAAAGGTGGTTTCTCCGCCGCACTTGTTATATTTTTATGGGTAATTAATTTATAGCCCATTTCGGTTGTTTTCGAACGAATTATGAACTGCCTGCCCTTGCTTCTAATTTTTACAGCACTCTTGTGAAGTCTGAACGATTTGTTGTTTCGGTTTTGATAACAAACACATTGCTCGTCAAGTCGAGTTCGATGCCAAGCGTTGGGAAAAAGAAAGGAAGGTTGAAATTGGGAATCAAACGAGCGAAATCTATTTTCAATTTACCATCCATCAGCGGTGGTTTTTCTGGCAATCCTCTATCAGGTCACGTTGCATTGTCATGTAAGAACTTGGATTCCTTCCAAATGAATGTATCTAAAAAAAGATGTCGATTAGTGATGTAGATGCTAACTTGAGAGACGAGTTTCACTTATTGAGGATGTTGGTACAGTCCTGGTTATGCGGTACATATGGCAATTTCATTTTTTCGTCATCCATGGAGTTTGGTTCTGCAACCTGAAAATTGTAACAGAAGGTAATACAAAACAATAATTAAAAATCTAATGATATAAGCTGAAAAAAATCTAAGCTACCTAATATTACAGGGGAAATATAAAAACAACAGATCTGTTGCTGCTGAGCATGTAATAAACTAAATACTCTCTTAAGCAAAGATTTAACAGAAAATATGAACGTAAGAGCTGCGACAAGTTGGAGAACAAGTCCCATTCAAAACATCGTCCGGAACTCTGAGAAATCCCGAAATATAAGGAACATTCAGAACATATGAAACTTCCAGAACTCTCGGCCAACAACTTCGAGTCCTTGAATTTCCCAAAGTTTTGAGACTTTATGCAAGTTGCAGGAGATTATGCGGATTTCATGTTTATTTTTCTGGAATACTGGATGTCACCGGAGCTACAGGAGTTCTCCAAATTCTGTAAGTTTTTGATGTTTCTGGAGTTCGAGAGTTTCTGAAGTTCGCGAAGTTCTTGGAGCTCCGATGGTTTATGGAAGTTAGAAAATATGTCCACTGCGGGAACAGCCCCGGTTTGGTGGTTAACATCCACCCAAGAAACCAACAAGCCCGCTAATTCGCCTTTTTGCAATATGAGGCTGATGGCTAACATAGGGCATGCTAAGCTTTATATTAGCCGCATATTAGCCTTATATTAGCCAAAAAGGTGAATTAGCGGGCTTGTTGGTTACTTGGGCTCTCAGGGCAAAGTCTCGACTTGAAATGTAATCCACGGATAGGTCACGAATGACTCACACTCTTGGGTGGAAGGTGACTATAATAATAATGCAAATCAGTGCGCAAAACAGTCAGGTTCAATGAGCCATTTTCTTATGAATATGAACTGCTATCTGCCTCATCATTCACTGCCTCGTGAGAGTCAGAATGATTGAGAGGTAAACGAGTCACTGACAGCCGAGCACTCAGTCAGTAGCTCAGTCAGCACGTTTATTCTTCCGTGATGGTACCCAATCCTTGTTTTGAATGACTGAGCGTACATTTTCTATGGAAAAATGCCTCAACTACATGCTGTGTGAGCGAAGGTAAGCGGTGTGAGTCGCTTGTTCGTGAGTGACTGAATGTTTTTGTTGGCTCTTTCATTGCCTCGCCCTTTACCGTTTGGCACAAACGGTCTAGACAGAGCAATGGATTGAATAGAGCTTATACACTCAGCCTAAGTAGCCAATAAAGTTATGCTCAGATACAAATACATTTATATATACAGCCATTCCATAGCATAACGATATAGTGGTTATCAGAATTTCGTAAAAATTGGTAGTTTTGTTCCCTAACACAAAATATATGACCCATATTTTTTTCTGCACTGCCATTAGGGTGCCCATGTTAGGGTGGTCCAATAAATGTTTTTTTTTCAAAAATGACTTTTATCCAAAATTTATAACTTTTGAACCACTAAGCCGATTTCAAGGATCAAAAAATAAAATGAAAAGTTATTAAAAATGCATTTTAGAAAAAAATATAACTATCGTAAAAAATAAGATTTTGTATTGAAAAACGTTGATTGAAGTGCAATATGTTTTTAGTTTTTTTTTTCCTTGGAAATGTAGGTTTTTCTACACTACATATCAAAATATCAGCGATGTGTTTTTTTTTTCGTTCTTGAGTTATATTTTTTTAAAGTTATCATGTTTTGGGTTTTTGCTCAATACTCCTATGAAACTCGGTTGTTATATATTTTAAAGAAAATATGCAAGTTAAACATTTCTATATATTCTAGTTCTATAATTATTTCTGAAGAGTTAAGGCATGACTCAGTGGCTGTAATCTTGTTTATTTCTCAAATTATTAGTTTTTTTTACGCTTGGTGTATGTGTAATAAAAAAAAAATTATTTCATTTCCGATGGAACTGTGTCAAGAAACGAAAAAAAAAATTCAAGCCTATGTAAATTCAAATCAATGTAAGGAATTGAAACCGAATGGCATTACTTAAAAAAAACATGACATGGTAAAGGTGTATATTGTTACTAAAGGTAAAAAACACTCCAGAATTATTATGTTCAATTATAGTTAAAACAAATAACGATAAAGATAAAGTTGGTTGTATTTTTTTTTTAATTCATTGGCAAACTTTAATATATTCTATTCTTTTTTTTAAGCATTACTTGATGTTTGACACGAGAATTTAAAAATTCCTGGAGAATTTCAGATTTTTCCAGGTTAAATAAAATTCCCTGAGGATTCCCAGGTTTCCCATGTCTTTCCAGGTTTTTAAAGGTACTAGCCTATAGTAGAAAATTGTCTTCAGCATCTGTTTGAACCTTGTGGATACTATAATGGTAATCGTTGCTGCAGTCTGTAGCAGGATCTCCCATTACATTTCTCGTATGTAACATACCCAAAATACTTTTCACGCCTAGAAGAAATGATTATCATGATTTCCTTTCCGGCCATTAGAAAATATTACAAATTGTCCTCTCGAATCCTTTCAAATCCCCATTGCAGCCCATTTCAATCCAACACGCATGCCAGTGAACTGCGTATCCAATTATTGCTAATGTGCCATCATTACCAGAATAATAATAATATAAAAAAAAACCGAAACATCTCGAACTGAAACATGTAACCACTCCATGCCGCGTCAAGTCACGTGCTTGTAATGCCGCGCATTTAAAGAAATTGATTACCCCATCAGGGACATTTTCGGTAGAAGGGCATACCCAGCTGACATATTCATAACGCCACGCCGCACCATGATGACGACGATGATGCCGGCGAACGAGGGACTCTGCAGTGCAATGATTATAACCATAATATCTAAAAAAGCAATACCATCTCGGGTTAGTAGTAGGTACCAGCACCAGCAATCAAATAATCTCGAAACAGTTATTATTCAAACGGCATGACCGCAGAATCGACTGGCACCATCTCTTTCCCTTGCCCGGCGGGTGGACACGCACCCTCTTAAAATGGTTGAAAAAAGGACCGGCATACACAAAAAAATCGAAGGAGGCTGTGCTGTCAAGGGTAAAATCCACCGAAAAAAGACGATACATTTCCGGGAAATTGCAAAGGGGATTGAAATCTGCGGCTTGTTGTATTATAATATCAAATATTGTTATTATGTTTATATCCGTTTTTACGACTGCTCTTTGCAGTGGAAATACATTCGATTTTTGCTACGTATACTAAAGAACGTGAATCATCATAGGCGTATTGGATCTGGCAGTGTAAAAAAGTAGCTGTTTTATACTAAAAAAAACCTAACCTACTTATTCCAGTGAACTGAACGGACAAGTGCTACTGCAGTTTAAGGGGTTTGATTAGCCAGACGACTCTCAAACTCCTAGCTACCAACTATTTGGCACCCCTTTTTCTTTACTACATATAGCATCCAATGGAGACAAAACAGACGAATCACATTTTCCCTTTCTCTTAGCGTTATCTATTTTGATGATATATGCGAGATGGGTGTTATGTCTCAATTACTGCTCTGCTATTATTGGGGGTGATTTCCTATAACTAAAAGGACAATTCTTGGCCGTGCCATCACATACCTATCTGGCTTCGTAGTAGTAGCCCTTGCTTTATAAAATGCTTCATTAAACGAGGAAACATAAGAGGAATAACGTGTACCTGTTCCAAGTGACGCAGTTGGCTGTGGTCCAAACGTACCAAGCGGTAGCCATAGCAACCCGTTTCCTCGTAGGGTTGGGTAATTTAAATATGCGTATCCTCGAGAGAAGAGCTGTGTGATTGTGACGCAGCTCAAATGAGAAAGCTGCCTAGAAGGATAAAAGTCATAAATTAAATATTCACAAGAACACGTACACGAGCATTTAATTAAACGGGAAATCGACGAGGGGAGCGAAACATCCCCTGATTCCAACTCACTGGTGAGTATGGTAAGGCTGCTCCCCGCTGGAAGTCATAGGGATTCGAATTCTGATTACTTTCTAGGGGTCGGGCTTACCTTCATGCATGGAATAATGGAAGATTCGAAGATTAGAATAATTGCATTTTCTTATCGGTCTGTAGCAGACGTGCTTCTTACAATGAACGAAAACTACTCTCGCTTTCTCTGAAATGGTAATTTCATATTGAGCTGAGCATAGGGGAAAATCACATCCAGTAAAAATTGTGTTTTTCACAAATCTACATAGGACCAAAATCATTAATTCGCTATTCTGTCAACTAGCATGTTGTGGTGACACCAACAGTCAAGAACCATTACCCAAATGATTATGATGATTGCGATTTTCTGTAGTGGACATGAGAGAAATGTCCAAGCTGGGATTTGCTATTTTCAAGGGGGATCATCAAGCGAAATCGTATGCGTAAACATGCGAAGAAGTGACTGTTACTTTGTATAATACAGTCATTTTTCATCTGCGTTGGCAATGTGTTTCACCTCGGGTGGATCAAAGTTGTCTGTGACTGGAATTTTTTTCCTTTCTTTGTGCATTTCTGTCGAGCTGCGATAATTCACTTTTTATGACACCCAATTTTTTACGCACGTCCACTCTCAGTAGGCCCTGCGTAGCTGCAAGAAATGATTGATTGAATGGTCAACACTGGCAGTGCACTTGAAGGCCATTTTCATGTAATTTCTTCTCAACGACTGCAGGGCCAACTAGATCGGATCGAACTTGTCGAGATTTTTGATTACGTGAATTATGGAAGCATACACTGAAACTCTTAATTGTTCGGCTCCGTTTTTCCGTGCAACCAATCAACCAAAGGCTGCCCTCTCCAAACCATGATTTATAATCCATCAAAGATACAATAAAAATCGAATCGTGCCTTAAAACGATAACGTTTGAAATTTATTTGACCATTTCCATCTGAAGGAAAATGAAATACTTACAGGGAAAATCCCCCCGTTCAAAATCAACCCAGCATGGGGAAGCAATAATTCATACAAAAGTGAAAAGTTTTTCCTCCGATTCACATTCTAGTCGGCAATATAAATTGCGGTATGAAAATGGGGGAAAACCCACGAGTGCGAAAGAAGCAGAAAACTTTTCATCCCCAAAACTTTTGGAACCAATTCCCGTAATATAAATATAACAGCATCTTCCTACACTGAAAGTCCCTCGGCTTGATGGTAACCGTTCGTTCAGTTTCAGTATGCTATGCGGATAGCTTCAATTTTCATTTTACTTGAACATTTTTTTTTTAGTCCGTATCGATTGTTGTCCATATTATCATTGTCTATGGACGATAGTTCCATTCCTCGCATTCCAAATCTAAGGATCATCCTCGACAGCAGTCGACATGTTTTAGCTAACCCTTAGATCAAAACCGCCGTTGAAATTAGTAGCGGCAGAAAAAAATGTCACCTCTTTTCCGTTCTACACCCACACTTCACCTCAGTGGGCAGCGCACACGTACCGAAATCAGTCAACCGCGGCTTCAGATCAAAGAAAAAATGCTAATTTCCGATAGTCGGTGGCTGACTTTGATTTCTTTGATACGTTTTTGTTCCCGCGTGGCTCCCGGTCGTCCTTTGTGATGCCCACTCCGGGATCGCAGTAGACCTCTCGCGAATAAGTTTTTTGTTGTTGTCCTCTTTCCACGTTGCAGCAGGCGATGAGTGTCATCATCCCAGCTACTCTCGCTTGCTTTGATCTCGCAAGGTAGCACCGAGGAGGTGCAGAACAGTGAAAAAATGCTATCTGCTCAGACATCCTCAGTTTAAAATACAAATACATGTAAAAGTAACCGACGGATTGAAAAACTTTGACTAACTAGTTGACTGGCTGATGGATGCATGCCAGTAAGGGTTAAGGGAAAATGCGGCAGCCATGGGTTGTTCAAAAAATTACAAATCCCTGGAAAATTTTCAATCTCTCAAAATTGCATAACTGATCAATTCACATTATCAAAGCGAAATATGCACCCTTGCAGCGTAGTCTTTGACTGACCCCTTCCAATTTCGAAGGTTTTTATCAGCACCACCTAGCTTGTCACGCTTTTTATTCCCTCATCAAAATCAAAACCATCCGAGGTGGACAATCCGATGACCGAACGCAACACAACGTACCAATTCCGCTGACTGTGTAAACTTTATCGCTGAGGCACGCAGACTCCACGTTTTTTCCTTCGTTATTTTTCCTCTCCATACCCCATCCTCGAACCAACAACCGATTTAACAACCCACCCACCCTCAGAGAGTCCACTGCCGGTCCGGTGCTGCTCCTGCGGGAGGAAATTTTTTACATCCCCTCGTGCCCAGCATCTCTACTCTCGTGGTTGTCGTTGATTGCTGTGTGATCGCCGTCGTCGTCGTCATCGTCCTACGCAGCATCACTTTGACTGGCCATAAGCTTCGCATCCGAAGCTCAATCGCTCTTTTTTTTTATTTATCACAGCGGGGATTTAAATTCCTGTGCGTGGTCGTTTTCTCATCGTCATGGGTTTCTTCGTTGTAGTTGTGGCCGTTGTTGTTGCTGCGATGGCTTCTTGTCGTCAGTTTTTGTCATCGTAGTAGTCGTTGGAGTTTGCAAATAAACAGGGGGTATAAATTATGACTTTTTGCCATTGGATTTTAAATTTAAATGGGGCGTGGCATGCTGCGAGCAAGGTGAGCGCAATGAAGCGTCAGTTTTCCTTTCGGAACTGGACTTGGTGAGTAATGTTTCTTGCTTTGAACAATACATTAACATTGTTTTTCGTTTTGTATTCATTCGATCCAATTTGAATTCACAGCCAACATTTTGTGAATTTACATGTGGTACATTGTTGTATTTCCCAGCTCATATTGAAAGAGACAGCAATAAAACTTTACTTCTAATTCTACATGAAAGCATTAAAAATCTCTACATTTCCATTGAATGTTACATTCATCGATGTTTTCGCAGTAGTTCAGTTATAATCAATTTATTTTTCAACGAACAATGATAAAATTTACATGAGCATTTACATTGATTAATTGAATATCACATTGTTAAACGTGTAATTTTAAGGATACAACGTTCCCTAAAAACGTGTTAAACCAGATAGGAGTTGAAAATAACATAATATTTGTATCTGTGTATCCAGCATTGATTAGGATCCTTAGCAACAAAACCTAAGCTTAATATGGAAATCAATAACTTATTACCTGGGCGTTTTATTGAAAGGTGGTCTTCAACTAAACAAAGCCTGTTATAATTACAGATAGGTCATTTCAAACACAGGTGGAAGACAATGTTGAAATTTATAAAAATAAAGGGTTACTGGGGATTAGCCTGATATCACAGGAAATTTACCAGAAACATCAGAATCGCTGAAACACCCACCAAATGACTTAAGTGTTCCTCCTTAATTTAAGGCTGGTTTCCAAAATTTGGAATTCCAGCGGTAGAACTATTTATGTTTGTTTCATATTACACTAAATCACGTCCGATTTTTTTTTTATCCCATAAAATGTATGGAAAAGATCATTTAATGATCTTTTCCATACATTTTATGGGATAAAAAAAAATCGGACGTGATTTAGTGTAATATGAAACAAACATAAATTGTGAGCTTTGAGTGGGTTGGTTTATTTCCTTTTAATTCCGTTATAATTGCTTATCTTTTTGCTTTGTCAAAAGATAAGCAATTATAACGGAATTAAAAGGAAATAAACCAACCCACTCAAAGCTCTTCATAAAGGGATTCCGTTAAGAGGTTCGACAAATTTAAAGGATTAAACATAAATTGTTCTACCGCTGCTGCCAAAGTTCCACCGCCAGTATGACAATGAGCTGAATACTAAAAAAAAAACCATAGTGTGCATTGACAAATTTGAAGAATTTTTGCTGGTAGTTCCTTGTTTATTTGACAGCTTGTTTTGATTCACTGTGAAAGTTTGACAGGTAAAATCAGGGTTCGTGGATTTCCTATGTTTCGAGGGATGCCTCAATTAGCTTGAGACCGAAGAGAGTACCAGAGCTGAGCCAAAAAGTTGAGCACGTTTCTTCGGGACCTTCTAGTCTTAGAGTTACCTCTATGGTAATACCATCTCCCGGTGAGAAAGGTGACAAAAACCATTCGCGGCGTGTAATCAATTCATAAGTTTGGTAAAATAAGAGGTGTGGCGACAGTATTAACTTTCTCATGCATTTTACACGCCTACCTTGACGTCATGACATTATACAACGTTCAGACTATAGTTCGACCCAGATTCTGGGTAAATGGTTTTAATCGTATGTTTCTCGAATTTAGAATGGTACCGATATGAAACGGAGATTTTTCCGCTGTCTGTATAACCTACAATGAGATGAGATGAGAGCTTGATATGTCAACCAATGCATGAATTTTTATATTGTGTGGCAAGCACAATGATGCTCTATGCTCAGGGAAGTCGGCAGAAATTCCATCCTAAAAAATTTCCTCGACCGGCCCGCGAATCGAACCCGTCTCCTCCGGCTTGATAATACCATGCCTTTACTGATTAGGCTAACTCAGGCATCATGAGGGGCCATGGTACATGTATAAATTTAAAATGCTGAACCGAATATGGACCGTGGCTGGCCACGAATTGACCATCCAGAAGATCCTGAACATCTGGAACCAATTTACAACGTTTTCTTTTTTCGAGGAGCTTGAATTCACCCGACCAATTTTTAAGATGTAACGTTTTTGCCCAATTTTGCACTAACAACCAAAAATACCCATTTGTACAGTAAAGATTAAAGAACAGGAAATTTTTATCGATCAGCCCTATCTTTTGATCCATTGGCCAACATTAGAGCCATTTCCCCTACATTTTGTTATTTCCACTCTGAATAAAACTGAGAGATGTTGTCGCTGGGGCCTGGTTTGAGTATATACAATCCATTGCAATATTTTTTCAAGAATACGGCTGCACCCCTAACGATTCAAGTGCTTTAAATATTTATATCGCTGTCCATCAGCTAATGGAGTTTCCACGTTGCGAGTCCATAAACCATCGTAGAGTGTTAAATTTAATCATCGCAGAACTCTTGTTCGTTGTCCCAACCTTTCTCTCAAGCTGTCAGATAATACGCTTTAATGCAACGATCCAAACGGTGTAATTCGATACAACTCTTTCCGTTCTACATTATCCTTTCTTTGTTCAACCGACCGTCATCCTTTATGCAATATTTGCCGATTATTAATCATTATAATCTTGAAACGTCCACACACATGCTTCCCACTACCCCCGCCTGCTTTGTTATGATGAATAATGCTGTCTAATTCTCATTCATTTTTCACCCCTGCAAGCTCTCCCGATCACAGCAAGCTGGGAACGAGTGACATTACATACTGCGATGCGATACAGCAAAAAGGGTTACGTTTAGTGGAAATTTGTGTTTAACAATGAATAATCTATCATTCAGTTGCTTTTCTGTTGTTTGTGTATCCCCATCGCCAGCCAACGAGATGACATCCTCCTCTGACAGTGGAATCCATTTACAATATGAAATGTACGTAATGAGATTATGTTGATGTATAAGAGCGTCGGTTTTCAGACACGTCCCAGAACGCATCCGTCGAGTCATGGTCACTTCTGGTCTCCTCTCCACAGCGCCAGTTTTGGTTGGCGGATGGGGAAGATGATGAAAAATATT
The DNA here is from genome assembly GCF_037179485.1 of Ochlerotatus camptorhynchus. Taxonomy (NCBI): domain Eukaryota; kingdom Metazoa; phylum Arthropoda; class Insecta; order Diptera; family Culicidae; genus Ochlerotatus; species Ochlerotatus camptorhynchus. The sequence goes on from NW_027040542.1 coordinate 1,765,770, forward strand.
TTCAAAAGCGCTTATGGTTCTTGAAACTCTCGCTCTCGGATTTATGTAATGGGATTTCGGACCCGTTATCAGTGGGGATTCAAGTGTAAGGAGAAAAGTGTCCGTTGGACGCAAAAAAAAAACATCTAGAACCATAAATCTCAGTTATGGACGGTCGTGATGGAGCGTGAGAGTGTGAGGCGATTTGCTAGATTTTGATTTATATTCTACTGTATTAGGATGCTTGTTTGGCTTACATAGTTAAAGTGGCCCGGAACATTCCCAGGATAGGATAGGATATTCAATCAAGTACGTTTCCATGCTCATTAGGAATAATACATCAAAGCAAACCATGAATCCCCTTCGTTGCCAACGAGATCGTAATGCTTGACGTTCAGTACGAAATCCAAATCGCAGCAAACAAAGCTCTAATGAGCACAAAGAATGTTTATTATTCTAACTTTCATCCTGTCAGCCAATCGTCACCATGCACTGCCGTCATAATCAACCGAGAGAGAACTAAGCACACACACGATTTCTGCTGACACGTGTGTACCGAATAAATGGATGCTATATTTGGTCATATCATTAACACGCAGCATCTCCGAAAGGTGGAATGATTGCTTCCCCATTACGGGCCGTTGCTGGTAACGAAGACGAATTGGAAGCAAAACGTCGTCTTTATGGTTTCTGCTGAATATTCCTTCCCTCGTGTGCCTATGTCCTAACAATCATAAATTTCGCCACCGACTAGGGTTTCCCTAGCCGAAACATGTCAGTTTGCCTTTATCGCAGTATCCAATCGACTGCTTTGGAAACCCTGACAACCCAACGAAAAACGGTTCAATGCCATAGAACGACAATAAAGGAGTATGATTTGAATGTCTCGCGTTCGTTTCCATAGCAAACGAGGGGTTTCTCCAGTTGTGGGAGGTGTGAGTGTGGGTGGTTGGGCTGGCACTAATACACACAATGCGCTCACCTTCCGCGCTAGTTTCCTCGTACACGCCACGTACGTAACGCGAACGCAGCATCATTATTTGATCCTGGAGGGTCTTTGTTGTTTCTCCTGGCACGGCAACCGCCACCGCCGCGTGGAAGGAGAAATTTGCAAGGAAATGAGGTTATGTTTGTATGTATATGGAAATACGGTTCCTCGCTCGTAAATGAAGGCAATAATAGCGAAATGGGATTCGTTGCGGGGAGTCAAATAACGCTTATGTCGCCAGGAATAGATCCTACGACGATTGTAGGCGAGCGTAGTGAAAGGTTGACATGGAAACACTATTGTATGATAAAATGCTACTGTTTTAACTTTCTTGGAATTGAAACGAAAAATCGTTTGAGTTTTCTATAGAACTTTTTTAGTTTTAGGTACGTACACCTTAAAGAAAAATGTTACTGGAAAATTTTATGAAATTGAAAAAAAAAATGCAAATAGACGAATGACAACCCTCACATTCCTACTGCTATGAAAATTGCCAGAGCTCTGTTGCACAGGGAAACCCTTTCTCATAAATTGCTCCCACCTTCGCCTGCTTTATTCAAACCGAGTAAAGATCAATTTCCCTGCTATCTGGCGCATGCGCCAGTTCAAATTTAATGTATGAAATAAAATATAATATATGGAAAATGTATGCGCTGAATATATAATGCTTGCACACAGACCGACAACGGAACGTGAATCCCTTCATCCCACCCGAACCGTTCGCTTCATGGGATGCTGTCAAAAGGTGGTGAGGGTGGTTATAGTGCGATGCAATGCTCAGAGTACAAATGGAAGGGTACAGAAGTGATATGGAATGAGCGGAGGAGCGGTGAGGTATAAAAAAGGATCATAAAATAAATTACACATGAGCATTCTGCGCTGGTGCTGCCACTGTTGCTGCCGGGTTACTAGATCGTCTATGCCAGCGCTTGAATGTTCCTGTGTACATGCAGCAGAGGAGCGAGCGAATTAGCTAGCGAGTCCTGTCGTCGTCGTCATCGTAGCAGGCGTTTCAGTCATGGTGCGGAGGAAGGGTGAATTGAATAGGGAATGAATCCGTCATATCGGAAAACCTTGCACCAGCCAGGCAGCCAACCAGCCAGCTATAGAAGTGCGAATAACTATAGTAAGCTGAGAAGACGGAACGTGTGTTGTGTTGACTGACGGACGTCGTGTACGGGGAACTGGGGTAGGGTATGACCCGTGCCAGAAGGACGCAGTGGTGGGTTGCAACAACCCGCTTTAGTTTGAATGATGTGAATACGAGAGAAATAAGATAAAACGGTCCGCTCTGGTGCGGAGAATGAGTGTCATTCTTACGTTAGCCGTGATGTATATGTTATGTATATTTGACGGATGTGTAGGTTGCCCAGCGTACTTTAAAGGTGACAATTTTGTCATTTGTTTATGTGTTCTTCAAACACGTTTGAGAAGATATATTTTTTGGAGGTCAGTCAACAAAAAACTAGATGTCAAACATTGAAAACATTTTAAGGAACCATGCATAAATAACACCGTGGGTGGGTCCACAAAAGTTGTGTTTGTGTTATTTCAAGCAACTTTTCTGAAGACACCTTCATTTGACCATGCTAGAGCTATGTTTTTTGCCATTAAAAAATCCGTTTCTTTATTCTAACTTTTTTGTTTTTACATTTCGTCTAAAAGTAGTGGAAGGCAGACTTTTAGAACTACACACTTAGAAATAACTAATTTTACACGTGACGGAATCCATCTTTGACATAAAGGATCAGACGTAAACAAATATTTCATGTAGAATTAAGTGCTCTGAAACTGAAATATTCGTTACTTGACGAAAAGTACGTTTGATTGAGTTGAATTTCGCGTCTGTTATTACTCACCCTACTTTTTTTCAGAAGACTGCAAGGTGCTATCTGCTATATCTGAAGGCCATATCAAGAATAACATTATTTACCATACTACCTGAACTATTAACATTTTAAAACTCATGTTTTTTTTGGGATAAAATGACCCATAACTTATGAATGTTATGTTTTTTTTTCTTTTATTATAGAAACCTGTAAAGTTATGAAAGTTATATTTAATCAACAAAAAAAGTGCGCTATAGCTTCCCTACAACTCTTTTCAAGACCACATTGTCGAAACATGATATCAACAAAATTTGAATACAAAATCTGATTTTTTTATGGCACCCTAGTTTAAAGTAAAAAGTTGTTCCAGCAAGATCAAATGAGGAGCTAGGAAAATTATTTCTTGATTAAAGTTGATGGGATTAAATTGTTATACAACTTTGCTGAAGAATGTAACCACCTATAATTTAAAACAAACAACTTAGATTCCCGGACCACCATAATCATTATTTTTATAGAAAGAAGGTTCACCCTAATACAAAGATACGTTTTAATCTAGGTCACTTCTGATTTGCTTGTGAGATTTCGTTGAAGTTCATTCAGCATAGGTAATCTTTCTTGTGTAACGTCTTGTCAGCTTCTCATAGTTGGGTTTTGGATACATTTGACGTAGGTCTACTGTGTGGCATGTATTAGCGCTAGTGTAAGCAGGTCTCAACTTGATCCTTAACGAGTCAGCCAGCCGTGTGTGCAGCCCCCCGTTGTAAGCGCAACAGTTCAATGCCGGTAAACGGAGGTCTCTATGGTAACGCTTCTTAAAAACACACGGACAAGGTAAGTCGGACAACTACGTCTGTGATTACATGCCTGTGGATACACTTTGTGAAAAACGAAAATGGAACATGTAACAAAATTATGAAAGATTTTGAACGTTAATAACTCAGCGGCCCCTGAACCAATTTCAATAATTTTATCACCAATCGATCAGAAATATTTCTACGCATCTGTTGAATTTAAGACTTTAACATTTTTCAAAAATTCACTATTGAAATTGCACGAATGTGGAACTGTTGCTATGATAGTTAAAATTATCACCAATTGCCTGCGAAAAGCGATTTCCCTAACACAGGTTTCAAAGTTGAATTCCATCTGGTCTCACCAAACGGTGTTTATTCTATCACCACGTGCCTAGTGGTGGTGTTCTCCAGTACACAACGAAAGGCTCCCCGCTATCAAGGTTGCCCACAACCGCTGATCTAATTCAGTTCCAATCACCGTGTGAGGTAGGGTCCGGTCGTCGGCATCAGCAGCAGCAGTCCTTACGGCGCGTGGCGTTGAACATTGTTCTCTAGTACACAACGAAAGGCTGCCTGCAAGCAGCGAACTGCAGCCCAAATGAGCATGCATAGAAGGAGGAAGAAGCCGCACCGCTATTGATCGGAAGCAGTAGCTGTCAAGCTCGTCATACAAAAGATTATAAACATAGAGAACCCCGCTCAAATTCCTATTCCTACACTAAATACAAGCTCATGCTGCATTTAACAAATAAGATTTATTATATAAGACCACGTAGTCTTAGGTCACCATTGCGTACAACCCCATAAGGCTGTCCCTTGTAGTTTTTGTCATAATTTGCAGTATGTTTTGGAGCTCTAGTGTCTTAAAAGTACTAGACCGTGTGAATCTACGTTTACAAACTGCCAAAACAGTCAATACCAGTACATTCACATCTTTGCTTGATTTCATATGTAAATGGGACTGTTATGCGTGTATGGGTAGATTGCTATCACTAAATGTTGCACTCTTATCACTTGTAACTACTATTGCGATCCTAATAGTAAGCGAAAAATAGAGAAAAATGCTGAATAAGACAAACATCTTATCTGTTCTAAGGTGTGTCTTAAATCTCTTTGACGCAGTGTAGTGAGTGTTTATTACACCTTTTGCAATCTTATAAATGACCCGAAAGAAATGGTTTCTGCACTTTTTGGCCATCATATGTCACTACTGTTGTTTGTGGTGACATTTATCGGAAAATTACACATAAACGCTTTCCATTAGTTGTTAACAGAGGGCAGTACAGTCAACAATCGGCTGAAAATGACAAAAATAAAGACAAACAAAAAACAATCCTACAAATCCCTTTCACAGACTTCAAAATAGAGCAACCTGACACTGAAAAACATGTCTCGTACCTCTGTTTATCACTCACTAATGTATCCTTAGGTGCTTATGACCAACGTGAAAGTTTTCCATCGTGGGCAGCTGCTCGCTTCTGCCTTGACCAAAACCCAAGTCAGATTCCTGTCGACTTCGATTATTTCTTTGTTGAGGCTCCGCCGCTATGAGCCCCTCCCAAGTAACAATTTTGGTTTTATGAGGGTTCTGTAGACCATTATTTAGACTTTTAGCATGCTTTAAAACCTAGATAGAACTTGAAATGTTTTCTTGGCTGGGTCTGCCTCGGCTGCGATGTCCTGTCGGGCCATATATTCACAATGTTTCTTTACGTCTTGAATCCGAAATGTGGTGAGCTTATTGCAGGACATTATTGTTTTCAAATTCTGATTCCTCGAAAAAAAAGTTAACGTCTCAGAGTGTGAATTGCCACAAGGGACAAGGACAAAATCAGGATCCGGCGGAAGTATGGTTGCAAAGATAAAACTTAAAGGAATAGACGTTAAGGGTACCGTTACTTCTGAAAAGGGATTGCGACATATTTGTTTATTGTTGAAAATGCAAAACTTCTTCTGGCGGTTTAACTTGGCCTACGGATTTTCTTGGGCCTATTAGCCATTGAAATGCCATTGGGATTCTCTTTGGCCTATCGAACGGAAAGAAAGGTGAATTCACGTGCGCCTTTTGTTTTCGAGATCTTATTTTGCGATCTTCAACACTTCGTCTTGCAGCTATTGAATAGAAGCATCGTACCGAACGTTTGTTTGACACGTTCACGCTGAAATCATAGACATATTTGATGTTTTGTGCTCGATAGGCCGGGAATGGGTGATTAGGCCGAAGTAGATTTTTCCCCTACCAGGTCCGACCTTATTCAGGTAGAACGGATTGATAGTTCTTTCTTGAAATTAAGGGTAGTCGTCATGTATGGCCATTGCAGACGGTAATCAATTAATAACCCTAGTCTGCTCGCAAAAAAAAAAAAACCGTTCCCATATTCGTGAACGAAAACCATGTACTATAGTTCACGGTGTTCACGAATATGGGAACGGCTTTTTTTCCGAGTAGTTAATTCTGATAACGAACGGGACTCAATCGGAACGCAATCAGCACGGTTGCCTGGTATCGATCATCTCACTTTGGAACCAATTTCTAGTTAGATCGCTTGTTTCCAACAACATGAGGTTGAGCGAGAGGTCCTGGAAAACTTTTAAATGCTCACGTGATTCGATGAAATTTGCTGACCTTAGTATTTTGGAAACAGTAAAAGTCGTAACAAGGTTTCCATTTCTGCACAAGTAATGAATTCGACTTATTGTGAAATATTGAGGATCACGTTTGAAATCTCGAACGGGTGTCTGGTGGTTCAGTCTCCTCCCGAGACTGCTCCAAGCTAACGTGTCACATGGGGCTCCCAGAGATTAATTCTCTTAAAAATAAATCTTTAGAGATGAACTAGCCTAAGGCTAAAAATCTCTTAAATAAAGAATTAAAAAAAAAAAAAAAAAAAAAAAAAAATCTTAAAAATAAAGAACACCAACCAAACCAAACTAATGTGTCACCCCAAGTAACCAATAAGCATTAAAAACAGCAAGTAATCAGCAAGTAAATGCTACCTTCAAACCACTTTAAAAATTAGGACTGCTTTACAACTAGACGACATAAATTTAACCTGGGCACACATAAAGGGTGGAACGAGCAAAACGTAGTCACACAAAATCAATCATCTATTTTATGATATTTTGGCTGCTTTCTCTCACATGAAGCCCTGATATTGCTGAGTTCACTCTATGTTTTGCCAAATACGAATTCGCGAACTTCACGATTGACCCCTTCCATTTAGTTTTGCACAACCTTATTGTATTGTTAAACTCCCTGCGCTTCGGTCAGAGAGCGTATAGGGCGTCGTTGTGCCAATTTGGTTGTGGCATATTTCGAGTATGAGAGAGTAATTGCAGCTAGATCAAAAGTGCCTGAGAAAAATGCAAATACTTTCGCAGATTACCCGAAGTTGCGATAATGAAGGTATGATGACAGACAAGCAGACATAACACTCTTAAAACCTTCATCGAAATGTTTCTTAGTTGGTAGTACCGCCACTTGTGGTGCACATGGGTAATCTCCCTAGCGTTTGACGTTTCCATCTGTTGAGTGTATTGCCCAACAAAGTATATACGACAGATGGCGGTAGGGTTTACAATGATAAATGTTCAATGTGTTGTGTCTGCTTGTCTGTGAAATAACATGTAGGTAACGTTAGGATAAAATCAAAACATTGAGAAATAGAACGCATCATTTTCAGAAATATTTCACTTCGCAACCGATGAACCATTCTGACGGCCATATGAGTACCCAAGTAACCATATAGTCGCAATATAGCTTGTATATTCTTACTTTGCTTGACTATGGTTAGTTGGGGAATCTGATGAAACTGTCACTTCTTGAATCGGATCCCTTTCGTATTTCTTTCATTCTCTTTTCGCACACGCTCCGTGGAACAGCGACTTTGGACGTGAGCCTCGTCCCAGATCACCATGGCAATTCATTTCAATTCAATGAAACCGACCAAAAAAGGCGGAATCATATAAGAACCAACCAAGGACGATCTACGGAAGAAAATTTGCCGGTGAAGCACGGAATAAAATACGAAGCGTTAGAGAAAAAGTCCAAGGGATTCCAAAAGAAGTAATCAACGACGGCGGAAGAGCAGAAAAATTAAACTAAATACATGCCAGGTTTGAAAAAATATATTTTCGAACCTGGAAGCGTGTATGTAATACCAATATCCATTTGATAACGGTGATGCATACATGCGGGGATTATTGTAAGTGAAAGTAACCTCGGAATGGGCGTGACTCTCCACACATTCTGAAATGGGTTGCTGGATCTGCAATAGAGTTATCACCTTCTAACTCCCGGACTAAAGCTGTCTACAATGACCATAAATGCGACATTGTGGAGAGAGTTCTTCCATAATAACACTGCCGGCCAGTGGGAGTTACATTGAATACACACATACACACACACCTTATTGTATTGTTAAGCTAAGTCATTTGATAATGTACGCCATTTTCTTTTGATTTTTTCACATTATCTACTTTTTTTGGAACCTTCTTGAGGTTTCTCTTGATGATTGTTGAATATTTTAGAAATGGCCGAAGTATAATGAATTTCGCGGGTTCTAGTTTTTGGCTACAACTGCAACGTTGTTGTTTTTGGAGATGAACTAGCTAGTGACTAAAAATCTCCTTAAAAGCTTAAAAAAGCAACGTTGTTGGTTTCAAACAATTTCCACGCAACTTCATCGCAATTACAAGACTCAAGATCAGGCCAATACAGCTAAGGGTATCATCTGATTTTTTGCCGAAGTTGTCTTGAACTAGTTCTGTTCCGGTTGCAGTATAAAATTCTGGAGCAGAAAGCTGTTTAAAATCAGTCTTCACAAAGAATAATTTGAATTTAAAGAATGCATAATTTAAAATGCTGGTTCTCTTGTTTGGTAGCCATATTAAAAATTGAATGCAAAATTACAAAACCAAAAATGGCAAGAGATTTCGTAGACAAACACTTTCACAAATCAACGATTGTATTTTTTTAAAGTGCAAGCATATTTTAATTGGCTACTTTTTGTTCATTCCACCCTTTATCAATCAGTCAGCGAAAAGATAAAAAAACTATAGTATCGAATTTCGTTAGCTTATGTCAAATCTGTTAGTCAGCAAATCAAATTTAAACGAGCTATCTTTTTCCAATAGAGCTGATTTTCAGCGTTTTTCAATCTATGGGTCGGAACATAAAAAGGCTACCATTAAGAGAGATAGAAAGATAGAAACGCAACTATGGAGAGAGATCGAGATGTAAGCGGGGTTTTATATCAACAGCCTGAGATTCGTGTTGACAGTGCACCGTGATGGCATCGCCTCTTTACGCAAAAATTTACAGTTTCTTATGGAATTTTTCAATTGAGTGATTTTCCCATAAGAGTAAAATCATCATCGCCAATTCCATCATAGATTAATTCCAATTATTTCTCCTTCAAAAGCAATTTCTTAAAGGTTTTCAATTTCGCACTACCCTGGAACTGAAAGCAAATGTCCCTCGCATAAAACTGCTCGAAGTAGCAACAGCATCCAAGTAAAACATGTACATAATTTAGAGGACATGTTTTGCTAATGCTTGAAAAAATAAATACAATGTGATAAACCTCCGTAGAGTTTCCAAAACTCCCCTCTCGTATTTTCATGTTAAACTTTTTTTTTTTACATTTTATTCCTAACGTCGTCCGGAGAGGAAAAAAAATACACATAAGCTGACACATGTAGAATGGGGAAGCCGGCCGACTGACGTGTGTGCTTCCTTATTCCGAAAAAGGACGATGCGTGACGCACCAAGGAATCCAAACACATGGACAGTCCAAATGGAAGAATAACATTGATCCCACGCAACATTTGCTATGAATTTGATTCCACACGACGCATTTTTTAAATATTATTTTACAACCAATCGTGTCCCCACGTCTGTGCGAAAACGCTCGCATATATTCATGTTTTATAGCCGGGTATTATTATTATTATGATGTTTTCAAATTTAGTCTATTGTCATGGAAAATTGACAAGTTTTCCCTTCTTTGAATTTTCCTATTGTACGTGTCCCTTGCCGGAGGGGTTTACTTTTTAGCATTTTTCCACACAGTAGGCTGACCCCTGAGGTTTATGATAATAAATCCTATTTTCATGGTCCGTTTTCAGTTGGCCAAACGCAGATAATGCTTGGACGGACGGTTTGTGAACTGCGGAGTTTAATTCGCAATCGGAATTGAATTCGACGTAATTCGAGCATGTCAATTTCATTCCGGCGAGCTCCTTTTCAATCGAGTACTAATAGGACTTCCAAAACGTCCGTCCTCCCACTCCTTCTTCTCGGTGTCGTTTCGAATTGGATAAGGCTCGGTTTTTTTTTATCCTATTCTTATTTTGTTCGCTGAGACGATGTGAAATAAAAATCCAATACGAATTGCGAATGAAAAACGAGGAAATTCATTAAGCACTTCCCAAAAATCACGATAAGAGTGAGCAAATAAAGGAACGTCTCTCTTTCTTTCGTTCGCCTAGTAATCAGCTTTTTTCTGCCATCTTCAGCTCAAATCAAATGGGAACTTTTGCCAACCTGGATGAAGCGACACGGCGATGAGATGATTTAAGATGATTATGTGAAAATATAGGCTTGTGTATGATGGGTAAAATTGATACAAACAAAGATTCTCTGAAGGTGAGGTTCAGACAGAACAGACCACAGCATATCAAGAAAATTTTACATGAGACTTATATTTTGTTCAAATAAATTCACAGCACCAACAACCGATTCACCTTTCTGAACACCGCGTCCCTGATCCAAGGCACCTAAATCAGCATTAAATTTACTATGCCACCAAACACACAATAAATCAAGTAGAAACTTCTAAAAGTCAGCTACAGTCATCGTCCCTGGTCCGAATCCAATATAAAACGGTCCCCTAAAGCATCCCTCCAACTTCCATGTCTAAGCGTGGCTATAGTCGACCGATCGACAGCAGGCTTCAGTAAGAGGGGGGTGGGCCATCGCCTGCCAGAAGTGGAATGGAAATCTTTCAATTTGATTTGAAGAGTTTTTCATTTGACCGTTTCCATTTTCGGACCCAATTTCGGGCTCATTCTTATCCTGATAGCAGCCTGGTCCCTTCCTTACACACCTACACTACCGGCCAAACCACTTCCTGTTCGTTCTCTCTTGTCCCGCACACGCTTCCTTATCAGACATCGTTATTCCAATTTCAATTTCACATTTAACTTTTAGCACACTCCAACGCTGGCTGTCCTCTTTCAAGACGCAGGAGTCGTTGCTGTTACCTTCTTGATGACCCAAAGTGCTTCTTACACTCGACACCGGGCGTGGGTGTGAGTGGCCGGGGGAAAAAGGACACGAGCTCAGGAAAGCTAAATAAATTTAACTAACATGGATTCCGCTTTCACATTTTCCTTCTTATTAGAAATTCCACTTAGACACCGAACTGCGCCTCTTTTTTTTTGCAACAACGGAAAAACGAGCGCCTTTTTGGGCGAATATTCACCCTCAGCAGTTTTTTTTTTGCTCTTCCGTCTTTCGACCTAATCGGAATCACATTTCCAATTTTCTAATTACGCTCCGATTTCTTTGATTTCTGTCGACAATGACACTTGCGCACACTTGAGCTGCGTTTCCGTTTATTGTTGACTCCACCTTATTCATCCACCCACGCACGCTTTTCCGACAAATCCGGCTTACAGTGAATCATTTTCTCGATAACGGTTGAAATCACGTTCTCATTCCAAATTAGAGGCCTACTTTGTTTCGAAACTCATGCTGTCAATCAAGGACAGGTGGTTTGGAATCCGGGGACTATTACTGAGCTACATTTTGAAACCTTCATGTTGATGGAATATGGAAGCAACCTGTTAATTTTGCCATTGAATCTGAATATGCATCTCTGTACCAAAACGTTAAATCCCATAGGCAAAAATCGAGGTCCGAGGACATGTTGGATTCACACTGAATATAGGGATTTTGACAGGTGACAGGTACCCCTGCAATATAGCGTGTTTACTATAAGATGGAGCGGATTTAGGCATGCCAGGTGTTTTAAGGAAAAATCTTCACCGCGATCGACGAAATATTTTCACATGTCCACACCGCTGCTATTCAAGAGTGCGGGGAGGGTATTGAATATTTCAGATTTATAAAA